>NC_134104.1:1750000-2058214 GCF_040939455.1 Microcebus murinus
GCGCTGGAACTTCCAGATCTGGTCCGTGTGCTCCTGGACCTGCTGGAAGGTGTAGCTGTGGGGGAGAGAAGGGCGCCAGGCGCCGGCGTTTGCAGGGAGACAGCCTCGGGGGCAGGACGCGCGCGGGCAGAACGGGCCGGCCAGCCTCAGAACGCCGGGCTCCAGGAGCCAAGGTGAGAAAAAGGAAAAGCACGTGGGTTTTAGATTTTATAAACATCGATAGCGAATAACACAAAGTGCACGTTTATCGGGAGACAGACATGGTTGGCATTGAACTCTGAGAGGAGTTTATCTGCGATTCTGCGGAGACACAGGGCTGCGTCTGGCGGGCGAGTCCTCACGGCGCAAGCCAGCACTGGCTCTTGGCCTCTGGCCTCTGGGCGACAGCGCCAGCGCGTGCTCAGGCCTCCCGAGGCTCAGAACGCGTGTTAAAACGAAGCAGCAACTCCAGCAATGTAGCTGACGAGAGGGGCAGAGGGACGGTGTGAGACGAAACGAGGAAGAAGAGCATTTTCCAAGAGTCACAGGCCGTGCAGGGCCTGTCTGCAGGGGCTGGGTAGGGGCTCTGAGGGCCGCAGGGCTTTCTGGGTTACGGAGGCGGCTTGGGGACACTGAGCCTTCCCCGGGCCATGACATCCCCGCAGCCATGGCCAGGCCCTCGGCCTCCTGGGTGCCACTACCAGGGCCAGGAGTGGGCCACGGAGCCCCCAGAACCAGCCCAGGGGCCTGCTGGGACCTGGCCCCAAACGCTGGGGTTTTCGCTCTGCATGGTCTCCTGTCCCCCGGGGTCCCTTTCCAGGCTGCCTCTGCCCCTGCAAGATCCTCAGCACCGTCTTTGTTCCAAGCTTAAAGCCCGCTGGAGGGTGACGGGGCCCCAAAGCCTGGGGCCCACCAGCTGCCACGGCAAACCTGTGACACTGACATGACACTAGAGGGAGCGTCCCAAGGCCTGAGATGACAACCTCCAGCCGGGGCCAGCAGGGTGGATCACACACAGAAATGGCAAATATCCTAAAAGTTCTATGACAAGACTGAATGTCTTGAAATGCCAAGGACTTAGGGGAAACCCTAGACATTTCCGGAGAGAAGAAATAGCTGCCATGCTATCCATAGCTCCCTGTTGCCGCTGCAGCAGATCACCATAAACGCAGTGGCTTAAAACAATCAGGCTGACTCCTTAATGGTTCCGGAGGTCAGAGGTCGCACTCGGCTAAGCCCAGGCCGTGGGCAGGGCTGAACGCCGCTGGGGCCCCGGGGCAGCCGCGCCCCTGCCTCACACCTTCCCGAGGCTGCCCGGTTCCGGCGCCTCACCTCACATCGCTCCGGCCTCCGCCGTTCCTTCTCTGACTCTGAGACCTGCCTCCCGTCAGACAGGGACCCAGGCGACCCAGGATAATCACCCATCTCAAGCCCCCGACCCCACCCGTGCAGCCCCTTTGGCCACACGAGGCACCGTGCCCACAGTCCCCTGGGGCAGGAGGTGGGCGTCTTTGGGGGCCTCGCTCGGCCTGCCGAGGACACCTATGAGGGGCGGGGCCCACGCTCTGCTGTGCGTGCCGCTCTGACGCTGGGCGGTGGCTCAGGGGGTGGCCCACACAGCGCAAATCCCGCAAAACGTAACTCACGAAGACCTGCAGATGAACAAGCCCTAACGGTGTGGGAGAGACAGACAGCCGTCCTCAGCGGGACAGAACTCCAGGAGACAAGCCCGGAGCCCGGTCAGCACCGTCGGGGGCGCACAGTGGGGCAGCAGGAACATGGTCCGGGGGACACAGGCTGAGCCGCAGCGGCCGGCGGCCACGGCACGTCCCCAGGCAGGGCGGGGAGCACCTGATCCCACAGCCCTGCCTCCCGCAGCCGCTCCAGAACGAGGTCGGGTCACTGCGGGTCACCTTGGCTTCCGGGCGAACAGCCTGGGAGGGCCCGTGGTTCCCGGCTCGCGCCTGTGCCTGAGCGCAGTGTCTGGCCGGGAGGCTGTCAACTGTCAGTTAACGCACTGATCACCTCACGGCCCGCGACACCAGCAGACACGGATCTGTCTCTGAACCGAGAGGTTTACTGACTGCCCTGCAGGGGACACTGCCGCTGCACGGCGTGGCACGCTGCAACTCGCCTGCTTCACTGGTGTGTCTTCCCAGGCCAGGCCCGGCATTTGGACTCCAATAAGCCTTTATCAAATTATTTCTACCCCGAAGGAAGGGAGGGAGGGAGGAAGGAAGGAAGGAAGGAAGGAAGGAAGGAAGGAAGGAAGGAAGGAAGGAAGGAAGGAAGGAAGGAAGGAAGGAAATGGTGCAGTCAGCAGGGAAGGAAGGAAGGAAGGAAGGAAGGAAGGAAGGAAGGAAGGAAGGAAGGAAGGAAATGGTGCAGTCAGCAGGGAAGGAAGGAAGGAAGGAAGGAAGGAAGGAAGGAAGGAAGGAAGGAAGGAAGGAAGGAAGGAAGGAAGGAAGGAAATGGTGCAGTCAGCAGGTTTCGAAGTGACCTCCCTGGACCCCGCAGCCGGAGCAGGCACCAGCAGCGATGAGCTTGGAGCCGCTGCTGGGAGCGGCCGGCCGGCGCGCCTCCTGCCCTGGTCAGAGCTTCACTGCGTTAACGCCGGGCTCCTCCCCAGCTAGCAGCCGCCTGACGCTCTGAGAACCAGAGCTTCGGCTGTCGGTGCAAGGTAGAGGTTTTGGTTAAATTCCAGGGCAGGGTAAATCGGGAGCTCTGCCGACTGTGTCCCTGGAGGTCTGGCGAGCGTCCCCTTAGCTCCTCCTGTTCAATCGCGGGGTGGGGGGGGACCCGGCTCCGCCATGTAGCTGCTGCCGCTCAGTGCACCCAGGGCGGGAACGGGTCCCCCAGGCTGGAGGGACACCCAGTGGCTGGTGTCCCGCGTACATAAGCGGACCCACCTGGCCCGGGGTGGCTGTGAGCAGCGCTGGCCACAACGGCGTGGTTCTCCATTTCGTGCCTCGGTTCCGTTTAGAACCGAGAAACTTCTAAAAAAAGGTTCTGAGGGAAAAACAGCCTCCGTCCACCAGGTAAACACGAGGATGTTGAGAACCACTCTGGGTTGGAAACGCTTCTCTCTCTCCCTCCCTCTTCCGTCCCCACCGCCCTGCCTCTCCCCCGCCCCACCTTCTCTGAGGGGGGCAGGGGACTTTGGAACCTCACCGCGCACTTTTCCTGCTCTCGAAAGGGGGAAATATGTTTAAATTTAGAACAAGAGGAGCAAAGGAACAAGTGCAGAATGAAAATAAAACGACCAAGATAAAAACACAGAACCAGCGCATCTTTCACACACTGGGAGGTGAACAAGAGACAAGTCAGGGCTCCCATGGCGTGGGGCCCACAGGCTGCCGGGCCCCACAGCCATGTGCCACGGCACGTTCTAGTCACGTGTTAAACCGATCGGCAAATTGTATGTGAAAAAATCCAGAGCTCAAATAGTCATTATTTTAAAACCCTATGACAACAGAATTAACATGCAGTATTCCAAGTCTGCTGCCTGTTTCTCTATCTACCGTGTTTCCCCAAAAACAAGACCTACCCATAAAATAAGCCCTCGCAGGATTTCTAAGCATTTGCACAATAGAAGCCCTACCCCGAAAATAAGCCCTAGTGATGGGCGTGGCTACACAGCGCATCTACACAACCCGTGCATGTCGTCGCGGAGCGGCAAAGAAGACGAGCAGCCCTTCTCATCTGCCCCATGGTGACAGCCACTGTCCCAGAGGTGACCGGAAAGGTGCGGGCAGCCCCACCCACAAGGTCGGCTCCCCCTGTCAAGTCCCGGCCATCCTGTGCGTGCTGCAAGCTGAGGCTTTGAGGGGAAAATAACACATCCCCTGAAAATAAGCCCTAGGGTGTCTTCTTGAGGAAAAATAAATATAAGACCCTATCCTATTTTCAGGGAAACACAGTATTACCTTAAATCTTCTCACTTTTCTATTGGCATTAAAACAAAACTCCCTGGTTATGGTATTACTAATTCTAGGCTACCTGGAGATCTTGTTTTTCTCATACAATTCAGACAGTTCTAGGTAAACATTAAAAATTTAATCCTAAACTCATTTAAAACTGAAAATAAAAAAAGGCAAAAGAGATTTTTAAATTAGAGTACCATAAAAACTGCTTGACCCAAAATTCTGGTCCACAGCCTTCAATAGATTACCCACTGGGGCAAAGAAAGCTTAGCCATGTGAATAGGTCCCATTTTGTCAAAAATAATTTGGATCCAACTGTCTTTTATAAAACAGGGAGTTTGTATTACTATCATATGACTAAAATTCTAAAATAAAAGCTATAAAATCTTTGTGTTTATATGTACATGTGTCTGCCCGGGTCTGTCTTCACATACGGCCTTCGACAAACTTGTATGAAATTATTTCTGCCTCGGCAGCCTGGTTGTGGCTGGTACTGACAGCCCTTCCCCGCTGGGACGAACGGGACTTGAGGGCGCACCTGCGCAGCACAGCGCCGAGGACGCGATGAGCAGAACCCACCTGAGCCCGCGTGCTGCGGGTCCCCAGCGGCCGTGACGAGGACAGACCGGCCGCCGGCTCAGGAGGCAGGCAGTGCCCATGGAGAGTGACGCGCCCGCACTATAGGATGTTAGTGACACGCCTGCATGTGCCAGCACTGTCCGCTCTGTCCCCGGGAACCCAGGACCCCGGGAGGACACCAGGATGGCCACCCACCCGCCCACCCTCCCGCCAGCCCATGCTACCAGCGCTCACTTGAACATGGCGATGAGCAGGTTGAGCAGCAGGATGTTGGCGAAGAGCAGGTAGAGGCAGAGCAGGAGGACCGTCAGCCACTCGGGGAAGGCAGGCTCGTGCCGCGCCATGTCGCTCTCGGGGCACTTGGGCTTGTAGGGGTCCGTGCCGTTGGGGCTGCACTGGTCCGGGTTGAAGTTCACGCCTGTCGTCGGAGGTGGGTGGGAAGGCAGGAAAACAACACAGAGTCCCGAGGGTGCCTGGCCGCAAGGGACCCCCAGGGCTTTGGGTCACCGCGACGATCCCCTCAAAGGCCTGCACCTCGGGGTGAGCTCAGCTCAACGCCGGGCCCAGACGGAACCGAGAAGAGGCAGGTGCTCCGGCCAGCGCTCTGCAGCAGCAGGTCTGGCCGCGCGGGGAGCCGGGGCAGAGCCGCAGCCCAGGACCCGCCACCCAGCAGGCACAGCCGGGACCCCGGCCGGGCCAGCAGCAGCTGGGGCTGGGGCTGCCGTCACCAGCGGACACAGGTCCCAGCCCCGGGAGTTCAGTGTCGGGGGAAAGAATTTCAAAGGGAAAAAATGAACAGCGATCACCAAGAGAGGCAGGCCCAGAAAAGGAAAGTGGTTCAGAGGCACGATACTGACGAGTGAAAGAGGTGGTCATGGAACAAAATACCACCCTACATTCGTAGAAAAGGAAATGATATAACATAACTTAAATATAGCGTCAACTTTTGCATTTAAAAATCTCCGAGGAAACATGCCATGCTGTTCATAGTGGTCAGCTCTGGGAGGTGGGGTTATGGATAACATTTTTCTTCATACCTACTGTGAATTTTAAAATTTTCAACAATGAGCACGCACTGTCGGGTAATCAAATACAGTTTTTGAAAATGTCACTAATTTTCTAAGATAGAAACTCACTCTGATGGCTATAAATCCTTACATTAAAAAAAGAAGAAATGTCTGAAATCGTTAATGTAACTTTCCACGTTAGTAAACTAGAAAAAGAAGAGCGAACTAGACCCAGAGCTGAAAGGAGGAAATGATAGAGTTGGACGTAAACAAATGAGAGACAGAAAACAAAAGCAACAAAGAATATCAACAAAACCGAGGTCTGGTTCTTGGGAAATATCGACGAAATTGCAACCTTTCAGCGAGACTCATCTAGAAAAAAAGAGAGACGGCTCAAATAAGTCAGAAATGAAAGAGGACATTCCACCAACCTTATAAAAATAAAAAGAACCATAAGGAAATCCTAGAGGAAATTACTGACAGGTGGTCTTAATAACCTACCTAACAGAAAAAATAAACTACCAAGCAGAAAGTGAGGGAAACAAACTCCCAACACATAGCTGCCCCTTTTCAAGAGAACCTGACAACACAGCTACCCTCGTTGTTTTGTTTAATGAAAAAACGCCTGTGGCCCAACCCATGTCCGAGAGTCTCCTTTTCTCAGTCCAAGAGCCCTACGCAGACAGCAGGGGAGCGAACGCTCTGCTCCAGCTCTGCCTCAGCTCCTGCCGCACAGATTTCAAAGACTCAGGTAAGGCCGGGCGCGGGGGCTCACACCTGTCATCCTAGCACTCCGGGAGGCCGAGGTGGGCAGATCGCTCGAGGTCAGGAGTCAAAACCAGCCTGAGCAAGAGCGAGACCCCCATCTCTACTAAAAATAGAAACAAATTAATTGGCCAACTAATAATATATAGAAAAAAAATTAGCCGGGCATGGTGGCGCATGCCTGTAGTCCCAGCTACTCGGGAGGCTGAGGCAGGAGGATCGCTTGAGCCCAGGAGTTTGAGGTTGCTGTGAGCTAGGCTGACGCCACGGCACTCTAGCCAGAGAAATAGAGTGAGAATCTGTCTTAAAAAAAAAAAAAAAAAAAAAAGAATGGATGTTGGATTTTGTACCATCTTGCATGACCACCAGCACTCTAGCCCGGGCAAGAGAGTAAGACTCTGCCTCAAAAACAAAACAAAACAAAACAAAAAGACTCAGGTAAGCCAGCTCCACAGAGAAAAGGGAAAAGTGAAGAAAGCAAACGCCACCACTCCGCACCTGCCCCTGCTGCCAGCCTGCTGTAGCAGAGGGAAAGAAAACAGTGTCACCCTTTAAAACACTAGCTGCTTTTCCTCAGTCGCCCGACCCTTCCTTTCTTTCTCTGTGTGTCGTGGTCACTCATTCACTCTCTCTATATCTCTCTTTTTCTTTCTTTCTTTCTTGGAGAAATACATAAAGTTTTACTGCTGTATATCCTAAGCACTGTCTGGAATTCTTTCTCACCCATGTACGGACTTCAGACCCTAACAATTATATGCTAATAAATTAGATGAATAGACAAATTCCTAGAAAGACACAATACCAGAAGTGACTGAGGAGGAAACAGAAAATATAAACGGACCTGTAACAAGGGAAGAGATTGAGCCAGGAAGCTGAAAACGCCACACGAAGGCAAGTCCAAGCTCAGAGGGGTTCCCCGGTGAATTCTACCCGACGTTCAAGGAAGACTTAAAACCAACCCCTCACAAACTCTTCCACAACATAAAAGAGGAAGGAACACTTCCTAAGTCATTCTGTGCCGCCACTATTACCCTGATACCAAAACCAGGCAGACTTAACTCCAAGAAAACTACAAACCAATACCCTTTATAAATATAGATGTAAAAATCCTGGGAAAATGCTGGCAAACTGAATCCAGGAACACATAAAAAGGGTTATAAAACCATGACCAAGTGGGATGCATCCCACGAATGCACAGCTGGTTCAACATCTGGAAGTCGATTAACGTACACGCCACAAATAGCACAGAGAACAAAAACCACACGCGCACTTAGATGGGGGGCGGGAAAAGCACTTGGCGAAATCTACCACCTTTCATATCAGAACGCTCGGGACACCAGGAAGAGAAGGGAATCGCTCCAGCCGGACAAGGGACGTTTACAAGAACCCAGGGGACATGACACTCTGCGCTCGGGAGCAGGGTAAAGATGTCCACACTCGCTATTAACATTTCTATACAGCGTGGAACGGGAGGTTCTAGCCGGGGCAGGTGGGCAAGGAAAAGACAGAAACACCGTCGAGATTGGAAAGGAACAGGTGAAACTCTCTCTGCTGATAGATGACATGATTTTGCGTATAAAAAATCCCGACAAACCCTCTAAACCGGAGGTCCCCAAACTTTTTGGCACCAGGGACGGGTTTCACGGAAGACAGTTTTTCCACGGACCAGGGTGGGCAGGGCTGAGGTGGTGACACCAGCGATGGGGAGGGTGGCGGCTGTATAGACGAAGCTTCTCTCGCTCACCCACTGCTCACCTCCTGCGGCGTGATCCCCGGCCCCCATTCCTAGGTTTCAAGGAAGACAATGTTTCCGCAGACCCGGGGATGGGGGGTGGCAGAGCTCTGCAGCCTGGTCCCTCACAGGCCACAGGCCAGTACCAGTCCGCAGCCCGCGGCTGGGGACCACAGCTCTAAACAACTATTAGAACTAATAACGACATTTAGCAAGATTTCAGGATACAAGATCAGTACACAAAACATAGTGTAATTACACTAGTAATTAACAATTCAAAAATGAAACTAATGAAGTAATTCCATTTATAGTAGTTTGGAAAAGAATAATATACTCGGGAATACATCGAACGGAAGCATGAGACTTACACACTGAAAACCACAAAACGCTGTCGAGAGAAATGAAAGGCCCAAGTAAGCAAAGAGACATCCTACGTCCACAGTCAGAAGTCCAGGTGCCTTTTTCGGAGAAATTGATAGGCTGGTCCAAGAACTCACGTGGACCCAAGGCATCCAGACGCCAAAGCAACCCTGAAAAGCAGGACACAGCAGGAGGACTCACGCTTCCCGATTTGGGGACTTACTGCCATGCTGCACTAGCCAAGGCACGAGCGCAGACAGGTGGCCCAGTGGAGCGAGACCGAGAGTCTAGAAATGCATCGGACATCAGTGTCACCTGGCTTTCGACAGGGACGCTGAGACCATTCGAGGGAGAAAGCCTGGCCTTCTTCACGAACAGTGGTGCAACAAGTAGAATCCACATCGAAAGACGGCCCTCAACTACATCGGATGCAAAAATGAACTTCAGTGGATCAAAGGTCAAAGGACAGAGCTACAGCCGTAAGACCCTTAGAAGGAAAACACGGGCATAAATCTCTGTGACCTGAGGTCAGGCAACGGTTTCTTAGACCTGACACCAAAAGCACAAATGACAAAAGAGATTGATAAGGCGAACACCACCAAAATTAAGCACTTTGTGCTTCAAAGGGCACTATCAGGAAAGTGAAAACAACCTGTGGAATGACAGAGAATGTTTGCAAGTCACACATTTGATATGAGACTGGTGTCCTTATGTGAAGAACTTTTACAACTCAATAATAAAAAGACAACCCAACTGAAAATGGACAAAGACAGGAATAAACAGTCCTCCAAAGATACACGAGGGGCCCCACAAGCACATGAGAAGATGCAGACCAGCACCCCAGTGAGCTGCCGCCCCACACCCAGCACCCCAGTCAGGTGCCACTTCACACCCACCAGGGCACCTAGAGTTAAAAAAAAAAAAAAAAGAGACAATAGCAAGTGTTGGCAAGAACGTGCAGAAACTGCAACCTCATACATTGCCGGTGGGAATATTCCCTGCTCTTTGGGAAACAGTTTGGCAGTTCCTCAAAAATTTAAACCTAGAGTTATTAGGCCATTTAAATATGAAATGTCAAATTTCAAATCAAAAGATTAGTTGATTATATCTCAAATGAGAAGCAGCACAATTAATCGGAGTGTGCGCCTGTATTATCGACACAGTTTTGCCATCTTAACGACAGCTTGTTCTCGCCAGCAGTGAAAAGGCCTGGAGAGCGAGTGGCGATGAAATCGTGAAAGGCGTTTTCCACGGCTTGTTAGAACTGAATATATTTCTTTGCAAGAAGTGGTCCAGAGCCGGGAAGAAGGGGTAGTCAGCTGGCGCAAGGTCTGGTGAATATGGTGGATGACAGAGTTTCCAAGTCCAGCTGGTGTAGTTGGAGCAGCACTGTTTGTGTGACATGTGGTCTCGCAAGAGGACTGGCCTGTCTCTATTATCCATCTCAACTGCTTAATCGCAAGCATCCTCATCATTTCGTCCAGCTGGTTGCAGCAGACATCCGCTGTAATCGACTGACCGGGTTTCGTGAAGCCGTAGAGGATAATACCAGGGCTGGACCACCAAATAGACACCATTAGCTTTTTTTTGATGAATATTCAGTTTTGACTGTGTTTCGGCACTTCATCTTTATCCAGCCATTGTGCCAAATGCTTGCGATTGCCAAAAGGAATCCATTTCTCATCACAAATAACAATACAGTGTAGAAATGGTTGGCCTTTATGCCGTGACAGCAAAGAAAGGCAAGCTCAATATATTTCTCTTCTGACGCTTGTTTAATTCGTGCAGAACCATCTATCCAGCTTCTTTCCCTTGCCCATTTGTTCCAATTGGTCCAATATTGTTGGAATTGTAACATCAAACCCTGCTGCTGATTCACGCGTAGGTTGAGATGGATTCGCTCCCACTACAGCCCTCAGCTCATCATCATCCGCCTTGGTCTTGGGTCGCCCACACGGCTCCTTTTCCAGATTAAAATCATGAGAATGCAACTTCTCAAACCACTGACGTATTATGAGTTCATTACTCACATCCTTCCCAAGCACTTTGATGATATTTCATTGGTCCCACAACAGAACTCATATTTGAAGATAACACGAATTTTTGACTTATCCCTGGTTTCACAAATATTGCTCTAAAAAAATTTTTGAAAGATGATCACAAGCCAAACTGTGTGTTTGAAAGAGTGAGGATATTACCTTCACAATAAAAATAAAATAAGAAGTGTCAAAGTGAAATGTCAGAGATATCAGTTAACTTAGTACCTAAGGAAATTGGACATTTCATACTGAATACCCATACCATACGACCCAGCAATTCCACTCCTGGGTGTCTATCTGGGAGACATGAGAACACGCCCCCACATGAAAACTCACAAATAACCGTGCTCGCAGCCTTGCTCGTAGCATTCAGAGGAGGAGACAACCGAGCGCCCGCCGGCCGGGGAACGGATCAGCAGAACGTGCTGCGCCCACACAACACATACTGTTCAGCCACGAAAAGGAATTAGACCCTGACGCACAGTGCAGTACGAGGAACCTTCGATGCATAACGACACGAGAAGGAAGCCAGACACGGAACACGCCGTATTACATTACCCACTTTATATGAAAAGCCCAGAAAAAGCAAATCTACGACAACAGAAAGTAGATTAGTGGTTGTCCGTGGGGTGCAGAGGGACATCTAATGGGCACACGGTGTCTTTTTAGGGTGATGCAAACGTTATAAAATTACATTCCGCAGACACACTGAAAACCACTGAAGTGGGTGCGCTTGACCCAGGCGAACGTCATGGCACCTGAATCACATCTCAATGGAGCTGCCTTAAAAAAATTCAGTCTACAAAAAGGGTCCATCCAAAGAGGAGGAAGTTGTTTCTGACTAGGGAGGGGGAGAGGGGAAACGGGGTGTCATTTAGGGTGGGGGGCTGTCAGCCGAGGCACCAGTGCCCCAGACCACCCCTCAGCCGACCTCTGACCTCTGCATGGCACAGCCCAGCCCCCACCGCCGTCCGTGAGCTGGCGGAACCCCCAGAGCCGCAGCGACCCCAGTCACACAACCTCGGGTCCCCTCCCCTCCCCTGCTCATCCTGCTGCCGTCAGCACCCCAGCCGCCCGCCCTGGGCTCCTACCGTCGATGTAGGCCGGGATCTGCCCGAAGATGGTGAGGTAGGAGTGGTAGACGACCCCGCGGAAGATCCAGTCCACCCGCCTCTCGTTGTGGATGAGAATGGCCTGCTTGGCCACCCCGAAGGACACCACCCACACCGCCAGCAGGAAGAGGAAGAAGAAGACGTCCTTCATCTGCAGAGACAGTGAGGCACTGGGGCTGCACCTTCCCTGCCCCTGACACTCTCCCTGCGCAGAGGTGGGTTCCGCCTGCCACACCTGGTAACAACGACATCGGAGAAGCCACCGCCACCCAGGAAGCAGTGAGCTCCCTGGGAGCAGCCCCGGGGCTACCGCTATGACCTCCTGGGGGAACCAAACCTCTGCGCCGGGCACCCCACGGTGGGACCAGAGATCAGAAATGAGCCGTGGAGATCAGAGAGGGGAGCCGGGGAGGGCTTCCTGGAAGAAGTGACTCGCGGGCGATGGTGCAAGAAAGGCATCCGAGGGTGGGAGCCCAGGGACAAAGTGGGGACACGGGGACCTACGTGTGCTGAAGCCCTGGTCTACCTCCCTTGCAACGGCACAAGGCCAGAAGCACGGATGGATGGGCCAGGACTGAGAACGCAGGAGCAAGCTCGTGCGCACCGGCCACAGGTTCTCGGCACGGCGTCACCCTCCCGGGCCGCAGCCCCGTACCATGCGCTTCACGATGATGATCTTGGGCCCCAGCGTCTTGCTCACGGTGAAGATGTGCATCAGCCGGAGGCAGAACATGATGAAGTCCAGAGACAGGACCACGCGCCCGGCGTACAGCGTTGCCGGGATGAGCCTGTGGGCGGCGGAAGCGGCCCCGCCTCACCCTCTGCCCAAGTGGCCACCATGGCCCCAGGGCCGTCCCCGGCTGCACCCCAGCCCAGGGGTGGCCCGTGGAGGAAAGGGCTCCGGGGGAGCCGGGGCCGGTGTGTGGAAAGCTGCGTGTGAGGTCGAGGGCAGAGCCCCTGGCTGCTCTCCAGAAAGGCCCCCAGGACCAGCCCTGCAGGGTGGCTGGGATGTGGGACACCATGCAGGCCTGGCCAGGTCCCCCTTGCCTCACAGAGGAAGGGGCCATGGCCCGCAGATGCACGAGGCCCTAATGGGCAGTGACGTGACCCGCGGGAGAGGGGGGCAGAGGGAGAAAGCAGCAGTCACATGTCTGCAGAGCTGGGACAGTCCCAGTGAGGGCTCCCGGCAGCCCCTCGTGCCCGCGGCACCCCTCGTGCACCCGGCAGCCCCTCGTGCTCCCGACAGCCCCTCGTGCCCACAGCACCCCTCGTGCACCCGGCAGCCCCTCGTGCCTGCGGCAGCCCCTCGTGCGGCCGGCAGCCCCTCGTGCCCGTGGCTGCCCCGGTCTGCAGGGCGCTCTGCCGCGCTCCCCTCTCCTCCAGCAACCCAGGGGCAGGCAGGATGGCGCGTCCTGCCCCCGTTGGGCGGGCGACACTCTGGGGTCTGGCGAGGAGCAGAGTCTCACCCAGGCTGGGGCCAGGGACGTCCACCCACCTGCAGGTCAGCCCCGCTATGAAGAGCAGGATGGCGCCGACGTCCAGCTTGTTCCAGAAGTCGCTGAAGTACAAGGCCGCCTTCTTCATCAGCCCACACTCGTCAGGGTCGTAGAAGAGCTACTGGGAGGAGGGCGCGAGGGGAGGCAGACGCCCGTCATCATCATCATCGTGCTCATTATTGCTCTCGCGGTCACTGCCGCTGTCACTGTCACTGGCATCATTATCACCGTCGCTATCGTTAACACTATCACTGCTGTTACCATTAGTATGTCACCATCATCATTGTGATCATGCTCATTATATCAGTAACGTTATCACCACCATGACCATCACCACTGCCGCCATGACCACCACCACCACCATCACCATCACAACCACCACCACCACCACCACTATCACCACCATCACCATCACCATCATCACCACCACTACTACCACCATGACCATCACCACCACCACCACCACCACCACCATCACCATCACCACCACCACCACCACCACCACCACCACCACCACCACCATCACCACCATCACCACCACCACCACCATCACCACCATCACCACCACCACCACCATCACCACCACCACCACCACCACCACCACCACCACCACCATCACAACCACCATCACCACCACCACCACCATCACCACCACCACCACCACCACCATCACAACCACCATCACCACCACCACCACCATCACCACCACCATCACCACCACCACCACCACCACCACCACCACCACCATCACAACCACCATCACCACCACCACCACCATCACCACCACCACCACCACCACCATCACCACCACCACCACCACCACCACCATCACCATCACAACCACCATCACCACCACCACCACCATCACCACCACCACCACCACCACCACCACCACCACCATCACCATCACAACCACCATCACCACCATCACCACCACCATCACCACCATCACCACCACCACCACCACCACCATCACAACCACCATCACCACCACCACCACCATCACCACCATCACCACCACCACCACCACCACCACCACCACCACCACCATCACCACCACCACCACCATCACCACCACCATCACCACCACCACCACCACCACCACCATCACCATCACCACCACCACCATCACCACCACCATCACCACCACCATCACCACCACCACCACCATCACCACCATCACCACCACCATCACCACCATCACCATCACCACCACCACCACCACCACCACCACCATCACCACCACCATCACCACCACCACCACCACCACCACCATCACCACCACCACCACCACCACCACCATCATCACCACCACCACCACCACCATCACCACCACCACCACCATCACCACCACCACCACCACCACCACCACCACCATCACCACCACCACCACCACCACCACCACCATCACCACCACCATCACCACCACCACCACCACCACCACCATCACCACCACCACCACCATCACCACCACCACCACCACCACTATCACCACCATCACCATCACCATCATCACCACCACCACTACTGCCATGACCATCACCACCACCACCACCATCACCACCACCACCACCACCACCACCATCACCATCACCACCACCACCATCACCACCACCATCACCACCACCATCACCATCACCACCACCATCACCACCATCACCACCACCATCACCACCACCACCATCACCACCACCACCACCACCACCATCACCACCACCATCACCACCACCACCATCACCACTGCCGCCATGACCATCACCACCACCACCACCACCACTATCACCACCATCACCATCACCATCATCACCACCACCACTACTGCCATGACCATCACCACCACCACCACCACCACCACCACCATCACCACCACCACCACCACCACCACCATCACCATCACCACCACCACCATCACCACCACCATCACCACCACCACCACCACCACCATCACCATCACCACCACCACCATCACCACCACCATCACCACCACCACCACCATCACCACCACCACCACCACCACCACCATCACCATCACCACCATCACCATCACCACCACCACCATCACCACCACCATCACCACCACCATCACCATCACCACCACCATCACCACCATCACCACCACCATCACCACCACCACCATCACCACCACCACCACCACCACCATCACCACCACCATCACCACCATCACCACCACCACCATGACCATCACCACCACCATCGCCAACACCACCATCACTATCTTGTGTGGCCCAGGCTCCCAGGTAAACAAAGACACTCCCACCAGACAGGACTTCCCCAGCACTCAGAGGTCACCTCCCAGAGGCTGGGACAAGGCCAAACCACTCCTTGGGCAAGGTTAATCCCTTGCTGTGTGGGGTCCCCACTACGTTCCCTCGGGGCCAGCACCTGGTGGATGATTGGGACCCTCAGGGCTGGGGTGGGGCGGGGTCAGCCCACATATCTCGCAGGGCACTGGGTGAGGCTCCGTGGCGATGGTCACTTGGCCCAGGGTCCCCTGAGGGAAGGTGACTGAGCAGGTGGCTCCCGAGCTGGGGGTGCCCTGGGTGGTGGTGGCCGGCTTGGGGCTATGGGGGCCCTGAGGACCCCGGGCAGCAGGTGGGCCATACCTGCCGCGTCTCCTCACACACCAGAGAGAAGAGCCAGAGGTAGATGGCGCACTCGCACCAGGACGGCGTGGGCTGGAAGTCCACCATGAGCACGTAGGCGAACAGGCAGAGGAAGGCGAAGTAGGACAGGATGTTCAGGTGGAAGATGACCACGGGCGCGTTGAAGAAGGCGCGGGCGCGGGCCGGGCCACGCACCGCCTGCAGCCTCTTCTCCCTGCGTGGCGGCGGGCGGGGAAGGTGACCTCGGGGGCCGGGGTCCTAACGTCCCACAGACTCCGGCCACCAGGGGACCCTCACACCACTGAGGGGATGCGAGCTGGGGGCGAATGTGCTCGGGGCCCAGGGCCCCACGGCAGTTACGGGAGGAGTGGGGGACCCCCCCCCCACGGCCACAGCAGGGCCTGGACCAGACAGCCCGGCAAGGGGAGCACCTAACGACGGCCTCTGACTTCCTGCCCACGGCGTGACTTCCGTGGCTCTGAGCCTGGCCCGGGGCCGGGTCCCGCCTACGGGGCTGAGTGGGGCTGAGTGGGGCTGAGTGGGCCCTCAGCCCCCTGGGAATGGGGACAGGCCTTCCTCGCCGTCCCTCACGAGGGGCAGGGCTGGCCAGGATGGCAGAGCCTCCTCACTGTCCTTGTTCCCGGAAGCGGGGAAGGGCAGCAGGGCCAGCTCCGTCAGCAGCAGGCATGGCTCTGCCGCGCTCGGGAGAGCGCTAGAAGAGCAAGCCGCTCCTCCCTGCCTCGGTTTCCCCTCTGGACGCCCTCAGCACTCACACCGGCTCTTGCCTGTGTGCTTGGCAGACAGGGACAGGAAGGAAGCGGCAACGTGGCCTGTGGGTTGCGGAAGGGCTCGGAACCGAGCCGGCACCCGGCCGGGGCCTTGGATCTGCCCTGACTGCCGGTGCCGGAGCCCCAGCGCGGCCCTCGGTGGGACAGGGCTGGCCCGCCACGGGCCCCGCCAGCTTCTGAGCAGTGCGGGTGGGGCACGACGGGCCAGGCCTGGGCCTCTCCCACACCCAGCACCCGGGCCCCTCCCACACCCAGCGCCCGGGCCCCTCCCACACCCCGCGCCCGCACCCGCGGCACCTGAAGGAGATGAGGCCCGTGAAGAGCAGCGGGAAGGCCACCATGCACAGGGCCACGCGCCACAGCCCATTGTCCACGCAGAGCTGGCCCCACCACACCTTGGTCAGGAAGGCCTGCGGAGGGGCAGTCTCAGGACAGGGCCTGACCCTGGCGGGAGTGACGTCCACGCTCATAGCTGTGACACGCCCTGCACCCCAAGGTGCCCGTCGTCTCTCAGCTGAGGGCCGGCTGTGGACGCCCAGTCCCGGCCCTCCTCCCGCCTGGAGCTTCAGGACCTCCGTCTAGGGGTCCCGGGCCCTGCAGTCACGGGCTCTCAGGAGCCGGCCTCTCTGAGCACTGCAGAACGCGATGGCACCCTCCGGGCCCCGCACAGCCCGGGACAGGGTGGGCACCTGGCGGACCTGGTGACAGCATGAGGCTGCTCCAGGGGGGGCTGGGGCCTGAGGGCGCTTGCTGCGGGGCAGGCCCAGCCAGGGAGCCCAGGTTGCTCCAGAAGGACGTGCTGTCCCCCACCCCCCGACCCTCCCGAGGCCCCCAGGTAGAGGGGCTGAAGCTGGCCCTGGGGCCTCCCGGGACGTGTGTGCGGAGGGGAGCAGCTGCCCCGCCCCAGCAGCCCCTGCCTTTGCTTGGCCGCGTCTCCTCATCCGTACACGGGAGGGAGCAGCCTTCCGGGCCGGAGCCCATGGGCCGCCTGGGCCCCAAGCCTGTGTGAGCGTGCTGCCCTTGGAAGGTCACCTGGATGCCCCCATGAGACACGAACTTCATGTCCTTGGCCTCCAGGGCCAGCTGCAGGCAGGTGGTCTTGCCCCAGGCCTCGGACACGCGGGTGAGCAGCTTCTGGGCCCGCTCCTCGTCCTTGCGGTAGCACTCCGTGAAGACCCCTGGCGGGCAGGGGCCGCGTCAGAGCAGCGGGGGATGACGGCCGAGCCTGGGGCAGGCTGAGAGCAGCCCCTCCGCCACACCGCCAGGACACAGGCAGGGCACGGGGCAAGGCAGGGAAAATGGGGGCCCGATGTCCCCAAAGCCCCAGGTGCAGGGACAAGGCCCCCAGGGTGAGGGCACGGCCCCTGGGGCTCACCGATGGCTCTGAGCTCGTACTCATCCGCCAGCGCCAGCATGTCCTCAGAGGTGTCCGTGTCCTCCTCCTCCTTGGACAGCTCCTTCAGGATCCTGCTGCAGGCCAGGGCCGCGGCCGTGCAGTCCTGGCTCTGGGGCCGGGAGCCAGAGTGAGACCCCGCCCCGCCTGGGGACCCAACACACGGCCAGGGTGGCAGAAACGGCAGCCCTGGGGCAGTGCGGGCCACCTGGGACAGTCCGGGACACAGGCTGCCTGCTGTGTCCCCGTCTGCATACACCACCTGGGTTGTCCCGAACCAGCACGCAGCCCCTTTCTGGTGGCCCAGGCTCCGCGCTGGCCGTGGGCGCGGTCTCTCTAATGACAGAGCGTGCACTGCCGCAGCGCCTGCCCCCCAGAGCCCGTGTGGGCCACAAGCACAGTACCGGGTGCCACCCGGCCTGCGGGGGCCCGGCGAGCCTGGGCCCTGCGCACAGCGCGGGAGGAGTTTGTTTGGCAGAGAGGATCCCCTTCCCGCCTAGAGCTAAGTTCCTGCTCTGGGCGCCCGAGCCCTTTCTGGGGTGAGGATGCCCACTGCCCTCGCTCCGCAGCCTGTGTCTGCCGGGCAGCAGGTCTTCCCACCTGAGCCCAGATGATCCCTGCCAGCTCCCGACGGTTCTGGACGATGGCCCAGATGAGGAGGTCACGGACGGGGTCCATGGTGAAGGTCATGTGGCCCGTGGAGCGCTTGTAGAGGGCCCGGAGGCTCACTCCCTGCACCTGGGGACAGAGGACGGTCAGCGCCCGGCCTGGCCGGCTCAGCGTCCCCGGGGAGCCCGCTGGGCGTGGGGTCCCCACCGCTTTCCCAGGGCCACCACCTGCAAAGACTGAGCCCACATCTTGCTTTTTCAAGCACCCTAGAACACTCATGTGCACACTCAAGCTTTTAAAAAACATTGTTCTGGAGACATCTAGAAACATCTAGAAAGTGGACTACCCATTGAACTCCTTCACCAACATTTTTAGACTCTTGGAACATGTCAGGCACTTCAGGGTTCCTTAGTCTTGTTCTGCTGCATCAAAGCCTTTTGCAATTAAGCGAAATCCCAGCGCAACAGCCTCTCAATAGATCTGTGGCTGTGAGCTCCTCGGGGAACCTAACTCAGTGTCCCCTGTGGAGAAGCCACCGAGACGGACCTGCTGACCTGGCAGCGAGGCCCACGCGGCAGCAGGCGGACCCAGGAACCAGGCTCCACGGCCAACCGGGAAGCATGAGCTCGGACGGTCGGGAAACAACTCCCAGAAGCGGAGAACCACATCACACAGGACAAAACCACACTTTCTCCAAGTGATTCTAGAGGTTTCCCGAAGACTTATCTTTGCAAAGAAATCAGTGCATCTTCTTAAACTACAGATGCAGATAAGCGTGAGCTTCTGTTTTGGGCCTTCTCAAGCACATTGCAACTGGGTGTCTTAAATCAACGCCCCGGAGCCAAGCGGACCAGAACCGTGACTACAGAAAACCAGGCCACAGCCATGTCCTTCTCAGGGGTCAGGCGTGGCCCGCCCGGGACAACAGACAGGGTGAAATGGGTAACTTTCTAGCAGCAAGAAACCAAAACCAACTGTGATCTTAGAAGAAATAGAGGACCTAAACAGAGAAATACCCAGGACAGAAGCTGAGAAAGGAATTAGAACTATTAAACATAAAGCGCTGGGTGCAGGTGGTGCCACAGGGCATGTGCCGGCTTGCCAGGGCTAGGTAACATCGACCACACAGCCGACCCCAGGGCAGAGGGGCCTCCCGACGGCTTTTACAAAACTGGATGAATCGATGCCAGAGCCGGACAAACGCGGCCCCCAGATAAAAGAACCATCCGAGGCTTAGATGTCCTGACACAAAAAGATGTTGGCAACAGACCCAGCATCTTGTCAAACACACCCCACACTGCAGTCCAGTTCAGACTCAAGACGGGAAGGGAAACACGTCCCACTACCAAGAAATCCATCAATGCACCAAATCCATGAGTCAAAGAAGAAACGCCGCTCAGACTTCTCCAAAGGCATCTGGGGAGCCCCAGCGCAGAGGCTTTGTTGTGTAAAACTGCAAAGAACCAGAGCCGGGGACCCCGTGGGAGGCCCAGGGGATCAGGACCCAGATGCCCACCCCGCCTCAGCGCGGCGGTGCAGGCTGGGGGTCCCACAGATGCGCGGAGAGCTGCTGGCCCCACTGCACAAAGAGCGGGGACCCCGGGCGGGCGGGAAAGGGCTGGCTTCAGGGCAGGGGCCGCTGTCCCGGGTAACCTTCTGTGCCGTTTGGAATTTTCAGGAAGGGAGTGTTACAGAGTGAACTGTGTCCCCTAAGTGCACACGCTGGAGCCCTAACCCCCGCGTGACTGCAGGGCGTGGAGACGGGGCCTGCGCGGGGATAATCACGGTTAGCTGAGGTCGGAGGGCGGGTCCCCGCCCCAACAGGATGGCTGTGTTACAAGTACAGAAGAGACACGAAGACACACACACACACACTTCTGCCCGTGCAGACACGGCGAGAGGGCGCCGTCCATCCGCATGCCAGGGAGACGGGAAGAGCGCCCCCGCCAGAGACCACCCTGCGGGCGCCCCCCCCAGACTCCGGCTTCGGACCCGCGGGGACCGGTTCCTGCCGGCGAGCCCCGTCTGCGTGTGCCCACAGCAGCGCGGCCGCCCACGACAGAGCGCGGCCCTCGTGGGTAGAATCAAGGGTCACTCTAACCGCAAGGCGCTGAGCGCGCAGCAGCCGCCCAGGGTGGGGGGGTGGCCGGCGCGTTACCCGCACGCACGTTGAGCTTGATGTGAGGCACGGGCAGCGAGAGCCGCGGCCGGTCGCTGTGGCGGGGCCGCGGGTACAGCGGCTGCGTGAAGTCCCCCAGCAGCTCCCGCAGCACCTGGGCCACGTGGTGCATCTGCACGCAGGCCGGGCGCTCGGGCTCCTCCGCCAGCGCCTTCTGCAGCTTGCTGTGGAACAGGCAGGAGGGCTCCAGGTTCTCGTACAGGTAGAGCAAGGTGTCCCAGGTCACGAACTCCTTCAGCCGCACCCCGTTCTCCAGGAAGAGCTTCACGAACTCAGGCTTGTTGGAGATGAGGGCGGCGGTCATCGTGGGGTGCAGATCTGAGGGCTGAGAGCGGGCGTCGTGGGGCGACCACTGCAGGAGGCTGTCGCCCCACGTCCGCCCGATCTTGGAGACCCGCAGGCCGGGCTGCCGCTGTCTCCAAGCTGGGGGGATGAAACCTGCGGGGGGCGCCCGCCACCAAGGAGGGGACTGGGATCGAGTCGAGGCCACCCCGGGCCTGCCTTGCTTTCGCGGCACGGTGTGCGGGCCTGGCAGGCCCCGCCCTGGGCACCCCGAGAAGACTGACCTTCCACTGCCACTCATCCGTGAAGATCTCGCTGCGGGCGATGTCCACGCGGTTCCACGCCACTGCCAGCTTCAGCTGGTGGTCCCAGTTCTCGTGGCCAAAGTGATCTTGGCTCCGAGAGGCTGCGGGTGAAAGCATGCACATGGGGACCTCGGTCTGGGGCTCGGAGCCGTTTCCCCTCAGCGCCCGCTGGCGCAGGGAGTCAGAGTCGGGAGCGGTCCTGAGCCCGCATGGCCACTTTCTAATCTTCCCCGTGTATGCAGTTGTGTTTGCACGTCCTGGTCTTTAGTGTTTGGCTTCCAAAGGAGAAAAAGATAAAACAAGGGGGATGGGAAGGCCCCTGGAAGTGTCCTCAGCAGGACGGGGAAGCGCAAGGGCAGTGGCTGCCCACGTCTGTCCGTGCCCCTGCGCTGGGAGGGCAGTCAGACATCGGAGCGCAGCCCCCGGCAACCGGAGGCCGCGGAGCAGCCGTCACCCAGGGAGCAATCCCTCCCGACTGGAGATTCATCGCCCGAGCGCCGGCTCTGCCTTTGGACTCTTCCACGCAACTGAGGCAGAGGATTGCACGCGTGGGGCAAAGTGGGAAGTCAGGAGTGGGGCTTCCATGGTTCCCTCTGCCCTGAATTGCAGGAGAAGTTATGATGACCACGAAGGTGTAGGTCAGTGCAGGCTGCGCTCGGATGTCAGCTAAGAAGACTGGGCAAGGAAAGCAGCTCCTGCTCCTAACCTCAGGTGCCGGGCAGGTCCCCCACCCAGGGAGGCAGGTCCCCCACCCAGGGAGGCAGGTCCCCTACCCAGGGAGGCAGGTCCCCTACCCAGGGAGGCAGGTCCCCCACCCAGGGAGGCAGGTCCCCCACCCAGGGAGGCAGGTCCCCTACCCAGGGAGGCAGGTCCCCCACCCAGGGAGGCAGGTCCCCCACCCAGGGAGGCAGGTCCCCCACCCAGGGAGGCAGGTCCCCCACCAGCTGCCCTCTGCCAGTGCGTCTGAGCGCGGGGCAGCGTCTGGTGCAGCATCCTGAAAGCCTGCGTCTGTCCCCCCATTGCCCCGCTCTCCCCGGCCCTCACCTTTCAGCAAGGCCTGCAGGATGGCCACGTCCACGTCCTGCTGCCCGTCCTTGCCTTCCCGGAAGATGGTCAGCAGCTGCCGCCTCCGCACGATGTCCTGGATCTGCAACAAGCGTCTTCTAAGTCAGAGATGCAGTGACCACGTTTGTGAGTGGTCTGTCGGGGACCACCCACCCGTGTGTCTCTCTATCCATCCACCCACCCGTGTGTCTCTCCGTCCATCCACCCACCCGTGTGTCTCTCCGTCCATCCACCCACCCGTGTGTCTCTCCGTCCATCCACCCACCCGTGTGTCTCTCCGTCCATCCACCCACCCGTGTGTCTCTCCGTCCATCCACCCACCCGTGTGTCTCTCCGTCCATCCACCCACCCGTGTGTCTCTCCGTCCATCCACCCACCCGTGTGTCTCTCCGTCCATCCACCCACCCGTGTGTCTCTCCGTCCATCCACCCACCCGTGTGTCTCTCCGTCCATCCACCCACCCGTGTGTCTCTCCGTCCATCCACCCACCCGTGTCTCTCTCCGTCCATCCACCCACCCGTGTGTCTCTCTATCCATCCACCCACCCATGTGTCTCTCCATCCATCCACCCACCCGTGTGTCTCTCCGTCCATCCACCCACCCGTGTGTCTCTCCGTCCATCCACCCACCCGTGTGTCTCTCCGTCCATCCACCCACCCGTGTCTCTCTCCGTCCATCCACCCACCCGTGTGTCTCTCCGTCCATCCACCCACCCGTGTTTCACTCAGTCCATCCACCCACCCGTGTGTCTCTCAGTCCATCCACCCAGCCTTGTGTCTCTGTCCATCCACCAACCCGTGTGTCTCTGTCCATCCACCAACCCGTGTGTCTCTGTCCATCCACCCACCTGTGTGTCTCTGTCCATGCACCCATCCACACACACACTCTCCCATCATCTGTCAGTCAAGCCGTCTCCTAGCAGCGGTGCCTGCTGCCAGCTGCTCCTGCCCCAACTCCCTGCACCCTGCGGCCAGGGTGGGTGCTCCACACATGCACTTCCCACAGGGTCCCTCGGCTCTCACAGTGAGCCCCAGACTCACCCCCCTGGCTCCCCAGGCCGGCCACACCCAGCCCACGGCCTTCCCTCACCGCCCCAGCCTGGCCACGTGGCCCATGTCTCTGTGCAGACTCTGCTCACACCTGGGGGGCCCTCATGTGTCACATGTCCATCCCTAAGAGCCCGACAGTTCCCCATCCTGGGGGGCCAGCTTTCACGGCAACTGCAAACACAACCTGGGCTCTTCTCCAACACCCCCCCCAACACTGTCCACCAGCAAAGCAGACGTCTCGGAACTTGACCTAGCCCTTGACTCGTAATAAAGTAGCTGCCATTTTTAGTACATTTGTGCCGACGCAGCTCTGAGCACCTCTCGGGGGCCGAGGTGACCTCGTTTCCCTGTCTGAGCTTTGTGCTCATGTCCCTGTTTCACAGACGCGGGGCACAGCTGTGGGCCACGGCAGTGGGGCCTGACCCCTCGGAGGGGCCGTGCACCTGTGCCAGCATCTGAGGCGGCAGCCCCTCCTCCCCCGGGGGCGTGCAGCACCTCCGCCGGCGCAGACTCAGCACGACAGCACAGCGCGCTGGCTTCAGTTCTGAGAACTGCCTGAATAATTCATCAGCCAACCGAGAGGGGCGCCGAGGAGGGAGGAGGTGCAGCCCTCGAGTCCCTCGAGCTCAGCCCACAGCCAGACTGCCGCTGCCACAAACTGACCTGACGCTGGCGGCTGCACCGCGTCACTCTCAGACAGAAGCAATCTCACGGACGTCCGTGCCAAACGCGGCACTCTGGGACCGCGAGAAAGCATAGGCAAAGGCCGGGCGCGGTGGCTCAAGCCTGTAATCCTAGCACTCTGGGAGGCCGAGGTGGGCGGATTGCTTGAGGTCAGGAGTTCAAGACCAGCCTGAGCAAGAGTGAGACCCCATCTCTACTATAAATAGAAAGAAATGAATTGGCCAACTAGTATATATAGAAAAAATTATCTGGGCATGGTGGCTCATGCCTGTAGTTCCAGCTACTCGGGAGGCTGAGGCAGGAGGATCGCTTGAGCCCAGGAGTTGCAGGTTGCTGTGAGCTAGGCTGACGCCACGGCACTCACTCTAGCCTGGGCAACAGAGCAAGACTCTGTCTCAAAAGAAAAAAAAAAAGCACAGGCAAAAGCAAGGTCACCGTGCCACCCCCAAATCACCAGGGCATGGAAGCCCTGCTTCCTGATCGGCCATGCAGGGCCCACATCCCGTGGGAGGTCCTCTGACGCCCGTGGACCCGTGTGCTGTCTGCCTCGGCCAACTGGGCTGCGCCCTGCGGTCTGCGGCAGTGGGAGCCGACCACCCGCAGGGTCCAAACCACACCCGGCAGAGCCGAGGCCGCGCACAGGCCGCCCTGAACATTGACCGGCTGCTAGAACCGCGTGTGGATTCCCAGAGCTGCACAAAACACAGACACGGATTGCTCTGCCCGCCCCAACCTGCCGTTGTTGGGGAAACGGAGGATGGAGAGGCCCCTGTCTCCCCACAAAGAGCCCTGCTGGGCAGCGGAGGTCAGGGCACCGTGAGTGGGCGGGGTTCGGAGGTGGCCAGAACCAAGAACCGGTAGGTGCGGCGGGGGAGGGGCTCTTGGGGCCAGGTGAGCGCTTTGCAGGGAGCAGAGGGCTGACCCTCGACCCTACCCACCGACCCCTTCTGCAGGCTGGGGTCACGGCGGGGGCTGTGGGGCCCCCTGCAGAGCCCATGGGGCCACCCCAAATCTAACGCCTGGACTGGGCGATGGTTCCTTCTGAGGCTCTCCCCATACGCCCCCATTAATCCACCCGTGAGGCTGTGAGGCTGCACTGGACCCTGCCACCCGCCGCCAGCACCTGGCAGCCGCTGGAACCTGGGCGAGGCCCACCTGGGCTCTCAGGGCCGCCGTCTCCCTCCCTCACCTCCCCAGCACTGCCTCCCCTCCCCCCGGCCCAGCCGGCTCCCACTGCCTCGCTGAGCCCCGTGGTGTCCGCCCACCCCGCCAGGAGGTGTCCTGCCTGTGCCCCCAACCTCCGCATACTGCCTCCGCGCCGGGGTCTTCATTTAGGTCCCACATCCCGGTCCTGCCCGCCAGGCCACCGGCAGGTGAGTGGGGCCCGTCCGCCTCACCTTCTTGGTCCACTCGACGACGCTGCCCTCGGTGAAGGTCTCGAACATCTCCTGGAAGAACAGGCTCAGCTTCTGCTGGATCAGGGAGATGGTGATCTCGGAGATGGGCAGGCCGGCCACCTGGGCAATGACGTCCGCCACGCGGCCCGAGCCCTCCACGACCACGCAGGGGGTGCCGTGGGTGATGGCGTTGTAGATGGTCTGCAGGGCAGGGGCGGCGTGAGCGGGCGGGCCCCACCCTGCGCCCCCGGTGGGGAGAACCCCCGGCGCTCCGGGCGGCCCTGCGCAGGCGTCCCCGCGGGGGCCGTCACGGGTGCAGCAGCGTCGTGTCCACCGGGGGAGATGGAGCGGTCCCGGCACACTGCGGTGTGCGCCCGGCACTTAGATCCCAGCACCGCCGCAGCCAAAGGGTTCTCGGGTCTTTGACACAGCCCCTCGGGGTTGTGTCAAAGGGGAGCTGCCGGACCTGGGGTCCCTGGTCTCCATGAGGAGGGCCCTGGGCCCAGGAGGGGACTTGCCACGAGCCGTCCGGCAGGAGGGATGCGCCTGCCGGGCTGAGGGAGCCGGAGTGGCGCCCACAGGGCCCCTGCGCTCCAGGGAGTGGGGTCTCCTACGCTGGGGACTCCCGCCCAGCCAGGAGCCCCCCGGCTCTGTTTTTTTTTTTTTTTTTTTTAAATTTTTTTTTTATTTTGGCATATTATGGGGTAACAGATCACCGGCTCTGTTTTGCCCTCTGCGATAGTAAAACGCAAACAGGGACATTTCCTGTGATCCCACAAAGAAACGCCCAAAGGCTTGCCCCAGAGCTGCGGGCTGTGGCCTCATCACGCAACGCCCCTGTCGGAGGGGTCGGTGTGCTTTCACGCGTGGCGGCCGGGGCGCGGGGGGAAGGCCCTCGGAGCAGCGCCCGGAACCCCCAGCAAACCTGCTCCGATACAGCCGTGGCCCTGCGGGTCTGGGGCTGCACTGGGAGGGCTCCCTGGAGGAGCCGGGTGGCGGCGTCGCAGATACCACCTGGTTTCCCCTGGGGTCTCGGGGCAAAGGCCACCAGCCCTCCTTGGGGCCTACCTCGTCCTCACGGGCCAGGCCCACCCGTGCCGCCCCAGGGCCCATCCTGCAGGCCACTCCTCACGCCCCCGGGGAATGCCCTCTCTTGCCCATGATCCCGCCAGTGCGGTAAAGGCCAGTCGCCACACACCCCCACAGGACCCGCCCCCAGCGGCGCCCCGGCCGGGACTCACGTGCAGCGTGCCGGGGCCGCCCTCCAGCACCACGCAGACGATGGGGATCTTGATGGCCACGCCTAGACCAGGCACAGCGCGGTGAGGACGGGGCTCACCCTACACGGTGGGGGGCTCTTCCCTCCCGCAGCCCACGACGACCAGCCCGCTTTTCCCGGAACCTCCTCAGCGCCTCACTCCAGGCAGGGCAGGGCTTCGAGCCGGTGGACACAGGCACAGTGCGCGGTGGGGTGGGAGCCGGGCACGGGACCTCCCTCCTCCGCCCTCCGGGCCCACATAGGGCTTTTGCCCAGCCCAGCCGCAAGGGGAACGTGAGCAGCCTTTCGCCTCCCTGTGCCCGACAGCAAAGCGCTCGCTCTCCGAGTGCCATCAACGGCCCCCTCACACTCACCCGCCCCGGAGAGCCCCCTGGGTTCTCCCCGTCTAAGCAGGGCTCTCAGCGTGTGCCGGGCACTTTCTGGAAGTGCAGCTCTCAGCCCAGCCAGGCCTGCTGAGCAGAGAGCCCCAGGGAGGGGGGGCAGCACCCTGGTGACACCCCCAGGGGACTCTGAGGCACCAGGAAGCTTGGGAGGACCCCACCCTGGGTGGGGTCAGAACCATCCCGCCATCTCCAGCCCGTCCTCAGCCCCTCCTCAAATCACGTGCACAGCCCTGCCTGTGTCCCCTGCCCACCCACCCCACCTGGAAGGGAAAGATGTCAGATTCCAAGATCTGGACCTAAGACCGAGTCTGTGGTCTGGCCCGTCAGCGGGGAGCACACGGTCCTTCCACCAGTTCAAGGGGGGCGAGAGAAGACGACCCCACGGAACAAAGTGCAAGGAGACGTGGGAGGGAAACACAGGAGCCATCCACGCACACCGCGAGCACCACACGCCTGCTGATCGTCCGGTCGCGGCCAGCCGTGTCCCTGACGCTCTGGCCCGCCCGCTGCCCCACCACCCCCAGCCCGCCACGTACCGCCTCGCTCCTTCGTCTGCTCCGAGATGAACTTCTCCAGCTTGGTCCTCAGAGGAATCTCGACACCGTACTGGCCGTGGGTCCCGTCATCCACGAGGATGAAGTGGGAGTGGTTGCTGTCCAGGCAGGTCAGGCTGCCCTGGCCCTCCTCGTCCAGGCTGTACTCGGCGGGGAAGCCGCCCTGGGAGGGGGGCGGACACAGACAGCGGGAAGTCGGCGTCTGCAACGCCAGCTGGCTCAATGACGCCCCCACCCCCACCCCAGACACTGCTCCCTAATCTCTGGACCCTGTGGCTGGTGCCCTATCTGGACAAAGGGTTATTGCAGATGTGATTAAGTTAAGAATCTCAACATGAGAAGGTCATCCAAACAGGCCCCAAATATCCTCACCGGTGTCCTTACAAGAGAGAAGTAGTGGGAGAGACACGGGAGAGGCCACGTGACCACGGGGGCAGAGACCAGAGTGACGCAGCCACGAGCCAAAGACGGAACTAGAGGCGGGAGGAGACATGGCCTCTCTGCAGCGACACCCCGATTTTGGCTGGATGACTTGATTTCAGAGTGCCGCCCTCCAGGAATGTGACTTAGGGTTTGCGATCATTTGTCACAGCAGCCACGGGTGTCGGGAAGGCTGCCATGACAGAGGCCTAAATGTGTGGCAGTGGCTTTGAAACTGGGGAGAAGACGGAAGAATCTGGAGGCACAAGATAGAAACGTCTCCGTGACCTGGAACAGACCGCGGCAGAAATGCAGGTGCAAAGCCGCTGCCGGCGAGGGCTCGGAAGGAAAGAGAGACCCGTTCCTGGAAGCGGGAGGAAGGAGGCAGAAAGCGGAGCTGGGCCACGGTCATGGCTCTGCGGAAAGCAGAACTGCAAACGGCGAACATGTAGCTCGGGGACTCCCAGGCAATGTGCTGACGTTGCGGCCTGGTGTTTTCCTTGCTGCTTACAGTAAAACGCAAAAGGAACGTGGTGAGTCGAGGGAAGGACTGGTGGCAAAAAGCAACCAGGACTTGACCACGTGGGAAACGTCGAGCCCATCCAGATTGCACGGGACGCTACGAGCCGAGAGGTTGCTGTCGGAAGAGCTTGCGGCAGAGACAGGGCCCAGGGCCCGTCTGCCAGCGGGGGAGGCACTGGGCGTGTGACTGGGGGCTCACGCGACCGTCTCAGCGAAGCCAGGAGCGGAGGTGGCATCGCCCAGGAGAGACCTGCGGAGGCCTTCCCGTCCACCTACAGGGTCACGGCCCTGCAACGTGCACGGGAGACCCACAGGCTTTTGCAAATGCTATGCCAACGGCAACCTGCAAACTTGGACTGAACAGGACAGAGACGGGACAACATGAAAGAAGGCTGTCAGACTCCCACAATTCTTCAAGCAGAAAGGAGACCAAGACCCTTCAAAGGACAGGAAGGGTCATCCCAGGGCAGAGCCGTGGGTGCAGAGGCGGAGGCCCACGCTGAGGCCGCAGGGAGGATTGCTCCCTGCTGTGTGACCGAACTGATTGTCCTGCTGCGTTCTGAAGTCACCTGGGACTGGCGACCCCCGTGTCCCTTCCTCACTGCCCCTCTGGGGCTGAGAACACCCGTGACTGTCCCATTCCGCCTGCTCCTCCTCTGTATGTTGGAAGCAGATAACTGGGGCTCTGGTGTCACAGGTGCACAGGTGAGAAATGTGTCCCAGGATGGATCCTACTACCCAGTGTCTCAGCGACCCTGAGCCAGATGGTTGAGACGAGCTTTGGGCCCCTGATCGGATGGTATTGACGTGAGATTTTGCAGTTTGCATTTACACTGCCACGGGTTGATCACCTGGGGCTCTGGGGATGCAGGGCGGATGAATACACTTCGCACGTGGGATGGATGTGGATCTTTGGGGACCACAGGGTGGATAATCGCCACCCAAAGACACCAAGTCCTGACCCCTGGAACTTGTAACTGCTACCTCATTCGGAAACGCATCTCTGCAGACGTAAGTCAAGGACCGTGATAGGAGGGGCTCACTCTAGATTATCTGAGCGGGCCCTGAATGCCATTGCAAGTGTCCTTACAGAAGACGCAGAGGAAGATGTGACACACATACAGAGCAGCCAGTGTGACACAGACGCAGAGTCTGGAGCAAGGCGGCCACTAGCCAAGGAATGCCGGCAGCACCAAGGACCCTCCCTGGAGCCTCTGGGGGGAGCACAGCCCCCCAACACTCGACCGTGGCCGCATGACATCTGGCCTCCAGAACCAGGAGTGGATAAATTCCTGTTGCTTTAAGCCACCAGGTGTGTGACCACGAGTCACAGCAGCCACAGGAAACCGGGCTGCTGGAGCAGACACGCGTGCTCCGTGGTCCACAGAGGACAGGACGGTGGGATAACGGGACGTCTTCCGAACTCGGCATGGGGAGTGAAGCGAAGAGCGGTCTTGCACGTCTCCAGCCTCAGCCCTCCACAGAATGGGCCCCAAAACAGGGCGCCGCCCAGGCCTGCCCCGCGGTGCGTCTGTGGTTCCAACGCAAGGGGAAGGCCAGGAGCCCAGTGTGCCCCGAGGAGCATTGGTAAGTGACAAAGGGCATCTCGGAGTCCCCGAGAGGCTCTGCCCCGCCTGGCCTGCACGGGGAAGAGGAAGAGCTCTGTTCGCAAGTCACCCGGGGGCAGCTCAAGGGAACTTCCCCGCAGGTCACGGGGCAGTCTTCCCCGAATGTCCCGACCGCCAGTTGAGTGTGCTTGTCATGCCAGACGCACGGATCCGGCCAGCTTTCCCAGCGCAACGTCTGTGTGTGCAGCTGCCGCGGCCAGTCACCCAGCGACAGGAGCGCGCAGGGGGTGGGTGCTGACCGCGTCGGCTCCAAGGAACTCCGGGCTGGAGGAGACCTCAGAGTGCAGGGACTCCGTGCCCGGGGCTGGGCTTGACCCATCTCAGGTGTCCCCTGGCTGTGTGATCGTGGCCAAGTGACTTCCTCCCACTAAGTCCATTTCCGGACACTTCCCAGAGCAGGGGTGAGCACGCACCCTCACCAGCGGGGGCTCGAGCCTGCGCGTCCTGCATTCTCCGGCCACCTCCCCCCCAGCCCGGCCCGCCCGGGGCCCGCCTCCGTGCTGGCCGCGCTCACCGTGGGGTGGACCAGCCCCTCCCGGCGGTGGATGGTGCCCCAGGTGGCCACTCCGATGGTGATGACCTCGCCCTCCTTGTAGCTGCTGCTCAGGCTGAAGTCGCGCACGGCCTCGCCCACCTGCTTCATGACGCCGGTGTGGGACCCCCCGGTGATGATCCAGGCCCCTGGGGGAGGGGTGCAGACAGGCGGAGGGGTGCTGAGCCGTCCCGACGTGCGCCCACCACACAGAAGCCTGGTGCTGGAGCCCTCTGGGCCCGATGAAAGTCGCCGCCAGACAGCAGGGTGCCCTCACCCGGGGCCCTGGGACTCATGGCCGCACTGGCACCCGCCCAAACCGGGCAGGAGAGGGAGCCCGCATGCAGGCCCCGCCCTCACCCTCACCCCTGCCTGCCATGCTGGGCTCAGGGCACCTCATCCCAGCCATGTCTCGGTGCTGTCACCCCTGCGCCTCTGCCTAACCCTGGGACCCACGTGCAGCAGACAGAGCCCATCCTTGTCCCCAGCCACCCGGCCCTGCACCCTGGGCGGGATCACACACCCGCCCACTGCCCCTCCTGCCACCCACCGGCCGGCCCGCCAGGTGGCCTGCTTTGGTAATCGACGCCACGGAGCAGCAGGTGGGGTCAGCTCCTCTGTCCTGCCCCGGGGTTAGGCTGGGGCCACCCCCTTGACACGCACGCCCAGAGTCACGTTCGCTTATCTGGGACGTCTGCTCACTGCACATGCCAACCCCACTTCACCCCGCTGCCCAGACTCGGGCCGTGCTGCTGCCACAAAAGTGACACGCTAAACACGTGGCGCTGGCCTTAGGCCGGGAGGTGGGTGGCCAGGACACTGATGCTGACAGCTACAGAGAGGCAATGTCAAGGCAGGTGCTAAAACCATAGCCTGTGATTACCTGGGGGCAGGTGAGACCCCAACAAATCCACGGAGTTAGGTGAAGAGGTCGCACAGGTCACGTGCGTGCTGGTGGGAGGCAGGGGTCAGCTGCACTCAAACGAGCCCCCCGAGACCAGGCGAGAAAAGGTTTGGTGGATTTATAAGCAGGGAAGGGGGAGGGAAGCGCCCAGGAAACCTGGGGCTTGCAGGTGGGAAGGGCTAGGGGCTCCTGGTCGCCAACCGGGAGGTAAGATTGCAGGTGCGTGGAGCTCCACCGGCCAGTTGGGGCTCAGATGGAGACGGTCTCATGGCAAAGACCGAGTCAAGGGCGTGGCCCTCGCACTGTCTATTACAGCCAGATCTGGGGGGTGGGGACTGGGCGACTCCAGCCTCTGCCGCACCCCACCTGGCTGCTCCCCTGGGTCAGCCCGGCCCTCGTGGTCTACGCATCAGCTGTCCCTCTGAGGGAACCCTGAGGGGCCTGGAGGACAGGTGGCCCACCTGCCCGTGGAGCCCGGGGCATGGCAGGGCACCAGGTCACGGCACCGAGGGCCTCACGCGGTCAGCGTGGACCTGGGCCCCTGCTTTGCTCTCGCTGGTGGTCGACCCCGGGAAGTCACGTGACTCCGGCGAGGCAGGTGCCCCAAGTGACAAGATGGAAGGGGTAGTCCCCTCCCTGACGCTGGCAGAGAGACCGATGGCGCCGCTCACTGACGCCACGCCACGCCAGCCCAGCCACGCTGGCCGCCCCGGCCGCTGTGCCACGCCACAGAGGGAGCTCCGGCCTCAAGGCGGAGGCTTGGCCGAGGAAGGCACCGGGGCAGGGAGGGCTCCGGCCCGGACTTGGCGACCCGCGAGGGCCTCCCTGGTCCAGACCGCCCTGACTCCCGGGTGCCGCCCGCCCCCTCCCTGTGTGCAGGCCTTGCGTCCTCACCCGTGGTCTGCGCCACCTTGACCAGGCCTCTCCGGAAGATGCTCTTCAGCCGCGGCTTCATGTTGAAGTTCTTGGCCCCGCCGGTCACCGAGATCAGGAGGTTGGGGACGTCAAGGCCCCAGTGCTGGGTCATGAGGTGGTAGATCACGCTGGAGGGCGTGTCCTGGGAGACGCGGACGTACTGCGGGGGGACCAAAGCCAGCTGGGGGGACCCGTGTCACGGGCAGCAGTGCCCACGTGCCCCGGGCCGAGCCCCCATGGAGCGGCGAGAGGGGACCGGCGCCCACCCTGGAGAGCAGCACGTCCCCAGCATCCCCTCCTGCCCCGGCCCCGCCACGCCCCGCCCCGCTCCCCTCCATGTGGGGCGCCCCAGACACGCTGCGCCTCACGGGTCCCCTTCCTGCCTCAGCCGGGCGTTGTGTCATCTCCTGCGGGTGTGCCCAGTGCTGGCGCGGCTGCACTTCTGTCCTCGTGTGCCCAGCACACCTGCCTCTCCTGCCCCTCTGTCCCAGCCCCTCTGCCCCAGGTCCCTCTCTCCTGTATCCCTCTGTCCCGTGTCTCTCTGTCCCGTGTCCCTCTGTCCTGTGTCCCTCTGTCCTGTGTCCCTCTGTCCCGTGTCCCTCTGTCCCGTGTCCCTCTCTCCTGTGTCCCTCTGCCCCAGGTCCCTCTGTCCCGTGTCCCTCTGCCCCAGGTCCCTCTCTCCTGTGTCCCTCTGTCCCATGTCCCTGTGTCCCATGTCCCTCTCTCCTGTGTCCCTCTGTCCCATGTCCCTCTGCCCCAGGTCCATCTGCCCCAGGTCCCTCTCTCCTGTGTCCCTCTGTCCCATGTCCCTCTGTCCCATGTCCCTGTGTCCCATGTCCCTGTGTCCCATGTCCCTCTGTCCCATGTCCCTCTGTCCCATGTCCCTCTGTCCCATGTCCCTCTGTCCCAGGTCCCTCTGCCCCAGGTCCCTCTCTCCTGTGTCCCTCTGTCCCAGGTCCCTCTGTTCCATGTCCCTCTCTCCCATGTCCTACCCTGTGCCCCTCTGTCCCAGGTCCCTCTTCGTGGGTCCCTCTCTTCCATGCTTCTCTGCCTTGTGCCCCTCTGCTCTATGGCCTGTGCCTGGCCCGTCCCAGGGGCTCAGCCTCCTCTGCCTCTCGTGGACTCTGCGCTCGCAGGGCCTGTTGTGGCCCTGGGCCCCTCTTGCTCTTCCAGACCCTCGTGAGCCCTCAGACACTTTTCCCGGTCAGTGGAGTCGGCTGCTGCAGAAGAGCCCCCGCCTAGCCTGGACCTAACTCCCGAGACCGGCTCACCGGAGAAAGGGGTCCCCGGGACAGAGTCTGGGAGTGGCTGTGGGGCTCCCACACGTGCAGCACTGGAATTAAAGACCGAACTGTCAGCCGTCAGAGCAGGCAGGCCCAGCACAGAAGTGAGTGGCGCCCCCAGCCACGGGGGTGCGGGGCCCCCGCCTGCCAGCCTGCCCTCAGCGTGCGCTGGGCTCTGTGCCCTGTATCTCCTCCAGCCCCCACTCTTGCCCCCGGAAATCCCGGCCGCATGTGTCCCCGCTTGGCCACGTGGCTCCAGCCACAATTCAGGGCAGAGCCATGGAAACCAACCTTTCCCACCTTCTGGCCCAGCCCTGTGAAGACGATGTCACCAAACGCGTCCGTCGGCATCTCCTGGACATGCTTCTTGGGGTCCCACTCCGTGCCCTGGAAGACGTGGGGCTTGGTGGCCTCCTCCAAGTGCTGCTCACGCGTGTATCCGCACTCACACACCACCTTCCTGCGGAGACACGGCAGGGGCCGTGGGGAGTGAGGTGCCTCTCCTGCTCCCTGCGGGGCGGCAGGGACACCACCCAGCAGTAACGGGCGGCCCTCCCCCCACGGGGAAGGCCACGGAGGCCTCGTGGGGGCCGGGGCCCCTCCCCCCCAGCAGTGACAAGAAGCCCCTCCCCAGGAGCAGCAATCGGGCTGACGGGGGAGCCGGGACTTCTGCCCGGTGGGGCTCCTCTCCCCGCCACAGACACGCCTCGGGGCCGCTGAAACACAAGATCCAGGTCTCCTAACGTAAAGCCTAAACTGTCAAGTTTTCAATACGAAATCACCAATTATACCGAGAACCTGGGCAGTCTCCACCAGGGCGAGAAAAGACAACCCACAGCCACCAACGCGGGGATGGCACAGGGGTTGGGATGACCTGACAAGGATTTTAAAGCAGCCGCGGCAGAAGTGCTTCGACAAGCAATTACAAACAGGCTCAAAAACAAAGGAAAAAATACACAGTTTTAGCAAAGAAAGAGAAGATAACACCAAACGGAAAATTTGGAACCGAAACACTCCGTGGATGGACGTGACAGCAGCGCAGGGCAGGGAGGGAAGAGCCCGCAAATAGGGAGCAGAACGTGGAAACGACCCAACAGGAACCACAGAGAGAAAACACACCAGACAGACAGAGCCCCTGGGACCTGCAGGACTGTCACCGAGGATTGAACCCTCACGTCACCAGGGTTGCAGAAGAAAAAGAGAGAGCGAGCCCGCAAAGACCTGGGGAGAGATGGTGGCCGAACCTCCCCACGTCTGACAGAGAAGAGCCAGACCTTCAGCGTCGAGCAGCCCTGCGAACGCCACCCAGGAGAAGCTCAAAAGCGCATGCACCACCACGCAGAACAGCCAGCCTTCCAAAAGCTAGACACAAAGGGGAGAATCGTAAAAGCAGCAAGACAGAAACGACACCTCAGGACAGAGAGAGAACATTCAAACAACACCACGGAGGCCAGAAGGAAGTGGCACACGGTCTCACAAATGCAGAAAGACAAAAACCGCCAATCCAGACTTCTGCATCCAGCAAAAACACCAGTGGGGGGAGGGGCAGTCAGAGCTGCTCAGCTGAAGGGCGACCAGGGACTCTGTCGCCAGCAGGCCTGTCCTGAAAGAGCAGCTAACGACAGAGTTCTCCAAACAGGAAGGAGATAAGGAAACGAGAGGAGTTCTGGAATACCAGGAAGGGAGAAAAATCATGGAAACGGTAAAAATATGGACAAATACAGCTCCCTTCCAGCCGACACCCAGCTGCCCCCCGTCCTCTGCTCTCTGAACCAGCACCTGCGAGGAGCGAGGAGTGAGATCTCACACCTGCAGGGCGTTCCCAAGCGGACAGGTCATGAAACTACCCTGCCCTGGTCCCAGCCCCGAACCAGCTCAGCCGCTGGCGGGAAAGATGCACAGAACCACACACGTCCAGCGCAACGGACCCCGGGAGAAAAGAGGACCACGGCGTGGTGGAGGGGAGGTCACTTCCCGGTGTGTGGTCAGGGAGGGCTCCCTGGCAGAGGCAGCACCTGCAATAGGCCTTGAAGGATGAGTAGGAGTTCCCCAGAAGAGGGCATGAAAGAAGAGAGAGCGTGGCCCATTTGTGGAACAGCACGAAACGCGTGTGGCCGAGGAGAGAGAGTGAACATGAGCCGACGCTCTGTTCGCACCTCAAGGACACCGGCTGCCGCGAGCACTGCGGGGAGGCTCCACGGGAACGTGGACAGACTGGCATCCACGCCTCGCCACGTGGCAGCCCCATGATGACCCCACCTGTCCCTGTCCCTGGTAAAGCAGGGTGAGGGGCGACCTGTCCCCACAAGAGGCCCGGGGTACAACGGAAACGCTGTGAGGACGAGGGGTGTCTCTCTCGGACGCCCTGCCGGGGCCCCAGGCAGCCCTGGTCCGATCAGCCCCCCACACGGGGTCGGGAGAGAGAAGTTAGTCCCGAGACTCGGATCGTGTCACTCACCCAGCGTCGGACAGTTTGGAGCTTTCCACGAAATACACACACTCTTTCTTCTTGATGTTTTCAGGAATCCAGGAACTGAGGTTTTGGTGCTGAGGGGAGAGAGGGCACGCCGAGACGCTCGGGCCGCCCGGCCGGCGGCGTTTGGAGGAGCCCATCCCGCCCGCTCGGGACACGCCCGCGCCCCGCCACAGGGCCCCAGCGCGCTCTGGAGGAGGGAGTTGGTCGGCCGAGCGCACACCGCGCGGAAGGGGAGGGCCCCTTGCCCACGCTCCCAGGCGCAGGCCCGGGAGGGAGGAACACGCCTACGAAATCATCCCCTCTCGGGCCGACTGGAGTGTGCACAGCACTCTACAGCTACGCGTCGGCCACCGTCTGGGGAAGAACGCGGTGTGGTGGGGACACAGGGGCTGAGAACCCGTGACCTGCTTTGGCACCGTCGGAGGCAGGGCAGGCGCCACCCCGCCCGCCCGGCAAGGGCCCGCAGGGTTCAGTGGGCTTCCCACGCGTTTGTGCGGACGGCCTTGGGGGAGGCCGGCCCAGGGCCCCCAGCCGGATGAAGGATGCAAAGTCGCTGTGAGAGGCACGAGGAGGGCTGACGGCTTTCCACACGCCTAACACAGGACTGCTGTGTCCACGCAGCGACTTCCCGGTGGGACCGAGCGTGGGAAATGGCCGTGCAGCCACAGAATGCCAGGGAGCCAGCCACGCAGCACTCTCCCAGGTCGCCCCTCCCAAAGGGCCAGCGGACCCTCGCCCCGCCCCCACGAGGTCCCCGACTGTGCCCCACAAGGGCCGGCTGACCTGGCCAATGGTGACCTGTATCGCCAGGGCCCCGAGGCAGGCACGCCCACCCAACCTACCTTGTCACTGCTGCCAAAGGGCCCCTGCCGCCTGTGGCCCTTGCCCAGGCTGCTGTTGCTCCTCCGCAGGTTGGAGACCCTCCCCAGGCCGGCTGTCCTCCTGGGCGGCGCCCCGAAGCCCTCCTCCTGCTCGGAGCCCGCTCTCCTCAGGGCGGGGGGCTCCATCCCAACTGGCCCACCCAGCTTCAGCCGGGCCCCCCTTGCCGGGTGAGGGGTCTGGGAACAGGGGGCGGCTGCTGACACAGAAGGGAAAAGGAGACCGATGTTCTGAGAGGCCCCGGTCACGTGCTTCCTCTTGCAGAGCCCCCTTCTGTTCCTCATTTGTCAGTCCCCACGGTTGCCCGGCCGCCCGAGCTCTGTCCCCCTGGGGCCCTGGGCAGACTGGAAGCACGCACACGCTGAGGGCCCCGGCGCCCGTTCACGAGGGTGACAACCCCAGGTCCTTGTGCAGGGCCGGAGGGAGAGCCCCACCCCTCCCGGCGATGCCCAGAGCGCCAGGGCCACGGCGGGGACAAATGGCTCACACGCTCGCGCGCATGGTGGTTTCGCAACTGTGCAGCTCGCCACATCTCCTCTTTCCAAACCTCTGCTTGCTGTTGCCATTTTCGAAAGAGAAAAAAGAACACCCCCCCTCCCCAGGCCCACACAGGATGTTTGGGAGAGTGTCACATGTCTCCACGCCAAGAGACAAGGCCGCTAATTGGGACAAATCTTATTTTCTCAGACCCCCCGTGGCTCTGCCGTGGTCCTCGTTGCTGAAGCCACAGAAAACCACTGATGATTTTCGTTGTTTTACAGATGAGAAAAGTAAACGTCTGTGAGCCCTGCGGGGTTTCCCCGAGCCCATGGCCATCGCTGTGCAGCCCCCACGACGTCGTCCGTGGGGCACCCCCACCCCACCACCCAAAGGGCGTGAAGGGGAGGGCTGGGTGGGGGAAAAGAACCATCCACGAGTCTCACCTCGTCCCTGCCCTGAAACCCTTCCCCGGCCACGCTGCACAGTCACCGACAGGCCTTGCTCTGCGGTCCCCTGATCACGGTCGTGACCAAGCCCGTCTGCAGGGCCGGGCACCTGGGCTGGGCCCCCGGCTGCCGACCTGGGCAGGTGCTCTGGGGCCACCCTCACCTCTACCACCTGCGCTCCTCCCCGCTCCCATGGCCACACCCATGCCCGGACCCCCATCCCTGCCGGGAGGGAAGGGACCAGAGGTCACTCGCAGGATGGTAGGGCGCCTGCCCAGCCCAGAGGTTCTCAGAGCGGAGGTCACGCCCTACCCCTGTGGCCGTCCCGGGGCCTCAAGTCCTCTGCTGCCACAGCCTGGCCCTGCGTCTGAGGGAGGGGACCAGCGAGTGCCCCAGCGCCGGCAGAGGGACAGGAGGTGCCCGAGGGTTGGCAGTCACACTGCCCACTGCAGGGGACCTGCCCGGCAGGCAAGGCCCCCAGGACAGGCCCCGCACGGGGACGGACGGTGTGACATTAGAAGTGAGGGGCCGAGCGTCGGAACACTTGGCAGAGGGCTCCGTCTATCTCAGGAGCACCAAAGAGTCCTGGTCCACGTTCCCACTTCCCAGACGCTGCCCCCCCCCCCAGCGCCGCAGCACGGCCAGTGGGTCCCACGCAGTTTGCTCAAGTCCCAGCTGCAAAGAGGCCCCCGGGCCCCACCTCCCTGCCAGCCCCCAGACCTGCCAAGATAGAGCCGGAGCCCCCATAACCATGTGATGCCCCTGTGTGGGGGTGACAGGCTCGGCCCTCCTCTCCCCTCCCCCCTGCCCAACAGCAGGGGCTACCTCAGTCTAGGCGGAGGATGGGTGACCTGGCGAAGAGCCACCCCACCACCTCTGGCGTCCCTCCAGCCAGAGTTACTCGCTCAACCCCTTTCTCCACAGCTCACCTGAAAGCAGTCTGGGCCACCCTGATTGACAGCTAACATGCTCCACAGCAACTGGCATGGCTGTGCGTGTGGAGAACACGCTGGAAGTCAGCGAACTTCCAGGAAGACAGGTGGGCTAGGCCGGCCAGAGCAGCAGCAAGGCCGGGGACGGGTGAGTTTCCGAATCTGAGCCCTGCACTGGTGGCTCTGGCAGGAGAGGGGTGCTCTGGGGCCCACGGACGCCAGGAGGGGCATTCCCGCCCCCTTCCCTGTCGGCCACAGGGCAGGGCTCCCCACCCCGCCTCCCCTCCCGGTGGCAGGGCTGGCAGGCTGAGAGACCCTCACCCAAGAAGAGACGCCAGGGCCAGACGAGTCAGTCTCTTGGGCACAGCTTTTTACAGCGGCCACAGGTGCCCAGGCCCCACTCACAGGACCCAGGTGCACGGGCCGGCGCCCCACCACCCCAGCCCAGAAGGTTCACCGGAGATAGAGTGGACTTCACACGTGCGCCCAGCCTGGCCCACGCCGACCCCACGGCGCCCCTCCCTACTCTCCTGGGTAAACCCCTACGCCCCCACACTCCCTAGGCTGCAGGGCTCCCCCTGCAGACCCAATAACCCCATAGCCAGAGGCAAGCGAGGGGCCCAAGGAAGTAAGGGGAGGAGCCAGAGCACAAGAATGGCAGAGTCCCTCATCTGACCCCTCGCCCCAGCCCGACATGGTCGCCCAAACCGCAGGGCGCCCCAGGACAGACGGCGCCCCAGCATGGGCCCGCACCCCAGCCCACGCTGCTGCACATGGTGGCTGGCGCCCTGCATCTGCTGAGCCCGTGAGCCTGCCCACACCCGCGCCCTGAACACCGCTGCACCCTCCCCGCCCGCGCCCCTGCACCGGCGCCGGAGCTCGCCGCCTGGCTCCCCACACCCTGCTCAGGCTCCCTTCCGCCGGCCTGCGCCCCGCACCTGCTGGGAGCTGCCCCGCGCCCCGCAGTCACTCACACCGCCGCGCAGCTCCGCTGCCCGCCCTGGCACTGCCGGCAGCAGGACTGGCCGCGCGTGTGCGTGTGCTGCGTGGCCGGCGCAGCCCGAGTCCCGCAGCAGCGTGCTCTGCGTCACCGGTGATAGCGCCGCCCGCACTGTGGCGTTCCTTGCTCCGGGCAACCAAGGACAGCAGCATAGGAGTGGGGAGGGAGCCGGGCGGTGATGCTCCTAACAGGGTCCCCAGAGACCTGGGACCCCGCACTGAGGGGATGTGTGTGTGCCCCAAGGTTGGTGGCAAGTGTCAAACACGGAACCGCCAGGCCAGGGTGCAGGGAGGGCAGGAGTCCAGGGTAGACCAGGGCCTGGGGGGTCCCTCCCCTACGGGACTTGGGACCACCCCTGCTCAAAGACCTCTGCCCCAAGGCCACCCTCTCCCAGCACTCTGGAGGGCACCCAGGGCCAGAGCCCACTCCCAGTGAGCGAGGCAGGACCCCAGCGGGGCAGGCTCAGGACTGTTCTCCTGACCTGTCACACCAGAGAGGGACAGGGGGAGCCAGAGAGATCAAACCCAGGGGCACCCACCACACAGGCTCTGGCCCACCGGTGTCTCAACTCCACCCTGGTGGCACTGCCCATTCTCTGGCTCGGGAAATGAAAGCAACTGCGTTCTGGCTCCTGAGAAGGTGACTGCAACTTTCCCAAACCGTCCAGACCGCCGGCCACCCTTCTTTCACTCCACAAAGCCGCTCTGCCCTCTCCTTCCCTCTGCCTGCCAGCAATGCCACCCTGGGCCCGGCTGCCTTCCGGGTGCAGGGGAATGATGGGGTCCTGTGGCCTTGATCCCGGGGTGTGGAGCTGCCCCGACTCCCGCCCCAGCAGCCACCCCCTCCGCTCCCCTCTGGCTGCGCTGGCCTGTCCCCTGCCTGAGCTCACACTTCTGGGAGGTCCCACAGATGGGCCAGCAGCAGTGCAGGGGCCACAGGCAGGAGGACGGCCACCATCCCCCAGCCCGCTGGGGAGGGGCCAAGCCCCTTGTGCAGGGAAGCACTTCATCGTTTTTTTGAGACGCTTGGATGTACGCAAACGTGAGTGGTCAGCACGTGGCCTCACAGGCCAGCAGCAGTGCCAGGGACGGTCTATGCAGCGGCTCTGCGCTGTTGCATGCACCCTGCAGGGGGTGGCATGGCCCCTGGCTGGGCCACTGTGGTGTTCTCAGACCCCGGCAGCCAGGGAGCTCCGCTGCAGGAGTTATGTTCCACAACTGCTGCATCCCCAGAGAGATTTGTCTCCCACCCTTGGTGACAGGCAGAGGAAGCAGAGACACCTCACACACACACACATACACACACGTGAGCAGAGGGCCGCCTGGTGCTGCCTCCCTGGGCGCCTCTGGCCCAAGAGCCTCTCGTTAACCAAAAGCACACCGCAGCGCGGCTAGTATTTCATAAGACAGTGAATGTGCAGAGCCGTCCAGGGCGGGCTGGGCGTCTGTTGCCAAGTACCCCAGGGCCGCCTCGGGGGGGGGGGGGTGTCATTTAAGGTGAGGCAGTTACTGCGCTGGCCGTCTCTGACGACCGTCTGAGCCCACACCGCCCAGAGCGGCTCCTGCCTTCCTCGAGAAGAACCACAGGCCTCGCAAGAAGGCCACGTCCCGTCTGCCAGGACGCGCTGCGGCGGCGATTACGGAACGTCCTTCCCATAAACACACAGGGGCGTTTGGCTGTAAAACACGCACAGAGCCAGCGCTGACCTGGGGTGAGAGTCGTTTCGAGTTGAGATAAGGGAAATGTGGAGCACAAACAGTTTTTCACGGCACGGGCATCGTGCCCGAGACAAAAAGCCCCCACTCCGGCAGCTGGGAGGAAACCGCAGCGGGAGGGGAGGGCTGCGGTCTGACCGCCCTGCGCCTGGGCGCGCTCCGGTCACAAGCAACATGCAGGAGGAGTCCAGGCTCGGAGGGAAGGGCAGGTCTGAGGGCGCAGTGGGGCCAGCGACCTTTCTGCACGGGCGGTGGGCTCTGCCGTGGGCTCTGCCGCCACCACGCGGCTCCAGTCCCACTGCTTACTCTGCTGTCGCAGCGGGAAAGCAGCCGTGGGCAGCGGGTTTGAGCCACACAGGTCCGTTTCCACGCAGTTTCCTTCGGCCTCTGCCACCCCTGAGACAGCACACCAGCCCCTCCTCCTCCTCAGTCTGCTCAACATGAAGATGAGGAAGACGAAGACCTTTCTGGTGATCCACCTGCACTTTATGAATAATAAATATATTCTCTCTTCCTTATGCCTTTCTTTTTTTTTTTTTTTTGAGTCAGGGTCTTGGTGTCACCCAGGTTGGAGTGAAGTGGCATCATCACAGCTCACTGCAGCCTTGAACTCCCAGCTCAAGCGATCCTCCTGCCTCAGCCTGTCGAGTAGCTGGGGCTACAGGTGCACACCATGCTCAGCTAATTTTTCTGCTTTTTGTAGAGACAGGAGCTTGCTCTTGCTCAGGGTGGTCTCGAAGTCCTGGCCTCTAGCAATCCTCCTGCCTCAGCCTCCCAGAGTGCTAGGATTACGGGCATGCGCCACCTCACCCAGTATTTCTTGATCATGCCTTCTTTTCTCTAGATTACTTTATTGTAAGAATACAGTGCGAAATACACATACGAAATATGTGTTTATATTACTGGTAAGGCTTCAATCAACAGTAGGCTATTAGTAGTTAAGTTTTGGGGAAGTCAAAAGTTATACTTAGATTTTCAACTGCGCGGGGAATAGGCACCCCGAACCCCTGCTTTGCTTAAGGGTCAACTGTCCATAAATGGATGGATGTGATGTGTGCCAATAAAACTTTATTTACAAAAACAGGCAGCAAGCCAGATTTGGCCAGCGGTCTGTAGTTTGCTGAGCCCCTGTCTACAGAAGTGGGCTTTGGTCCAGGGTAACATCCTTGTTTTCCTTCATCTCTGGAGACAACAGATAATCTGCATTCCAGAAACATCCTTTCAAAAGGGACTGCCCTGTTGCCCTGGAAACTTAGAAGCAAAGCGGTAGCAATGGATGCCACATGAGTGGAAAGACTGCAGCTACCACAGCCACCAGGAGCTCTCCACCTACTACGAACTGACTTGCACTTCTTTAACTGGTGTCACCTCCTGTAGTGACAATGATGAGAACAGAGCTGAAATGACCCCAAGGCCTGAAAGATCTTTCAGGACACTATGAATAAAACACAAATCAATGCAAGCTGCTCTTGCCTTCGCTGGTCCTGTTTGATGACTCGCTGTGCAGCCCTGAAACACAGCTGCAGCTCCAGCCCGGCTCTCCCGTCGGCGAAGGAGGGCAGCAGGTTTCCCCACGTGCCGAGCTCAACCTCTGTGCTGAGCTCGCCATGCCCGTCTGTACTCCTCACATCCCCATGTGGCAGGAAGTCATCTCATCCCCCCCGGTTATGAACTGAGTGTTTGTTTCCCCCCAAATCCACAAGTGCAAACCCTAATTCCCGATGTGATGGCATCAGGAGCCTTGGCAATGGGACCAGTGGCCTCGTAGGAGACCAGAGAGCTCAGGTGTCCCTGCGCCATGTGAGGACACAGCCAGAGGTGGACCGGATACCAGATCTGCTCGAAGCTCGATCTTGTACTTCCAGCCTTTAGAACAGGGAGAAATCAACATCATTGTTCCGGCCCCCCAGGCTGCGGTCTAGTCATTCCTCGGTATCCTCAGGGATGGGCCCCAGCACCCCCCACGGACACCAGAATCCTGGGATACTCAAGTCCCTATAGCAGGGGTCCTCGAACTACAGCCTGTGGGCCACATGCGGTCTGCCAAGGACATTTATCTAGCCTGCCGGGTGTTTTTGCCACCGCTGCCTGTCCTGCTTAGCAGCCGAATCGTCCCGGGCCCACAGTGCGCATGTGTGGAATGTGCCCGCACTCTCCAACGGCCCTCCCACGGTCTGAGGGACAGTGAACTGGCCCTGTTTGAAAAGTTTGAGGACCCCTGCCCTATAGTATGTGTACACAAAGCTACCCACATCCTCCTATACACTTTATTTTTTATTATTTTTTAATTAAATTATATCTTTTTATTTTTATATTTACCACCAGCGAGCAGTAAGCCTGTAGCGGACTCCCATACGCTTTAAAGCATCTCTACTTGTAACACCTAATTCAGCATAAATGCTCTGTAAATAGCTGCTGTATTGTTTAGGGAATAATGACAAGGAAAAATTTTTTTTAAAAAATACTTTTGATCCGCAGTTGGTCGAATCCACGAAGCAGAACCCACGGATGCGAAGGGCCGCCACATTTTGTTATAGTGGGCTGAATGGACGACGGCACCCGCCTTGGTGGGACCTGCAGCTCAGAGAGATTACACACTCGCCCAGGCCCCGCTGGGAACCGCCCTGGCCAAGACCTGGAGGCAGCTTCGGACCCGCGATTGCCCCGACAGTCGGTCTGTCCACAGCGTTTCCAGAAGCCTTGCTGAGGCCACGCCCTGTCCTGGAGCCGCGGCTCTGGGAGAAGGAGGAGCCCAGGCCTTGCCCGGGGTCTACAGTCCAGGAGGGGGGAAAACAGTCAACAAGCACACGACAAAGTGCACGGCTCAGGCTTCCGCACACCGCCGCGAACCCGGCCCAGCAGCCAGAGCCGCAGGGCACAGCTGCAGCGGGCAGGGCCCCCTGGGCAGGGGTGCGGATGAGGCCACAGCGTGAGCCACCAGGGAGAATCTAAGGAAGGGCCTGGTGAGAGCACGTGGGTGCGGAGCTGCCAGGCAACACAGGCGTGACTCAGCTGGGGTAGGATCCGCTCAGCAGGTACTGACTGTAGAGACCCTGAAAAATTAAAAAAAAAAAAAAAGGTGGACGCTGTCCTATTTGGGCCAGGGCCACAACCACAGCCCCAGGGCAGTCACACAGGAACCCCGAGAGAGGCCCAGGGCACACCCAGGGTGGTGCTGACGCTGACCTGTGACCGCTCACGGGGGACCTGGGCTGGAGTAGAGGAGGGTTTGTGCGACGAAAACGAGCGAGCACAGGGAAGGGCGTTAGCTGTCGGTAGGGAACGGCATGGCGCAGCGCCGAGGCCACCACCCCGCCAGGCACCTATTTCCCTCCTGGAGAGGACACTGCTGGGGTCTGCCTCTGGGTCACCCTGGAGCCCAGCTCCAGAGAGGCATGCGACAGGCCTGCAGGCAGGTGGCGCAAGGCCAGGCCACACCAACGGGGACAGCCTGTGACTCGGACCTGAGTGACTGGGAGGAGGCATCTTCCCGCCCACCTGAAGCAGTTCACCAGGAGAGAGCACAGCGTGGTGGCGCGGCTGCGCAGAGAGGGCTGCTTAGGGACCAGGCCCCACAGATGCCGCCCTGGGCTCCTGAGAAATGTGAGCCAACGTCTCTGGTTTGAGCAAGTTTGGGTTGCGGCTGCATTTCTGCTTGTGTCAGGGTTCATTCTCGGAAGCAAGCCCCTGAGGAGTGCTAGGAAATGAGGAATTTATTACAGGAATTCAATTTACACTACTGCGAGGGGATGAGGGAAGCAGAAACCCAGGAGGGGCTGGAGATGGGGCAGGTCCCTCGGCAGCGCCCCCTGGTGGGGAGACAGAGACCCTGACACGTCCAGCTCTGGATACAAACCCAACACAGCTGCTGGACACTTTTGCCTTTGCCAGTTTGCAGCAGGGGAGCACAACGAGGAAGACCCTGCCCACGTCTGCGCCCCCTCCCCATCTCTAACTGATCCGCCCTCCTGTGTGGAGGCCGCTCCTCCTCCACCCTCCACCCTCCACATCTCAGGCCAGTTTTTCCCAGGCTCAAGTCTAGCCTGGAGCCACGTGGGGCAGGGAGCTCTGGGGAAACACAGCTTAGCCACGGTGACATCTTCCCAAACCACCACGCCTCTACTTCCCACCCAAAGAATCCTCACTTTACAACATCCCTTGAAGTTGCCAGGACCTTCGACCAGCCCACCTGCCAAGCACCCTCTCGAGCAGCCGCCTAGACGTGCAGGGCTCCAGAAGCACCCACGGCTGGGACACCATGTGGCCAAGTGCTCCTGCCTCCCACCCAGTCTGTCCGGGGCTGCCGGCTCTTGGGACCGGTCACTGCTCCGAAGTGATTGCTCAGAGCAGCAAGATCCACACACCTTGAAGTGCCAGGGCCTCCACCAGCTCTGGTCAGACCCTTGGGGTCTCTTTCCTCAGCCCCATCCCCTACAAACCCTCCAGGTATAGCCCTCCTGCAGGCGGAATCACCCACAGGGCCCTGTCACCAGGCTAGGGCCAGACACCACCTGGCATGGCTCACCCTCCACCTGGACCGGCCCTTCATCTTGGCCATGCAGTCTAAGCAGAAGCAGGAGGGGCCACCAAGGCCAGCTGGCTCAAACCCAGGAGGAACAGGACTGGCAACTCCAAAGCCCTCTCCCCAGCAGTCACCAGGCTGCAGTGTCTCTCGCAACCAATGATGCCCCTCCACAGGCTCGCCCATCCTCCTCCGAACAAAAAAGGGGGAGCTTGCCAAGGCTTGGCTCCCTTCCATGCACCCAAGGTGGCCTTACTCACCCTCGTGCAGTCTCTCTGTGGGGACTTCAGCACCCTCTTGGCTCTCAGGGCCTGCTGCCAGCCACAGCCTGCTCTGTGGTTCCTGGCAGCTCCTGACGTGGCCCCCCACCAGGATGGCCAGAGGCCCCTGTGAGCTCACACAGCCTGAGCCTGCCAGAGCTTTCTACCACTCTCGCTGGGTCCAAGCTCCGGTATCTGCATTTCCCTTACCTCAGGCCTCGTTAGTACCGACTGTTCTCTGCCTGCTTGGTGGCAAAGAGGTCAGGTGTGCTACGCTGAGGCCTCTATTCTCCCAAGGCTTACACTAACCCAACAACCCCCACGCCACCCTGAGCACAGCACCTTCCTCCTCTCCCCACCACTGGGCCACTCTATTCCTGGAATGTTTCCTCCGTGTGACTGGCCCAGAGTGCACCTGCAGGCCACCACCAAACACCTGCTTTCAGTGACCACGGGCTTCAACATGAGAGCCATCCTCTTCAGGCCTAAAACCCGGGACCCTAATAGGTACTGAGGTGGTGGCAACTAAAGCCAGTGTCTGCTTGAGGGCTCTGACCGGCTCTGCCACACCGCTTGCGAGCTGACCTTCCTTCTCCAAAGCAACTTTGAAAGTTCTCTGTTGCCCAGGGAGGCTCAGCATCATTTCTCCAGGGCTACCTCACTCAGGTGTCAATGAGAGGCTCAGGCTAAGAACCTGACAGATAAACGCCCACTGCACCCCACAACTCAGCCAAGTACAAGTGGGACAAAACACAGCAGTGGAATGTTTTACTTCTCTGAGAACTCCCCGTATTGTCCATGATTCCCCCGTGAGGAAGGTGAAGCTGTGCTCTGCCACTGGATCACAACCCCCGTCATGCCACAGGTCCCTCCTCCAGGCAGGTCCTCTACTGGTCTCAGGGACACTGGCCTTCAGATGTTGCTGTGACATCCAAGGAGAGCAGCCTTGGACCTACGTTACAGAAAAAAGTTATTCTGACACTTGTGATGTAAGGCAGACTTTATTCAAGACTATCGCAATAGGGGAGAAAGACTGGGCTCAACTCCGACTATACCCAGGACAGGTGGGGATATATAGCCAAAGAGCAGTGTGAGCAGGTCAGTGGATAGAAAATTACTAAGAAGAGACACCAAGGATAAGGAGATTCCTTCTAAACTACCTTAACAGGTGCTAAATAAAAATTATAGGCTACTAAACTCCTATACTAGGATATTCAGACCAGACTGAAAAACAAGATGAAGTCACTCATGCTAAAGATCTGGCCTTCCCAGAAATCAGGAGAAAAACAACCAAATTTCCCAGACAGGTCAGTTTCAATTGGCATGATGATGAAGTTCCCCCTGCCCTTAATCCCTACAACAAAAAGTAACCTGAAGTAACCTTATGTTAACTAGTTGTTATATTTTGCTATTGTTCTGTTTCCGTGTTTCCACCTTACAAGGAAAGTAACTTTGAAAGGACCAGTTCACTTCTGGTTCTTTTTTTAAGCCATTTTCTGTTCATAAAACCAACCTGCTCTGTTCACTCTGTATGACTGAATGCAGTGCTGCCTGATGCTAGAATCACAAATAAAGCCTATTATGATCCTCCAAGTATGAAAGTTGCAGATACCAGTATGAAATCACTTTCATCAGACCCAGACAAAACAGAGCTGGGAAGGCCTAAAGGACAGGAGACTCATGCTTGTATGTCTACGAACTATTTTCAATTACTTTCTAAAAACCCTACAAGAAACCCTTTCACACGATCACGCATCTCTTGCTTTGACAAGGTTTGTCACTAGTCACCCTTCAGGACTGCAGCAACTGAGATAAGATGCTCTTGGAAGAACATTTGCTCAGTAATGGTGTCTCCCCCAATAAACTCACAACTCTGACTTTGAGCCTCTGAAACTAACTTTTTCTAAGCAGCTTATGTGAACTTCTCCCTTTTGGCTAAGAAAAGCGTGCCTTTACCCTTCCCTGCCTGGATGCACTGGTGGCTTGCCATTCAGTGCTTTCCAGATTATAATCTGCACTTCTTACACCCAAGTAAACTCAACATATTTGGAGATAATTTAGTGTCTTTCTTTAGGTTGGCAAAACTTAATGCGCGGGGATTCTTGGTAAAGGCAGGCCAAGATGGTCAGAAACCAAGGATAGGACGATGAGAACTTCATCCGCGTGCGAGGTGATCAGGCATCCAGTATCCAGGGTGGGGACTTAGCAGGAGTCTTTGCTGAGACTGGGCTGGGCAGTCCTAGCGGAAAAGAGAGTTTAGGGGAGCCTTGCTAAAGCTGGGTCGAGGAGGGGGTTGGGTCTCGGGCCCCTCTAGGTCTGCGGGCCCCACTGGCCGCCTCAATGCAGCTTAGGCCAGGTAATGATAATTTCCGCGGTCACCTGAGCCCTAAAAGGCTGCGACACTTGTGAGGTCTCTGCTGGGCCTGTCCATGCCCTGGGCACCTGCGGCTCTTCGGTAGACGCCGGAGGGAGGCAGAGGACGACGACCTCACGGCCCCGGGCTACCCCGGAGAGAATCGCTGTGAGGCGGGCAGAGACGCACCCCTCCTCGTCCTCGCTCGGCCCGCGCTCACGCTCCCACACCAACAACAGCAGCTCGCCGCGCGCCCCCCGCGTCGCGCCAGAATCGCGTCAGAGCCGGGTACCCAAGCCACGCATGCGCAGGACTAGGTCCGAGGGGCTGGGCGGGAGGAGCGGTGCCCAGGAGGCAGCCCCAGCGCGCTCGCGCAGCCCCGCTTCCGCGTCCTGGGCCAATGGGCTCATAGGATCCGCCCTTGACGACGCAGGCCCCGCCCCTGGAGACGCGCGCGGCGCGGCGGTCCCCAGTGAAGGGAGCAGGGAGGCGGGGCCCGGCCCGGGGTCCGCGCGGCGCGGCCGCCATGAAGCTGACGCGGAAGATGGTCTTGGCCCGGGCCAAGGCCTCGGAGCTGCACAGAGTGCGCAAACTCAACTGCTGGTGAGCGCGGGGTCGGGGGAGCGGGGCTGCAGGGCGGGGCCCCGGAGAGCGGGGCTCCGGGGTCAGGCTTGGGGAGTCCTGGGGGGCCCGGGGAGAACTGGGGGCCTTCGGGGCTCAGGGGATAACGGGGCGCCGGGGCCGGGCTTGAGGGGGTCCAGGGAGAACTGGGGGCCTTCGGGGCTCAGGGGATAACGGGGCGTCGGGGCCGGGCTTGAGGGGGTCCAGGGAGAACTGGGGGCCTTCGGGGCTCAGGGGATAACGGGGCGCCGGGGCCGGGCTTGAGGGGGTAACCCCGGGAGATGGGGTGCGCCCAGGGCCAGCCTCTGGGGGTGTCGCTGCGGGCCCGGGCCCCCCTGCGCGCTCGCCCAGCGCAGCCGCGGTTCCCGGAGACTCGCGGGGGCGTGGCGCCGGCGCCGGCGGCGGGAGGCCGGGGAAGGACGGCTGAGCCCCGGGTGCCCGCGGGGCGTTAGTGCCCAATCGCGTCCCAGCCCGCAGGCGACGGAAAGGGCCTGGGTGCTGCGCCCCTGCGGGCGGGCGGTCGCGCCCCGAGGAAGACAGCTTCCAGAGGAGGCGGCCTGGAGTCCAGGTGTCCCCTGGGGGTCCGGGCCGAGGGGCCGAGGCGCCCTGTGAACTGCCACAGCGCGGGTGGCAGTGGGCAGCAGGGGCGGACCCTTCCTCCAGCCAGACAGGAGGGTGTCGCGCTCTGTGTTGGTTAAAGTCTTTCTCTTTGCCCTGGCACAGCTGGTGTTTTGGCCACATTTCCCCTGAGTCATTTGCTTTGAATAATGTATGTCTTTGTCTGGCATCGGATGGCTATTACTTCGCTAGGCAGAGAGAAACAACAGTCCTCTTTCAGGCTTCTAAAGTTTGGTTCATAAGTTGCATGTTTGGCCTTTGAACTTGGCCTCCTATAAGGACTCCCTTGTGTGCATCAGTGGCGGAAATTAACCTTCTGCTGAGAATGAGTAAATCATTCTGTGTCCTACAAATGGAGCAGCCCCTACTGCTCCTCAGTTCGAAAAGTACCCTCCAAGCATCAAACATGCAGTTTTGTTGAAAATCGACCAAAAAACAGTTTTTGACATTTTTGCCAGTTATCTGGGCAACCTTCCAAGGTTTGTAGATAGCCATAATTAATGTCTGGAATTTTTGTCTTTGGTATACAAAATTAAGGTGTGTGTGTGTCTTTTCTTTTCCCCAGGGGTAGCCGTCTCACAGATGTAAGTATCGCATTAATCTTCTCCAAATGGCCCCAATCCCAAAAGTTGTGACTTCTTCCCCCAGAGAACTGTAAAACCTACAAAACGGCACCCGTCAGCTCCATCCCTGCCTTGGCAGTTTTTGTAATGCAGAGCCGCTCGTGAAAAAATTCTGTGGTGCCCAAGTGTATTTTGAAGTTCCCGTAAACATTCCCGTAAAGGAAGCGCTGTTTGTCACTTGCTGGTCTCGCTCACAGAGGAGGGCAGCAGAGTCCAAGTTCTGACCTGGAGGGGGATCCCAGGAGGGTCGGTCTGTCTGGTCTGTCTTCCTTAAGGACAGCGTCCTCACTTCTCGGTCAGATCCAGCCGCCTGTCCCTGCCGTCTCCATGGCATGCAGAGACCGAGCCTCCTGGGGTGAGGGGACTTGCACACCTGCATCTGTAAAGAGATTTTTCTTTTTCTTTCTTTCTCAATCCTAGAACAATATCCCCAACTTACACAGGGATTTTGTGCTGGTCTTTTACTTTTTAATATACTTTTGTTTTCATATACTTTAATATACTTTTTAATATACTTTTGTTTTATAACTTGAACTCTCCTTACAACAAAACTAAATGTGGCTGAGTCACTGCTAGGCTAGTCCAGAAAAGCCTGGACCCAGGGCACCTGGACATATTTTTCCTCGTGCTCTGGCTGAAATGTTGCGTATTTAGCAGCAAAAATACAAAAGCACACGTGAAGCCTTCTGACCGTCCTGTGAGCTCGGTGAGGTCAGGGGCCTTGCCTGGCACCGGCCCTGGCTCCCTGCCCAGTAGGGCAGGCTCCCACACAGTTGGGGAATGTGCCGTTCAGCAAGCTTACCGGTCACCAAGGCTTTCTGGACCAACCCCAGCACCTAGCCGCTCGGTCCCGCTGAGTTAGTAGTATGAACGCGGTCTGAGATCCAGTTTCAGGCCATTTCCCTTTTGGCCCAGCTCTGTAGGCACAAAGGGGACTTCTGTCTTTTCCCTATGCCTCAGGGACAGCAAGAAGAAAGGCTATCTGTCCCAGCATGGGGGCGTTGAGGTCCCCTGCCTGGTGTCCTCTGAGGGCACCTGAAGTGAGTGCCGTCACGGCTGGCATCGGGTAGCGGTGGTGCCGTTTAAATTTTACGTGGCGTGAGAGCCACGGTGGGCACACGCTTCTCCTTCAGTCTGAGGGACCGCCTGGCCGCAGAGTGGCGTGTGGCGCAGAGCCCAGCGTTCTCACAGACGTCACCTGAGCCCTGGCTGAGCAGGGCCGCTGCCCTCGGCCCCTGGCATAGCGATGACCATGGCTCAGGCACAGTTCTCTGCCGGCCTGACGGAAGTCTCGTCTCGACACTGGGGCCGAGCGGCCTTTCCAGTCACGTTTTCTTCCCTCCTAGATTTCCATCTGCCGGGAGATGCCCAGCCTGGAGGTGGTCACTCTCAGGTACCCAGCTCACGTCTCTCCCTTGGGGCCCAGTGCCATGCAGTGACCTACAGGCTCCCCGTACAATCCAGGAGGATAGTCAGGGCCTGGCCGCCGTGGCCCCTGGGCTCTGACCTCCTCCTCGGGGTCTCCCTGGGTGTCCCTGATCGTCCTCAGTCATCCCTGCAGCGGCCAGGGCCCGCCTGAGGCTGAGCAGAGGCCAGCTCTGGGGTGGAGAAGGCCCTGGAGAACTGCCGCGTGAGGCCTGGGGCAGCCCTCCCTGATGATGGCAGGGGCGTTGGTCCTAGTGCCCGCGGGCGGGAGCGGGCAAAGAGCAGGGCTGGGGCCGGCTGCGGGTCTGGGCTATGCCTCACACTGAGGCCTGCGCCTCGGCGGGCTCCTCGTGGAAATGACCTTAGTTTGCTCTCGGATAAATGGTGCCGGCTTCATACCGAGACGCTCAGTGAAATGACCTGTGTGAGATGCTGAGCCCAGCATGTGGCACCAAGAACCGCGTTAACGAGTGAGTGTGGAGTGTGGTGGTGTGTCTCCAAGGGGAGAACTGGGACCTGCAAGGTGCATGGCAGACAGCGCAGCCCTCCTGAGGGACGCTGCAGGTGGACGGGCTCAGCACAGTGTCCCTGGGCCTTGGGAGCCGCCATTGAGCTGTGAGTGGCCCCGCCTGGCTGTGGCAGGGATGGGTCCCCGCAGCCTGCTGGTTTGACCTGAGGGCTCTGCCGCCTGCTCCTGCGCTTTGCTGCTCCTTTGATGTGTGTACATTTCTGTAGAACAGAAATTAGACCCAGGTCCTTTGTTTCTTCTTCAGTGTGGGATGTTGGAAGTTCAGCGCTCGGTCCTCTGTGACATGGAGCTTGCTCATAATTTTTGCCATGTGTTCTGGCCACTGCCTGCTTCAGGACAAAGTGTCCCTTGGGAGGCCTTAGTTTCCTCACCATCAGTGAGAGACGGGCAAGTGGGCACAGGCCCCGAGAGGCCTTTCTCTGGCACTTGTGCCTGAGACGAGACCTGGGAAGCGTGAGCCCCGCCCGCCGCCAACCATGCGGGTCTCCACACAGCGTCAACAGTGTGTCCAGCCTGGAGCCCATGAGCCGGTGCCAGCGCCTGAGCGAGCTGTACCTGCGGAGGAACTGCATCCACAGCCTGGCCGAGCTCTTCTACCTGAAGGACCTGCCGCGCCTCCGGGTGCTGTGGCTGGCTGAGAACCCGTGCTGCGGCGCCAACCCGCACCGCTACCGCATGACCGTGCTACGCAACCTGCCTAACCTCCAGAAGCTGGACAATCAAGGTGGGTGTCCCACAGGCTCACACAGGCCCTGACGGGAGGTTCCCTGTCCCTCTGTCTTCCTCCTCTGCAAATTCCTGGTCTTTCAAGAACAGCTGTCCCCTATATAGAGTCTCCTGGAGCAGCTGTTCCCAGGTTTGTGCTTCTTCTTCCGGAAGCGTGGATGCAGTGGGCGCCTGTGCGCAGTGCCCAGCGTGGGCGCGGTGTTGGGCTCCCTTCTGTGAGCAGCCGCGGCTCGGTGCTGTTTCCCTCCTGTCTCCCTCCTGTCGTCCTCTGAAGAGCAGAGCTGCTGTGAGCACCATGCGCGCTGGGTCCAGCGAGGACTGCGTGTCTGGCCTCACGCTGCGTCACGCTGGCTCACAGGGACCAGGCGGGCTCAGCTCCACAGGCCGCAAACCTGGGGCACCAGTGCCATCGCACAGTGATGCATGTTGCCGGCACGTGCTGAGGCCGCTCTGATGTCCTTTCCCTGTCCTTCCCCAAGCTGTGACGGAGGAGGAGCTGTCCCGCGCCTTGCTGGAGGGAGAGGAGATCACCGCCCCGGGCAGACAGGGTGTGGGCAACGGCTGCCCTGAGCAGCCGTCCTACGTGCTGAGCTCCATCAGCTCCGCCTCTGAGACCGGCCAGGACCTGCTGAGCTGCTGCGAGGAGGAGGCAGAGTGAGGCTTGGGGGAGCGGGGCCTCCTCCAGAGGGTCAAAGGGGACTTCCTGTGGCCTGCGTCTCTGGGAGTGGGGCAGAGGGTTATCCAGGATGGCTGTTGCTTCTCCTCTGTGCTCCCCGGGAGCCACCCCAGTGCCCCTGCAGTAGTGACCTCAGCAGCATTTCCGTGTCCCGTCAGCTGCAGGTGTGCAGGGGAGAGGCTGCCAACCAGCTCCTGTAGCCTGGGGGAGGGGGGCAGGGAGGGCCTCAGTGGGGGCCACAGCCTGGAGGCCATTCCCAGTCCGGTGGTTGGTGGGGTGTGAGAGAGCCTGCGTGTCCCCTTGGTGTGGCCACTGTGCTGCCGAGGCCCTGAGGGGCGGGGGGCTGTGGAGCCGTCCCACACGGCGCCTGCAGCGCGGCCGGGCACTCTGGGGTAGGTGGAACAGAAACAGCGTGGGGCGTGTTGTAGAGACAGTTCTTTGGAGCAGCCCCGGGCTGAGTTTGTCCCTGCAGTGTGGGGGCCTTGGGACGTGACCTCCAAGGTGGGCAGCTGCTGTCCAACGCACGGGCTTCAGCCCCATGGGCAGCACTCGAGTGGCACCTCCACATTGACCCACGCAGCCCGTGTGCAGGAGCGCCAGTGCCCACGTTTCAGGGGCTCTCGTTGTGTCTCGGTGCCCCTGCCCCCGAGACCTGGGCAGGAGGTGTTACAGTTAGTGGGGACCCCAAGGTGCAAGGAGGTTGCCCCCAGGGATGGCAGTTAAGTAAGTGCCTGGCCACCATCCCACGTGCTCAGGCTGCCCGAGCTGCCCAGGTGCCATCTGGAACGTCCCCACCCACTGGAGTCGGCCTCCCTGCACGTCCCCACGTGCTGGAGTGGGGACGCCCATTCGTGTGACTCGGAGTCTCCTCCCTGAGGGCTGTGAGCTGCAGAGGTCATCTGCAAAGGTGACTGGTCCCCAGCTCCTCTGACCCTCGCTGCCTTGTTGTCCCCCCTCACCAGCTGCATCCAGAGCCAGCTCGGCCTGAAGGCCCCTTCCCGGGACCGGTTTCCTTCCTTCTCCCAGAGGGACGTTTCCAGCAGTCACAGGAATAGGGTGAGTGGCAAGACCACCCTGGCCAGGTCCTGCTTGCCCCCTCTGCCCGGGACTTTCCTTCGTGTCCTGTCCGTGGCTCCTGTGCAGCTGGCTACCTGGAGCCCGTCCCTGAGGCCGCTCCCTCCCCGGCGGGGCCGGCCCCGTGGTGCGCAGCAGCCCTGTGCTGCCGGGGCTTAGCGGCGCTCTCTGCCCCCAGAACGTCCTGACCGCCATCCTGCTGCTGCTGCGGGAGCTGGACGTGGAGGGGCTGGAGGCCGTGCAGCAGACGGCGGGCAGCCGGCTGCGGGCCCTGCAGGAGCAGGAGCTGCCCGAGCAGGTGGAGTGACTGTCGCCAGGGCCCAGAGCTGCCGGGCGTCCTCCCCCAGCACCTGGGAGCTGGAGGGCCACGGCCTTCGCCCCGAGCAGGGAAGCCGCCCGCGGTTTGCCGGGGCCGAGGGCAGGAGGGTGGCGGGTGCTGGCTGGCGGACCCGGCCCTGTGCCCGTGGCTGAGACGGAGCCTGGGCCCGGGCCAGCAGAGACACCTGCCCACACAGGACATCCAGGACTCTCCTGTGGTCGGGAGGCTCAGGGCTCTTCTCCACGGGAGGGCTTTTCGGGACAGCCTCCCTAATAAAGTATTTCTGAGTCCGAGCTGGACGAAGCCGTTCCCCAAGCGACAGGCGGCCTCGACATTCTTCCTAAACGTAAGCGCCGTTTCTCGCAGGATGGGGGACCTGGCCGTGAGCGGTTTGGGTTTGCCGACCAGGGAGACCCGAGAACAACAAGCGGCCCTGGGTCCTCCTCAGCAGGCTGCGGCCCCACTGCCAGGGGAAGGATGTTTCCACGGCAGCAAGGGGACGCTGCAGCAGTGGGGCGGTCCCCCTGAGCAGGGGCGTGGTCCAGAAGCTTCCCTCTGGGCAGAGGATGCCAGGATGCAGGTGGTGCCCCGGAAACCAAGGGTGTGCTCCCGTGGAACAAGGGAGTCAGCCTCGCGCCTTTATGGAGAAGACCCAGCTCTGGCTGTGCTAGAAGGTGGGGACCGGGGCAGGACAGTGGTGACTTCCTCAGCCCTTCCCCCCCGTGTGGGGTTGGGGCCTGGGTCTCCAACACGTCCACACACAAGCTGAGAGCACGTCAAGAGTGTGCACTGCACAGACCACGGAGCCAGTGACGGAGTGACGGCGTTTGGAAGGCCACTCGCTCTCCTACGCTGCTGTTTGAAGATGAAGCTACGCTCGTGGTACAGGCCGTTTTTAAAATGTTGGTAGCCCTTGGAGCTGCTCCCTGGGCGAGCCCTGGGTGAAAGCGAGTGACCCACCTGCAGGGGTATTTCAGGTCAGTGGCGTGATCTCAGCGGTGGGAACCAAGGAGTTACCACGCTGGGGACGCCTAGATGGAAGTTCGCAGGCCAGAGTCTGTGCCTCGTCAATAAAGCGCTGTCTGTGAGAACGAGTGGGGTTGCTGTGCATTGGGGGCTGCCCTCCGCTCCCCCGGCATGGGCCCCGCAGGCCTGCGCTGGCCTCCGTCCCACCCCACACCTTCCCGCCGTAGTCGGGGACTGTTGTGTTGGGCCCGCAGGTGAGCAGCCTGCCCTCGGCTCTCGCCTCCCCTCACTGCCGCCTCCACCCAAATCAGCGCCCCGGCCGCTTCTGCTCAGCGCCCTTCTGACCCCCCCGGGCTGCATCGCGGACACGCGCCTGCCCACCCTCCCCGGGGTCCCCATCGTTCTGGCTTTGGTGCCCCTCCACAGTCCCCACCCTGACTCCTCTCCACCGAACCCCAGAGTGGGCGTGGGCCCCCGTGTGTGCCTGTCAGCCCCGTCCACAGGGGAGAGAGGACTGGGGCCCAGGACACGGCCCTCGGCCAGAAACGCTGGCCCTGTGCGGCCAGAAGTGGGCCTGACACGCCTGTCCTCCCAGGAAGGGGGCTGGCCAGTCTGTTCCTCAGGCATCACCTAGGGGTGCTGCCCTGGCATCACCAGGGCCAGTGGCTGATGGGCAGCGGGGTGGTTCCTGCACCGAAACTGGCAGGACAAGCCAACAGGGAGAGAACTGACCTTACCCGAGTGGTGCAGACCGAACCCGGCCACAGCCTGCTCACTTGGCCACCCCTGGCTGTGCGACCAGGGCCAGCGGGAGCTGGTGTCCCCCACCGCAGCCTCTCGGTCCAGTTTCTGTGGGCGGCACCCCGGTGTCCCAACTGCCATCTCTGGCCTCAGTGCCCTGCAGCCTGCGTTTGCGGAGCAGACCCACCTGCTTCCCATCACGTGTGCCGGGCTGCAGGGTGCTGGGGTAGGATGGTGCTGGAGTTGCTGGGGTGCTGGGTGCTGGGATGGTATGGTGCTGGAGCTGCTGGGGTGCTGAGGATGGTGGGATGCTAGGTGTTGGGGTGCAGGGTGCTGGGGTAGGATGGTGCTGGAGCTGCTGGGGTGCTGGGTGCTGAGGATGGTGGGATGCTAGGTGTTGGGGTGCAGGGTGCTGGGATGGTATGGTGCTGGAGCTGCTGGGGTGCTGGAAGAGTGGGTGCTGCGACTGCCGGGTGCTGGGGTGTAGGGTACTAGGTGCACGGTGCTGGGGCACTGGGTACCAGGTACTGGGTGCTGGGATGCTGAGTGCTGGGCTAGTTGGCCTGAGCCAGCTTGGAGGAGGGTCTGAGTGTGGACAAGTCAGGGAGAAACGGGGACATGTGGCTCTATAGGTGGATGAGGTTCCTGCCCCCCATCTCTGCGACACTTGACACTAGCCAGGGCCTCCCCCAAGGTATGTGCACACTTCTGAGTCCCACCTGTCCAGCACACATACATACCTACACACACATGCATACATGTGTTCACATGCACACATACCTGCACACACATGCTCGCATGGGCCTCTGGGCCTCATGGACCTGTCTCTGCAGTCTCTTAGGACAGAGGCTCAGATCTTCGGCATCTTCTCCTTGGATGACTGGCCTGTCCCAGGAATGTCCTGCTCGTGGCAGGCAGGACAGACCAGAAGGCCCCAGACTTGGGAAGGAGGTCCCAGCCCCGACTTGCTCCCTAGAGCCGCCCAACTGGCCCACCCACAGACCCCTGACCCAGGGGCCCCCAGCATGGCCTATGGGCCCCTCAAGGCCAGGGTCTCCCCCAAGAAGCCTCCTGGGTCCCCAAACCACAACCTGAGGCTCCACTGGAAGCTGAGGGACAGGGGGCTGCCCTCGTCTGTAAGCGCCCAGCTCCTCAGCGGCAGGAAGGGAGCGTGGACTGCGCAGCACGCAGAGCCCATGAACGTCAACCAGGGAAGGGGTCCTGAGGGCAGTCTGACTTGGGGCTGCAGGGGGAGCCGAGGTCTTGCATTCCCAGTGGGTGCACACTGCCCGGTGGAACTCGGCCTGCTACCCCAGTGGGGACGTTCTTCCTGGCTGCCTTCCTGCCCGCTCCCCACCTGCCCTCCCCAAGGGTCTCCTGGGCAGCCGGCTCAGGTCAGCACCAGCACACGGCTCTGAGACCCCCGGGCCGTGTCTGGGAGCATCTGGGGCCAGACAGGGCCTGGGGACCAGGCTCAGAACCCCCGAGGTCTGGAGGACTGAGGCTGCAACCTCCTCCCCATGGGGCAGGGCCAGGGAGGGCTCAGGCCACCCTGGTGACCCTACAGAGGGTCACCCTCTGGCTAGTCCTGGAGAGTGGCCCAAAGGGCTCGTGTCCCTGGGGCCCAGCTAGCCCTGGGGGCAGAGGATGCCACAACCTGGGAGCTCCTGCCCGCCCTCCCACCCTGGTCCCGCAGCCATGCTTCCAGGGGCTATTGAGCTCCACGGTCAGGGTGTTTATTCTAGAAAAGGTGACAAACGCTGCTCAGCCACGGGGGCAGTGGTGGCAGGAGCAGGTCACAGTGAGGACTGGGGGACACGGCCCCTTCTCAGCGTGGAGACCTGGGCACTGGCAGCCCGTGGGCCAGTGAGGGTGGGGCCCCTGGTGTGGGGGAGGCTGAGGGCCCCACGGGGTCAGCGGGGGCAGCGGCGTCCGAGCACCGCCAGCCCCCGTCCCTGGGCAGGAAGGTGGGTGCCACAGGGGCTCTGTCCTGGAGGAGCAGCAGGCTGGCCTCACAGCAGGCGGTCCGGCAGGCCTGGCGGCGGCCTCAGTGCCAAGAACAGGCTGGCGTGGGGGACGGGGGAGGCCGGAGGCTTGGGGGCCGGGTGAGGGCACGCCCACGGCCTCAGAAGCCCTTCTCGATGCTCAGGGTGCGGCGGGTGACGTGCTCCAGCTCCCCGGACACGTAGTCGGCCAGGCTGATGCGGTAGTGCGCCAGCATCTTCAGCATGAGCCGCAGGCTCAGCCACCACTGCTCCCGCGGCATGCGGTGCCTGCGCATGGGGCCGGGGTCGGGGTCAGGCAGCTCCTGGGGCCACGTCCCAGCCTGCGCGCCCTCCCTCCCGGCACGTGGCACAGAGGAGGGGACGGGCGCACCCGCCCGCCGATGTGACCAGTCCCGCCTGCCCTGCCTCCAAAACGCACACTGCCCGGTGTCGGTGCCTAGGACTTGGCCCAGACCCCTGCCCTCCACACCCTGGCGCAGACTCTGGGTGTGGGGGACGGGGTGCCGCATGGGGTCGGGGTTTGCGTAGGACCTGGCCCCTGCCTCTGCCCCAGCCCCTCAGCCTCCAGCCCTCCAAGCGACTTTGGTGGGACTTACTCGAAGTCGGTGTCCTTCTTGAGCTCGGTGACGGGGCTGAAGGCCACGGCCTTCTTCTGCAGGCCGATCACACAGGCCGAGTCGGGGGAGTTGGCGAACACCCGCCCTGGGGACACAGGCACGTGCTGGCTCCCGAGCGGCCCCACCCCAGGGCCCCCGGAGGGCACAGCGGGGCCTGGGCCGCCCTCTCCCGACATACCCTTGCGGTAGACGTCCCGCAGCTTCTCCGACATCCAGAGCATGGCCTTAACGCCCAGCTTGGTGCCGTAGTTCCGGTCAAACGGGGTGGGCGCCCCGCCCTGCAAGCAGGCAACCGAGTTCCAGGGCTGGCCGGGGCCGCAGGCCGAGGGGAGGAGGCCCGGCCCCGACGCAGATGGGCAGACGGGCACCCATGCCAGCACTCGAGCCACAATTGCCATGCTGGGACCACGTGGCGAGCCTGGCGGGCAGCCTCTGGACACCCATCCCTGCCTGGAGGCCCCAGCCTGGAAGCCACCTCCAGAGGCCAACGGAGGCCACCTCAGCTGTCTTGTCACCGAGTGGGGTGGCCCCTGGGCCCCTGCATCTGGTGGGCCGTGGTCCCACTGCAGACCTCATGTCGGCCAACCCTGGCTGCCCCTCCCCAGCTCAGAAACCCCACGAGGCAGGCTGCCAGTGGCCACCAGGAGGCAGAGGTGGGGGATGGGGAGTTCGGCTCTGGGGGCCGAATGCCCTGGTCTAGGCCCCGCCCCTCCCTTTCCTAGAGGTGAGGCCTCAGTCATGCGCCATCCGGGTGTCTGAGAGCTGAATGGCCACGTGAGCAAGGCCTGGTGTGAACGGACGGTGCGTGAACTGGTGTGAACAGACGTGTGTGTGCCTGGTCAGCAAGGGCCGTCCTCCTGGGACCCCTGGCCGCGGGCACAGGTGCGGCAGGCACCAGGGACGCACCTGCCAGACCCCCACCTCCGCCCGTACCTGCTGCAGGTGGCCCAGCACGTTGGTCCTGCAGTCGAAGACGCCCTTGCCCTCCGAGGAGTACAGGTTGTACAGGAAGTCCGTGGTGTAGTGGTCGTGGCACTTCTCGTTCCTGGAGAGGGCACCGGGGCCTGGTTGGGGGGTCCTACAGGCCAGGCCCCCAGGAAAGAGGGACCCCCGCCCACCCTGTCGAGGGCCCGGCCTTTTCCTGCCCAGCGGCCCTGCCCCCAGCCCCGGGGACCCCCGCCCCCAGCCTCACCGGAGCACCAGGCCCCTCTGGATGTCCGTCTTCATCTTCTCTGTCATGTGCTCCACGTTGGTCTGGAGGGAGGACACAGGTGCTGGGGAGGCTGAGGGAGCCTGGGAGGGACAGCACGGCAGGGGCCCCGGCCCCGCCCCACCCGGGTCCCGTGCGTCTCAGGAGGGGCCGGCTCACCTTCAAGTCGTGGATGTTGAAAGGGTCCTCGAAGACGTAGGCGGCGTCCGCCCCCACGGCGATGCCCGCCACGGTGGCCAGGTAGCCGCAGTAGCCCCCCATGGTCTCCACGATGAACACGCGGCGCTTGGTCCCCGAGGCCGACTGCTTGATGCGGTCGCAGCTCTGGGGGCCGAAAGCGTCAGGGTCCTCCATGTGCCCCCAGCCCCGGCGGGTCACAGGACACTGCCACCCTGCAGGGACCCCATCTCCCCTGACAGCCTCGGGGTGACTGAGATCGGGAGGTGGCGGCTCTCACGCCCACGTGCAGACGGAGCTGGCGGCGCCAGACGGAGGCCCAACCGCCCACCCAGGCCACTCAGAATCAGGGGCCTCCCCTGGGGCGATCCTGCCCCCCAGGCACAATGGACCTGCCCGGAGACACTCAGTCGTCACGACAGGGCAGGGTGCCCGGCACCCGGGGGCAGAGGCAGGGGTGCCGAGGACGGGCCCTCCCCGCCGTGGGCCAGATGCACCGTGAGCGTCCACGGCCTTGTCTGTAACCCGGGCAGCCCTGCCACGTGGGGTCACGACCAGCCGCAGACAGGGCAGGGTGCCCAGCCCGGGGGCAGAGGCAGGGGTGCCACAGATGGGCCCTCCCCGCCGTGGGCCAGGTGCACCGTGAGCGTCCACGGCCTCATCCGTAACCCGGGCAGCCCTGCCACGTGGGGTCACGACCAGCTGCAGACAGGGCAGGGTTCGAGCGCGGCAGCACCTGCCCGTGGGCTGGCGCCTCCACAGGCAGAGTGGTCACCCGCAGAGCGGAAACTCAAAGGTGCCGAGATGGGCGAGCGTGGGACAGAGACAGTCTCCACGCGATGCACGAAGGGCCACGCATGTGCAGAACCACATGCAGCTGCCGTGGCAACAGGCCCCGCCTTCCCCATCGCAGCAGCGGAGACCAGAACAGGCCCCACCTGGCCCGGGGACGGCCACGCTGTGCCCCAGGGCCGCCCGTACCTCCATGGCGGCGTTGACAGCGGTGTCCGAGCCCAGGCTGAAGTCGGTGCCAGGCACGTTGTTGCTGATGGTGGCCGGGATGACGCACATGACGACGCACAGCTCCTCGTAGCGCCCGCGGGCCTCCACCAGCTGCAGCACGCCCTCGTAGGCCTGCGGGCACAGGCGCTGTGCTCTCCCCGCCGCCCGCGCCCACCGCCCGCGCCCGCCGCCCGCCGCCCGCGCCCGCCGCCCGCGGGCCTCCACCAGCTGCAGCATGCCCTCGTAGGCCTGCGGGCACAGGCGCTGTGCTCTCCCCGCCGCCCGCGCCCGCCGCCCGCGCCCACCGCCCGCGGGCCTCCACCAGCTGCAGCACGCCCTCGTAGGCCTGCGGGCACAGGCGCTGTGCTCTCCCCGCCGCCCGCGCCCACCGCCCGCGCCCACCGCCCGCGGGCCTCCACCAGCTGCAGCACGCCCTCGTAGGCCTGCGGGCACAGGCGCTGTGCTCTCCCCGCCGCCCGCGCCCACCGCCCGCGCCCGCCGCCCGCGCCCGCCGCCCGCGGGCCTCCACCAGCTGCAGCATGCCCTCGTAGGCCTGCGGGCACAGGCGCTGTGCTCTCCCCGCCGCCCGCGCCCGCCGCCCGCGCCCACCGCCCGCGGGCCTCCACCAGCTGCAGCACGCCCTCGTAGGCCTGCGGGCACAGGCGCTGTGCTCTCCCCGCCGCCCGCCGCCCGCGCCCACCGCCCGCGGGCCTCCACCAGCTGCAGCACGCCCTCGTAGGCCTGCGGGCACAGGCGCTGTGCTCTCCCCGCCGCCCGCGCCCGCCGCCCGCGCCCACCGCCCGCGGGCCTCCACCAGCTGCAGCACGCCCTCGTAGGCCTGCGGGCACAGGCGCTGTGCTCTCCCCGCCGCCCGCGCCCGCCCACGCCCACCGCCCGCGGGCCTCCACCAGCTGCAGCACGCCCTCGTAGGCCTGCGGGCACAGGCGCTGTGCTCTCCCCGCCGCCCGCCGCCCGCGCCCGCCGCCCCCGGGCCTCCACCAGCTGCAGCACGCCCTCGTAGGCCTGCGGACCACAGGCGCTGTGCTCTCCCCGCCGCCCGCCGCCCGCGCTGGGCCCCTCGGCCCGTGTCTAGGGACCCCTCCAGGGACACTGGACCCAACAAGGGCCAGGGGAGCCCCCACCTGCTCCCACCCCAGATCAGCCCGTGCAGTGGGCCCAGCCCGGAGACCCTACGGCACCGGGGCGCTGGCTGGCCAGCCACCGCGTCACTGAAGCAACGTCCTTCACGACTTGGAGCTCGGCCTCCTCCTCCTGCTCCTCCATCCCCTTCCTCCTCCCCTTCCTCCTCCTCCTGCTCCTCCATCCGCTTCCTCCTCCCCTTCCTCCTCCTCCTGCTCCTCCATCCCCTTCCTCCTCCCCTTCCTCCTCCTCCTGCTCCTCCATCCCCTTCCTCCTCCCCTTCCTCCTCCTCTTCCTCCTCCTCCTGCTCCTCCATCCCCTTCCTCCTCCCCTTCCTCCTCCTCTTCCTCCTCCTCCTGCTCCTCCATCCCCTTCCTCCTCCCCTTCCTTCTCCTCCTGCTCCTCCATCCCTTTCCTCCTCCCCTTCCTTCTCCTCCTGCTCCTCCATCCCCTTCCTCCTCCCCTTCCTTCTCCTCCTGCTCCTCCATCCCCTTCCTCCTCCCCTTCCTTCTCCTCCTGCTCCTCCATCCCTTTCCTCCTCCCCTTCCTCCTCCTCTTCCTCCTCCTCCTGCTCCTCCATCCCCTTCCTCCTCCCCTTCCTTCTCCTCCTGCTCCTCCATCCCCTTCCTCCTCCCCTTCCTCCTCCATCCCCTTCCTCCTCCCCTTTCTCCTCCTCCTCCTCCTCCCCCCTTCCTCCTCCTCTCCTTCCTCCTCCCCTCCTTCCTCCTCCTCTCCTTCCTCCTCCTCTTTGCCTCCTCCCCTCCCTCTCTCCCTCCTCTCCTCCTTCCTCCTCCCCTTCCTCCTCCTCCTTCCCAGCACCCAGGGTAATCTGAACCTCGTGAGGCTTTCAGGAGAAGGCACGACACACCCCAAGCCAAAACACTGCACTTGAAAACACGGATCCTCCTGGCCCCTGCCCGAGGCCAGCAGACAGGCGGTCTTTCGTGAACGGCCTCCTCAGTGGCCGCAGGGCAAGGGAGACCTCTTGGGCCTCTCTGCCCCGCTCAGCCCGCTCCCGGCGGGCAGCCCCTCACCTCGAACCCGCCGATGACCAGCAGGGCGTGGATGTTGTAGGTGCGGATGTTCTCCACGATGGCCTCCAGGTGGCCCTTGGGCAGTGTCCTGCAGGCAGAGACATGGCGGTGTGAACTCACAGCGCCCGAGGACACACGTCCAAATCGCAGCTGGTCACAGAAAAACATGCCACAGCCACGCCAGGGCTGCTAACCAGTCACCGACATGCCCCGGGTGCCACGCAGAGGGACATGGAGGCGCAGCCTGGCACCGCTAGCGTCCCGCTGGGCTGCCATGGCGACTCTGCACGTCGTGTCAGCACAGGAGGGGCTCGCCCCACCCCCGCAGCCTCGCAGGCTCGGGACAGGGCAGCGTCCCCAGATCACACGGGCTGACTGTGCCCTCCCCACGCCCAGCCCACGGGGTCTCAGGCCCACCCACCGGTCACCAGGCCCAGGATAAAAACCACCAGCCGGGCGGCACCCGGCCTCTGCCCCGGCTTCGCTGCCCGGAGCGCCCTCCCTGCGCAGGCGACCGGCAGGTCCCGCAGGAAGGTGTGAAGCCTGCTCTGGGCAGGCCACCTGCCGGAGGAGGGGCCGAGCCGGGGCCACGGGGCTGGTCCCCCCTTGCCACCCCTGGCCCCTCGGGCCTGGACACTGCACCAGACCCTCCCACCCCAGCCACCTGCGTGCCCCCAGCTCACCTCTTGGTTCCCAGCATGGAGCCGCCACGCCCCAGCCAGCCGGCCACATGGTGCCAGCCCACTTCCTGCACCTGTTGGGGGGAGGCACCGTGTCACCGATCCCTCCCAGGCGGGGACCGGCCTGGGCTTGCAGGCAGGGGCTGTGCCGGCGCTGCCATGTGGCCACAGGGACAGGTGGGTCCCTGGCCCAGGTGGGCACTGCCACACAGACCTTGCCCTTGGCCTCCCCTGCCAGGCAGCAGGTCCCTTCCAGGGGGCCACTCTGAGTCTGCACATCCTAAGCTCCAAGTCCTCGTGCGTTTGTGACAGCTGAGGGCTGTTCTACAAAGGAACCAGAAAACCGCAACCTACAGCCACCCCAGGCGCCCCGGTCAAAGCGCCTACCTGACCCTTGGCCAGGCCCTCGAAGCCGTCGTGCACGACGTACACCGTGTGGCCCTGGGAGATGCCCGTCCGCACCGCAGAGCGCACGGCCGCGTTCATGCCGGCTGCCGGGGCGCCCACGTTCAGGATGGCCAGGCAGAAGTTGGTCTGCAGGGGAAGAGGCGGAAGGAGCGTGAGACACGGGCTGCGGGAGGACCCTCCGGCCCGCACGTGAGTTCGGGAAAGGGCGCCAGGTTCTCCCGCCAGCTGCCCTGGGAATAGCAAACATCTGTCCTACTGATGCCAGAACGTTCCGCTGAAGACCAAGTGAGCCATGGTGCGAGCCTGGCACACAAAGGGCCGTGTCCCCAGGCAGAGGGAGTGGTCACTGTGGTCAAGCCAGGCTCGCGGGGCAGCTCGTGGGTGTGAGCCAGCGTCAGTGGCTGCTGCGAGGGTCAGCGGTCACCGTCCTAGGGGCCAGGAGTGGCACCACCACAGAGAGGAAGGGAGCTCTGGCTGTCCTGTTTCCGGGCAGCCACGTCAAGGAAGTACAAAGACACGGTGGCATTCCCCTTAGGGCCACAGTCACCCGTACCCAGCACATGCAAATTCCTGTGGCTTCAGCGTGGAATCGGTCTACATGCAACGCCACTGGCGGCATTTCCCCTTCACTTTCCACCCTGGGTCTTTGCAGCCTGCTGTGTGTCTGGCACGTCCAGCACCTCGCTCTGGAGCAGCCACGTGGCAGGTGCTCCGTGGCCACATGCGGCTGGTGGCGCCCCCAGGCCACGTGGCTCCATAGAGTCCTGGAGACCAGCCAGCCCTGCTGCCCCGGAGCCGGCCACGCCGCAGCCGGGCTCTGGGTGGTTCATGGAGACCACTCTGCCCTCCACGGAGGACGCTGCCCACCCCGCGGCAAGCTTTGGGGACAAGCAGGGACACCCAGTGACCACCGACCAGGTGACAAGCACCCAGGCTGGCTGTGCTGTCTCCCGCCAGGCCCCGAAGCTCTGACCCCAGTGCGGCTTCCACACCTTCTCAGTCGCCCCCGTGGTGTGGCCTGAGGGCCTCAGAGCCAGGAGCCCCCCCCCGGCCGTGACAGTCCTGTCCCCTGGCACTTTCTGCATTGCTGATTTTGGAGGGACCCGTGTCCTGAGGTTCTCAGCTTTTCGGGACAGTTCACGAACACCGGCCCCTGCTCTCCCGTGTCAACGCTGGGCCTGACTGTGGTCCCGCCAGCCGTTTGAAAAGCACCAGCCGACCCTGTGGCTGCGGCTCCTCGGACGGGGCCACGCGGGGCCTGGCCTCCCACCACGGCTCAGACCGCCGACGGGAGGGCGGGGTGGGTGGCAGGCCCTGCGGTCTGACAGAGCGCGAGTGCCGCGCCCAGCGCCTCACCTTCTCCTTGGACACCTTCTGGTGGGCGAGGAGCTTGTAAATGTTCCAGTTGTTCTCGAAGCTCCTGGAAAGCAAGCCGGTCATGTCACGCGCGGCCCCACGCCCTCAAAGCACGCAGCTGCCGCACGGCTCGGCGCAGGGCCCCAGAGCGGCACGGGGCACCCGGCCCTGGACCTCCGCAGGTCGCCTGGCACGTGGCCACAAGCTCAGCCGCGAAGGAGCTGGCACCGTGCAGCCAGCCGCCCACCATCACCACTCCCCACGTGACACGAGGCCACGTCACCCCATGCAGCAAAGCACGTGGCCCGGCAGTAGCGGGAGCACAGAGACAGGAAACCGGGTGTCAGATGCAGCCTGCCCCAGCCTGCCCGTGGGCACCAGTGGGAGGACGGTGTCCCACGCCACCCGAGGACTGAAGCCTAAACATCCGGCCTTCCTGTTCCCCCACCGCCCCCGTGGCCTCCTGCCACCCTCTCCATGCCCAAATCCTGTGCACGGGGCCTGGCCATGCTGTGCCGACACCTGGTCCTGCGGGTCCCCCATGCCCACTGGCAACTGGCGTCCCCCACAGCCCGCCCACTTCCCCTCACCCGCAGGGCCCGTCCCTCCCCTGAGACTCCTTCAAACAGTGCTCTGGAGCAGGCAGGGGACACAAAGCTCCACCACCACCTGCCACCTCTGCAGCACGCGCACACCCAGGTGCCGGGCCCCCGAGGCCCCCACAGCTCCCTGAGCAGGGCAGACGTCCCCCCAGGACAGGCACGAGCTGCGGGGCCTCACCTGCCGCGGAGCTGGATGGCCTCATCAAACTTCTTGTTGTCCATGGCTTTCTGCACCTCCTTCGTCTTGAAAGAGAGAAGCCGAGAGCTGGCAGGGGGGCCCGGCCTGCCTGGTGGCCCAAGGGCGTGGGTTGGGCCCACATCTGACCCTGCCCATATCCGGCACCTCTCACTGGGGGCAGTAGTCTCGGCCAATGCTAGCACCCAGGGCGGGCAGGGGCCAAGCAGGCCCCACCTGGTCCCAGCCACCAGGTCCTCCCTGGCAGGGGCACCCCAGGGCCTCACGCCACTCTGGGCCTCACACCCCGGTGGCCACGCGGGGCCTTAGGAACAGAGGGCAGGGCCTGCCTGGCCCCCAGACCCACGATCAAGCCCAGCCTGCCTGAGGAGGGGCCCGGCTAGAGGCCAGCATTCCCATGGCTGACCTCCCCATCCTTCTCTGCCCTCATGCTTGCCTCCCCTCCTATGGTCCCTGCTCCAGCATTCCACGCCCCTGCCGCCTGGGCCACGCCCCTGCCACCTGGGCCACGCCCCTGCCACCTGGGCCGCATCCCTGCCACCTGGGCCACGCCCCTGCCACCTGGGCCACGCCCCTGCCACCTGGACCGCGCCCCTGCCACCTGGGCCACATCCTTGCCACCTGGGCCACGCCCCTGCCACCTGCGTCCTCCTGCCCCCTCCCATCCCAGCTCCAAGCCGCTACCCACGAGCAGCCACATGACTTGCTGCCCTGGCTCCCTGCCTGCAGCTCAGACACCCCTCTCGGCCTGTCCCACGTCCCTCCCACCCATAAGCCCCTCAAGGGGCCCACTGTGCTGGGGAGCCCACCCCGGGAGACCACCCCGGCAGCGGTGCTGGGGGACCGGCTCACCATTTGCACGCACTCCATGAGGGGCAGCCGCACAGACTGGTTCCCCGAGAGGCTGACCACGCAGGCCGGCGTGTCGGGCGTGGCCTCCAGCAGCGCCATCACGGCCTCCACGCCCATCTTGCTGCTCTGCGGGGGAGGGGCGGTGAGGCCCGCGCAGCCCATCCCCCACACGGCCGCCGCCGCCAACCGCATGCCCAACAGCCCTTTGCACAGACCTCAGTCTTCACCACCCTCACACACGCGTGCACACGCACGCACGCCAGCCCAGAGCCACAGCCCGCCTACCAGGACTCGGTCGAAGGCCGAGGGGGTGCCCCCTCTCTGCACGTGGCCCAGCACAGTCACACGCGTGTCGTAGCCCAGCCTCTGCACCACCAGCTGCTCGGGAGAGTTGGGAGCGGGTTGGGAGCGGGTCGGGGGCTGCTGCCCCGCCGCGGCCCTGCGCAGGCCCCTCACCTGGCGCTAAGTCCCCTCACCACTGCCTCCCGGCGTTCAGGTGTCGGTCCCGGGACCCCAGGGCCAGCCCGGTCACCTTGCGCACAGTGTCTACGTGTCCACGTGTCCGCGTGTGTGTGTGTGTGTGTGTGTGTGCACGTGCATAGGGGTGTTTCCCGTGCCTACCCCTCTGCTCAGTCTCCACCCGCCCCTGCGGTTCTGGGGCCCCCGTGGGCAGAGGAATCGCAGGCCCCCGGGACAAGGTGGCCCCTCCAGCGGGGCTGAGCCCAGGGCAGGACCTACCCAGGTCCGGCCAGTGAGGCCCTGACACAGGAGTGTCCTCCCTGACCCGGCCCCGCCCACGTGCCCTGGGCACCCCCGGCCCACACCACACTCACGTCCTTCACGTAGCTGGACGAGATGGGCTTCCCGTTGCGGTCGATGGCACCCTCGGCAATGATGATGATGTTCAGTCGCGACCCTCGGCTCCGAGTCTGGCCAAAGACACACCACACGGCTCAGCTGCCAGGCCGGGGACACCTGCCCTGGACACGGCCACCAGGTGCTGGGGGAGGTGGTGGAGTGGAGGGCTGCCTGGAGGAGGCGGCGCTGCTGCAGATGAGGCCCCTCCAGTGCTGGGCTGAGCCCCGGGCAGGGCCTACCCAGGTCCAGCTCGTGGGGCCTGGAGACGCAGGAGTGTCTCCAGACACAGGACCCCCGGACTGGGCTACAGGTGGGCAGGAGAGCTGGCACCTCCTGTCTGATGCAACCTGCATGGCAGGTGAGGCGGAGGGTAACACCTCCATGTTACGGGGGAAACTGAGGCTCTCACGGGACAGGCCTCAGTGCCTTACACAGAGCAGGAAAGAGCCAGGTGTGCCCACCTAAGAGCCAGGTGTACCCACCCTGTGTCCAGGCTGCCTCCAGGAAGGCCCGAGCTGACTCACAGCAGGTGGCCAAGGCCAGGGCCAGGGCTAAGGCCAGCCAAGCCATCACCACCAGCCCGGCCCTGCCTGCTTATTGCAGCCTGGGCCCTGGGGTGAGCACAGGCCAGGGCCTCTGGGCAGCCCTGAGCCTTGCTGCATGGGGGAAGGTTCCAGACGCCAGGTCATGACCCTTGGCCCCGCCCACCCCTGGCAGGGCCACACAGCTACGGGAAAGTGGAGCTGCTGTCTTGTCTGGCTTCACACGGGACAGGGACGCTCCGCCAGCCCAGCCCCGCGGCTGCCCCCAGACAGGGCCAGAGCCACCAGGGGCCGCAGGGCCACTCTGCATCGTGGACGCCGTGGCACCCCGTCCCCCCAGAGCCCCGGCCTGGCTGAGGAGCCAACCTGTCCTGGTCGGGAGGTCTCACGGTCCACGGGGCAGGGCAGCAGCTTGTTCTGTGCCAAAGCCCCCCACTCTAGCCCAAGGCACCTCCTCTCTAGGCACCCCCATCTCTCCTGGGGAGGCCTCTCCTGCCCTCCCAGTGGCCCCACTGTCCACTCTGGCGTGGGCACTTGTGAACACTTACCTTCCCAGCTAAAAACCTGCCGCCAGGACCGCCTGCTGCCCCAGGAGAGCAAAGACCCTTCACGTGAGGGGCGAGCAGCCCAGCCCCCCGCCGGCCCCTGCCCTGCAGTCTGCTGGGCCACGGCCCGAGCCCTGGCCACTTGTCCTCACCAGGCCACCACTGGCTCAGGCTCTCGGCCAGCACCCCGGGAAGCCAGCTGCACTGTGCTCCCCACACGGACCCCCAGAGCCGAGCCCGGACGCAGGTCTGAGTGTCACCGTCTGCCCACCGGGGCAGGGCCACCGGCACCTCATGTGGCAGCCCTGCAGCCTCCCACCATGGCCGCGTGCTGCCCAGGTACACTGAGCACCGCTGCCACGCCTGGGGGTCAGCCACAGAATCCCGGGACGCTGGGCCCACAGCAGGCCTCAGACGGCCACTCACCTCCCCGAGCCTCTCGCACATGAAGTTCTCCCAGCCGTCCTCGGGCGGCGCCTCGGGGATGAACAGCCAGTCGGCGCCCGAGGCCAGCGCAGACACCAGTGCCAGGTACCTGCGGAGCCAGGGCCGCCTGCTAGGACCCCGCCCTGCGAGGAGGCCCGGCTCTGCCTGCCCCTTCCCGTCCCTCCCCGCCCCCACCTCCGGCCCAGCCCCCACACCCACGCAGTCCCACTGCCACGGCCGGGCAGGCGCTCACCCGCAGTGCCGGCCCATCACCTCCAGCACGAAGGTCCTCTGGTGGCTGCGGGACGGAACAGGGCAGTTCAGCGCCGAGGCTCACACGGGCCACCTGCTGCCCCGTGGCTGCACCCGCCCTGCCCCAGAGACACGGTGGCCAGAGGCGCCAACAGAGGATTGGGTCCCTCTTCTCACACCGGGCCTGCCCCATCTCCGGGCCTGTGCTGAGTGATCTGCCCCGAGGGTGAGGGCCACGCGTGGACCCCAGGCCTGGCCAACCGGGGACCCTGCAGGGTGAGCCACGGTGCAGCCACGACAGCGGCAGCCAGGCAGGCGGGGCCGACCCCTCCCCAGCCGGGAAGCTGAGAGACGGAGTGACCCGACCGCGCCACTGCCCCCAGCGCCCACGGCCTTCCGAGCGGCGTCCTGCGGCCGGGGCCCCGCGCTGGCCGGGCTGGCGGGGCCGCGCTCACCTCTGGGCGGTGGTGGTGATGGCGTCGATGACCTCCATGATGCGGTGCAGGGCCGAGTCCGTGCCGATGGTCATGTCGGTGCCGCAGAAGTCGTTGTCGATGGAGCCCACCAGCCCGGCGATGTTCAGGTGGGCGTAGGTCTCGGCTGTGGCCTCCGAGACCTTCCCTGGCAGGGCGGCGGGAGGGCCTGGCTGAGCCGCCACGCAGGCGCGAGGCCTGCTGCCACCACCCGGCCACTGGCCCGGGCCTCGGAGAGCGGCCACGGCCTCGTCTCGGGGCCCCCACACGGGTGGCAAGCTCCAAGAGGTCACTTCCCGAGCAGCAGCCTCGGGACTCCGTGTCTCACGTTACCCACATTCTAACGGCATTTCTGCAAACTGGCACAGTCTGTACCGCGTCCAGAATGTCTCAGGCGTCAGTTACACGCAGGACTCGTCTACACGGTGTGGGGCGAGCTGGGAGGGGGCTACGCACGGCCCCAGCACAGCCTGGCCCCCCGACCTGGTCCTGCGAGCTCAGGTGCGGCCGGCTCGCCCAGGACACGCCACGTCTCCCAGAGACTTGGGCTCGCCCCGGCGAGGGCCGCTCCCCCAGGCCAGTGGCCGGACAGCACCCCGTCCGCCCGGGGGACCCGGGCCCCGCCCCCAGCCCTGCGGGGACCCCGGGACCCCGCCCCCAGCCCTGCGGGGACCCCGGGGCCCCCGCCCCCAGCCCTGCGGGGACCCCGGGGCCCCCGCCCCCAGCCCTGCGGGGACCCCGGGGCCCCGCCCCCAGCCCTGCGGGGACCCAGGGCCCCCGCCCCCAGCCCTGCGGGGACCCAGGGCTCCCGCCCCCAGCCCTGCGGGCGCCGGGCGCCGGCCACAGACCCACCTTCGCCCACCAGCTCCTCCAGCAGGCTGCCCCACTCGCTGCGGAAGATGTTGGCGCCCGTGAGGCTGCCGTCCCCGCCGATGACGCACAGGTTGGTGATGCCGCGCTGCACCAGGTTGTAGGCCGCTGCCAGGCGTCCCTCCCGCGTCATGAAGGCTTTGCAGCGGGCGCTGCCGATCACGGTGCCGCCCTGCGTGGAGAACCAGGCTTGGCACGGCACGGCGGGGCAGGAGGCCCCGGGGCACCAGTGGGACCCCGTGCTGGCAGCGGGGGCCTGGCGCACCCCACAGGATCGGAGGGAGAAGTCCGCTGTCCCCAAAACTGGGGCAGGTGTCCCCACCTCCTGGGCCTTCCTCCTCCGATGCAGGGTGAGCAGGGGACATCCACCACCAGGCCGGGGCAGTTCCAGCAAGGGAACGGAGCGGGAAGGCTGGGGAAGCTGCGAAGCACCACGCACACGCACACGCGTGCACACGCACTCATACACACTCATGCATTCACACACACGCATGAACACACTCATATACATGCACACACATACTCATGCACACACACAGCCATGCTCACACCCATGTACACACACCCATGCACACACATGCAAACTAACACACACACACTCCCTGACACACTCCCACTCACACACATGTACTCACACGCCCACACGTTCACACACTCACGCCCACACACTTGCACACATGTGCCCACATGAGCACACATGCCCACACTAAAACACATGCACACACACGCCCACACATGCACTCACACACCCACACTATCACACACTCATGCCCACACACTTGCGCACATGTGCCCACATGAGCACACACACCCACACACATGCCCATGCATGCACACAAATGTGCCCCCCACTTACATGCACAAGCACGTGACCACACGTGCACATATTCACACACACACGCCCACAATGGCATGCACATGTGCCCCCACACACACTAAAACAAGCACAAGCGCCCACACACTCATGCACACACTAACACCCACACACGTGCCCACACCTTCACACACACTCGCACACTAACACACAGGTACTCCCACACTCACATACGCACACACACATGCACACACGCCCACACATGCACACACACGCGCCGTGCATCAACGCGGGGAGGGGCCAGGCCCCCAGGGCTGGGTGGTGGCAGCTCCGCGTGGTGTCCACGCACCCCAAGTCAGCTCCAGCCCGGCTCCCGAGGACCCCGACGCAGCACCCTCTCCAGCCCACGGCCCTCGAGGACGCTGCTCCTGGCCCGCCAGGCGGGGTCTGGGCCATCCTGGGACCTGCCTCCTTGCGAGCCCCGGAGACACCGCCCAGAGCAGAGCCAAAGCCCCTCCGTCCCCACCGCGGCCTCCCTCTACCCCCCACCACCCCGTCCCAGGCCTGCACCCTGTCCCTGTTCCTCGGCCTCCTGCCCCTGGGCGGCCCCATGACCCCATGGCAGCCACGTAACACGGTCGGCCTAGAGCTCAGCCCCCGAGGGACAGGGCACGTGTGTCTGTGCATCTGTGTCTGTGTGTGTGCGTGTGCTGTGTCTGTACACGTCTGTGTCCGCGTGTCTGCGTCTTTATGTGTGCGTGTGGTGTGTGTGTACATCTGTGTGCATCTGTCTCTGAGCGTGTGCGTGTCTGTGTGTCTGCCTGGTGTGTGTCCCGTGCCTGGGCCCACCCACCGGCCTGCCCACCCGCCCGCGTGCGCGCAGCGGCAAGGGGCCTCACCAGCTGGATGATGTTGGAGACGCTGAGCCAGGTGGCCTGCTTGATGTTCTCCCCTCCTTCCACGAGGCCCTCGTAGCCCTGCGAGCGGAGGGGCAGGCGTGAGACTGGCGGCCCCACGGCGCCCACGGCACCACGGTCTGGGAGCAGGAGGCTCAGCTGCGGCCAAAACCCCAGTGGCAGGAGGCAGGCGCGCGGGTGCTGACCTCGAGGCCCCGGCCGGGGCAGCCCACAGGGGCACCCCGCGCAGCCGTGCGCTTGGGCGTGACCCCACAGCCGGGCCCGGCAGGCGGCCTCTGAGCGCCAGCACCACGCCTGGGCCGGACGCAGCCAAGCAGCACCCAGCAGGCCCCAGAGCACACGGCCCGCCCGCCACGACGGCGCAGCCAGCTTAGACCGCCTGTTCCCAATGCCGTGGAAGTGACATGGCCGGGGCGTCCGTGCCGGCCCCGCCTCCCCGCGGTGCAGCCTGTGTCGCCGTGCTCTGTGCTGCATGACACTGCGGCGTGAGCACCCACGGGTCACCACCGGCCTCACCATGATGGACACCGGCGAGGTCTCGCTTTTGGGAGATTAGAAAGTGGGCTGCCAAGAACACACACGTGTGCTACAGGGACACGCACATGTTTCAGGGGGGCCCACACCGTGAGGACTCCGGGGCCCAGTGGACGTGAGCGTGGCGTCGCTGGCGCTGCCCACCGCTCCCCGGCATGCGGGTGGCGAGTCCCTCGCCCACTCCCATCCGCATGGTGCTGGGCAGCGCTGGCGGCGTCCTGGCCCTGTGGGTCAGTCCTTGTGGCGGCTCCCGCCTGAGTCTCCCTGATGACCCTGCCACTGGCCGTCCGGACAGCCATGGTGCCACGTGCCTACCTGCCGGACGGCCACCCTTTCCCCGCTGTCCCAGGGAGCTCGCATGCAGTCTGGACATGGGCGTGTGGGGTTCACGGAGGGTGGAGACACCGGAGGAGGGAAGGGCGGCCTCCGCCAGGCAGCCCCCAGGCCCCGGGGCACCCCCAGCTCAGCTCAGGCTCCTCCCTCCACCTCCTCCCCAGCTAGGCAGGAGGCCTGGGGTAGGCGGGGGCTGTACACACACTGCGCATGGTGAGGGGCTGGCTCAGGACACGGCAGGACACGGCCCGACACGCACACAGAGCCTCCCGCACCGGCGGGTTGCTGGGGCAGGTGCCCCCCCCCAGGAGAACACAGGCTCCCGCAGCTCCGCCTCAGGCCAGCCCCACCCCCCACCCCCGCCCCCGCCCGTCATTCCCGCCCAGCCAGGCGTGAGAAAAACAGGAAAAGGATTCAAAAACACAGCCTAGCAAGTGGCTACAAAACACACAGCCCTGTCTGCAAAACCCAGTGTCTCGGACAGAGCTGGTGCCTGGCTCTGCCCCGCCCCCGCCCCCGTCCCGCCTAGGGGAGGAGCAGGCGGGCGGGTCAGCCCAGCGTCCTGTCCCGAAGAACAGCTCGTTCCCAGCGAGGTCTGCGGGAATCCGTCTCACAGACACAACCCTCCTTCCTGCCCGGGGAACCTTCTAGCACAGAGCGCCCCTGCACAGCTCCCCCACCCTGCGTCACCTCTCCTCCCAGGCCCGCTCACCCCCTGGCGGCCCCAGCAGCCTCTGAACACGCTTCCCCACCCGCCGCCCTCCCGTGTTGTCCTGGGAGCCGGGGCCGGCTTGGTGCTCGGCAGAACGAGAGCAGCCCCCAGGGACCGAGGCCAGGGCTGGGCAAAGTGCTCGTGCCCGTTTGCACCCTGACATCCCCACGAGGAAGGGATCCGTGTCCCCACTGAAGGAGACCTGTACCCCAAAATGTGGCGCTTTGCCACGCCAACCTGAGAAGGCCCAGCGTCCCCCCCCCCACCCAGGGGAAGCTGTCCCTGAAGCTCCCTTATCTGCCTGGAGTCCTGACCCCGGTCCCCTCCCTGAGCTGCCATTAACTGAACTCCTATCGCCTAAGGAAGACTGGTGTCAGTCACCACGCCTGGATGGACTTTGCCACAAACTACTGTCTACCCTGCGGCCCAGCAGACTTTGTCCCAGGCCACTGTGTGTCCTTCAGGCCCACTGAACTCCCCTGAAAATCCTTTGCTACCCCAAGTCACCCACAGTCCCCTCCCCGCCATAGAAGGAGGCGGGAGTTACTCTGGTCCTCGGCAGGAGGATACATTGGCCTTTTCTCTTATGCACCTGCCTCTGTGGGCTGACTTTTCAGCGACCTGTAGGGCAAAAGGACGTTTTCCCTTGGCCCGTGCACCCGAACGTGTCACCCCAAAATACAGCTCTTTGACACAGTTTGTAGCTAAGGGCCACTAAGCAGTAGATGCGGGAGCTCCCTGCCATCCTCTGTGTGCCTAAAAGCAGGACAGAGAATTGCAAAGACAAAATGTCCTTCTACTCTCCCCCTCCCGCCTAAAGACGGGCGTAAATCCCTCCCCCCCCCCCCCCACGGCAGCAGAGACAGCCGGAGGGTCATTCACATTCCTCTGTGACCTGAGCTTCCCACATCCTCCCGCCCCCGGAGCCTCAGGCCTCTGCCTTCATCCCTGGCTGTGCACTCCACGCTGCCACCTCGCCTCCGGGCCCTACCACGCCCGCACACGTGAACAAACGTGCTGCTTTTTCCTGTCCCCCGCCCGTCACTGCAGGAATCTGTCCCAACCACCAACTCGGGAAGGTCGAGGAAAACCATCATTTCTCCTTTCACCACGTATTAGAAGAAACTGAGGGTGGAGCAGGTGGAGAGACTGCACTGCGGCCTCAGGCAGCAGGACTGGGACCCAGGCCCTGCGTGGAAGCCTCTGGTCCCCAGGGCCACGCCAGCTGCCTGCCTGCGGGACGCCAGGCCCAGCCCGCCCACGCCCGGTCACAGGGCGGAGGAGCCTGCACGAACGGCCGCCGCATGCATCCTCCACTCATGCATTCATGCGGACAGACACCCCTGCGGAGCCTGGGCTGGTGTGGACCCGCCAGAACCCTGACCCGGGCCCAGGAGAGGCCCAGGCAGAAGCCGGAGGGCAGGAGCCAGGGCTGCCACATTTTATGTAAAAAGTGAAAACAAAATAACAAAAGGCCGCCAGAAAACCACAAGGCAGCCCAAGGAACTCCCGGTCTGGATGTAAGTGTGCATGTGGGCATTTGTGCATGTGCATGTGTGCATTTGCGCATGTGCATGTGTGTACGCACATGTGTGTGTGCATGTGTGCGAGTGCATGTGCATGTCTGTGTACATGTAGGTGTGTGTGTGTATGTCTGTGTGTGCATGTGTGTGTCTATATCTGTGTACATGTGCATGTGTGCATGTGTGCATGTGCATGTCTGTGTGCATGTGTGTGGGTGTGCATGTCTCTGTGTGTGCATGTACATGTGCATGTGTGCGTGTGTGCATGTGCATGTCTGTGTGCATGTGTGTGGGTATGCATGTCTCTGTGTGTGTGTACATGTGCATGTGTGTGTGCATGTGCATGTGTGTGGGTATGCATGTCTCTGTGTGTACGTGTACATGTGCATGTGTGCACGGGTGTGAATGCCCTGGCTGGAGGGTCAACCCCAAATCTGCAACAGGGATTGGGGTGAGGCAAAGGGCGTCCCACAGGGCAGTAAAAGAACACACTAGAAGGAGGACACTCTGGCTCTGCCCCCAGGGTCATTCAAACACCGCGTGGGTGAGGAGGTGCGGGAGGGCTGGGGTCAGAGGACCACGGTGGGGCAGCCAGGTCCCTGGGCCCAGCACAGAGGCCTCAGTGGGGACAAGGACCAGGCGGAGGGCCTGGTGGGGTGCTGTGGGCAGGGCCTGGCCCCTTGCACTGTCGTGTCCTGACCAGCCTCGGGGTGACCCTCCCTCCCCAGACCCGGCCGCTGGGGTTGGACACTGGCCAAGGTCCCCACTCGCCCCCTCCCCCACCAGGCCCGGCGCAGAGTGGGCGGTTCCCGGGCAGCGGGTCTCACTCCCCGACCACGGGCACCCAGCAACTCGACTCGAGGGCCACCCAAAGGCTTTCAGGTGACCCCCGTAGAACAGACCAGAAGGCACACAGTCCCAACGGACTTACCTCATAGATGAGGAAGACTTTGGCGCCCACGTAAATGCCCATGCGTGTCACAGCCCTGACGGCAGCGTTCATACCTGGAGGGAGACGGGCACACCTGTCAGTGTAGGTGGGGTCCGGGGGGCCTCCACATCTCAGGGGGTGCAGGGGGGCCCTGGAGCCCCCTCCCTGTCTCAGGGGGTGCAGGAGAGCCCTGGAGCCCCCTCCCCATCTCAGGGGGTGCAGGGGGGTCCTGGAGCCCTCTCCCCATCTCAGAAGGTGAAGGGGGGCCCTGGAGTCCCCTCCACATCTCAGGGGGTACAGGGGGCCCTGGAAACCCCTCCCTGTCTCAGGGGGTGCAGGGGGACCCTGGAGCCCCCTCCCTATCTCAGAGGATGAAGGAGGGCCCTGGAGCCCCCTCTCCATCTCATGGGGTGCAGGGGGGCCCTGGAGCCCCCTCCCCACCTCAGAGGATGAAGGGGGGCCCTGGAGCCCCCTCCCCACCTCAGAGGATGCAGGGGAGCCCTGGAGCCCCCTCCCCACCTCAGAGGATGAAGGGGGCCCTGGAGCCCCCTCCCCACCTCAGAGGATGAAGGGGGCCCTGGAGCCCCCTCCCCACCTCAGAGGATGAAGGGGGCCCTGGAGCCCCCTCCCCACCTCAGGGGATGCAGGGGAGCCCTGGAGCCCCCTCCCCACGTCAGGGGATGAAGGGGGCCCTGGAGCCCCCTCCCCACCTCAGGGGATGCAGGGGAGCCCTGGAGCCCCCTCCCCACGTCAGGGGATGAAGGGGGCCCTGGAGCCCCCTCCCCACCTCAGGGGATGCAGGGGAGCCCTGGAGCCCCCTCCCCACCTCAGAGGATGAAGGGGGCCCTGGAGCCCCCTCCCCACCTCAGAGGATGAAGGGGGGCCCTGGAGCCCCCTCCCCACCTCAGAGGATGCAAGGGGCCCTGGAGCCCCCTCCCCGTCTCAGAGGGCTCTCGGCTGGGACATGTGAGGACCAGCCCTGGGTGACCACGTGGAGCCCCAGGGTGACCTCGCAGGTTCCCGGGTTCAGCTCCGAGCACTGGGAAAGGTGCCCCAGGGCTAAAGCAGGAGCACGCCGCAGGGAGCTGGGGGCAGGGGCATGCCAACGTCCCGGCTCCAGCCCACTCCCACCTGACCCCTCCACACCCCGGCGCCAGCCCTCGCCTGGGAGGATCTGAGGAAGTCGGGGCTCGGCCCCAGGTGGAAAGCAGGGCAGGTGGAGGGGGGAGAACCACAAACCATAGACGTCTGGGGGTGGGGGGCACCCAGGGAGCAGCTCTGGTACCGAGGAAGCACCCCCTGGCCCTGGGCCCTGCCTGGCACTGAGACAGGGCCACGAGGACAGGCCCCTTCCGGCCCAGCCCTCCAGGGACAGCCCTGCCCTCCCCAGGGCCTCCGGCAGGGCAGCTGCAGGGAACTGCCACCCTCCAGCCTGAAGGTGACACTGATGTCACCAGGCTTGTGTGGGTCACCTCCTCTTCCCTGTCCCCGGGACTGGGCTCCCAGGACTGTGGTCACAGAAAGGGCCTGTCCGTGGTGGCAGCCACCCTGCAGAGCAGGGTCCTGGAGGGAAACTGAGGCCACGGCAGGCAGGTGATGCTGACACTGGTTTGCCCGGACCCTACCCCAGAGCCCATGTCTCGGGACACAGCTGGGGTCTACCACAGGACGGGCAGGGAGGCCACCCCAACCCCAGAGAGGAAGGAAGACCCCACCCTCCGAGCTGGGCCTGGGGCTGGTCCCAGACAGACCTGGGCTGCTCCCGCCCTGGGGCCAGCCCGGCCTCGGCACACCCGTCCCGCCCTCTGTCCCTAAGCCTAGAGAAAGCTTTGCCAGGGAGGAGGCCACGTCCCCAGAACCTCTGCCCTCCTGTCCCCAAGCTCGGGAGGCTGCTGTCGGCGGGTCCCGCAAGGGTGGTGGTGCACGCTGTGAACAGACGTGACCTCACAGCGCCAGTCCCTCGAGAAGGGTCCCAACGGGCCAACCGGGCCTGAATTTAAAGCAGAGCCGAGCAGCCATGTGCTGACGAGGGGTCACAAGCATACTCCAAGTTCCCCAGAAACTCAAATCTTCTTAACTCTGGGACTCCAGAGCTCTCCCGAACCCACCAATCAGAGCTCAGCTGCACCGACCAATCAGAACCGAGCAAGTTCCAATCCCTCATCTGCATAAGTAGATTGGACTAAGAACCTGGGTGGGAACGTTCGCTGTAAAACCCGAGTCCGTCCTCCCGTTTGTTCTCGGAAGGCACCTTTGTTTTACTCCAAGGCTGCGGCTCTCCAGTTTGCAAACGTCCACTGGAATAGTCTTTCCTCCGAACTCCCTCTCGGGGAACTTTTGTTGGCCACACGGGGACCCCAAGGAGAAGACGAGTGACCCGGACCCTGGTCACCCCAGAGTCTCCCGGGGTCTGCAGCCAGGGCCTGGGGTGATGTCCCTCAAGCCTTGAGGAGGAGCCTGCAGGCAGAGCCTTCCCCGCGCCAGCACCTGCCCAGGGTCCACACAGCAGACGGGGCGTGGCCGCTACCCCCACGTTACAGCCCATAAGCGAGGTCCCAGCCCCGCAGGAAGGGCAGGGTCAGGGGTCGCCAGACCCCTCCCCAGGCCGAGCAAGCGGCCCTCCCCCCACCGGCAGCCTGGGCTCCCAGCAACAGGTGTCCAGGAGGAGGAGGGGCGCCCAGACAGGAGGGTGGGTGGCGCACGGGCCTCTGGGGACCTGGAGCCGCCCGCGCTCTCAGCTCACACGCCAGGCTCTGGCAAGCAAATCCCCATTTCTAAAGGAACAGCCTGTCTCACGTTCCCCAAGCAGATGGAAGTGGGGTGCCAGGGCTGAAGTTAGGGGGCGGGAGCCCAGCGAGCACGTGCTGCACACACGCCCAGACAGCCCAGAGCCCTGCGAGGAGCTCGGAGTCCTGCTGCCTCAAGTCGGGGCCCGAGGCTGTGCTTGCGGGCGCTCTCCGTGCTCCCCATCCTCCCCTGTGCTTGTGGCCGCTCTCCGTGCTCCCCATCCTCCCCTGTGCTTGCGGCCGCTCCCCGTGCTCCCCCATCCTCCCCTGTGCTTGTGGCCGCTCCCCGTGCTCCCCCATCCTCCCCTGTGCTTGTGGCCGCTCCCCGTGCTCCCCCATCCTCCCCTGTGCTTGTGGCCGCTCCCCGTGCTCCCCCATTCTCCCCTGTGCTTGTGGCCGCTCCCCGTGCTCCCCCATCCTCCCCTGTGTTTGTGGCCGCTCCCCGTGCTCCCCCATCCTCCCCTGTGCTTGATACCGCTCTCCGTGCTCCCCCATCCTCCCCTGTGCTTGTGGCTACTCTCCGTGCTCCCCCATCCTCCCCTGTGCTTGCGGCCGCTCTCCGTGCTCCCCCATCCTCCCCTGTGCTTGTGGCCGCTCCCCGTGCTCCCCCATCCTCCCCTGTGCTTGTGGCCGCTCTCCGTGCTCCCCCATCCTCCCCTGTGCTTGCGGCCGCTCTCCGTGCTCCCCCATCCTCCCCTGTGCTTGTGGCCGCTCTCCGTGCTCCCCATCCTCCCCTGTGCTTGTGGCTGCTCCCCGTGCTCCCCATCCTCCTGGAGTGGGGGCGGTGAGGGAGATCCGCTCAGCTAGAGCCAGGCAGCTAAGCCTCTCCCTCCCTCTCCCTCCCCACGGGCCCTGTCACCTCTGGCAGGAAGGAGGAGCAGCAGCTCAAGGACAGGGCAGGAGGGGGGACCCAGGCCCCACGTCCAACCCGGAGGTCTCCCTGGTGACCCCTGCTCTGGGCGGTCCCTGTGCTGCAGGGTAGGTGAGGTCACAGCCACCCGCCAGCCGGCCTGGGGGGCTCATCAGGGGCCCCGGGAAGGACAAAGGGATCTCAGGGTTAGGGTGCAACACCCCTGGCCTCCCAGGGACTTCAGGACGCTCTGAAAAATAAAACCTGCTCTGACACCCAGAGACAACAAGGCCACCAAGACCCAGCTTTGTGTCATGCCCCCCAAATCAGAGTGGCCGAGTCAGACAGAACCCCAGGTTTCATCACAGAGCAGGACTGTGCCGCGGCCCCGAAACCTACAGCCTGAAGGAGCAGTTTCCGTCAACCTCAAAAGGCCTTTGCGGCTGCCCTTTAATCTGCTTTCCTCCCGCCAAGTCACCCTGGGGGCAGCCACCGGCCCTGTGGGTCAGAGGAGCAGGCTGGAGAGAGCCCGGCTGCTGCCCGTCAGCTGAGGACAAACCCCTTCCTGGGGCCAGCAGTGCTGGTTCCAGGACATGGGGACGTAAGGAAACTGCTATCCAGGGGTGACACACGGGCTCCTAGGGGGACCCTCCTCACAGTCAGCTCGTGCAAGAAAGCAGTGGCGAGAGATGACCTCCGCAGCAGCAGCATGTAGTGACCAGCTGACCACGTAAGCATGGAGTCCGGCCTGGCCGGACACGGGCATACAAGTGTGCGGGGAAGGGGACAGGGAGTCCTCACCTGCAATACCAGGACACGGCCAGGTGGCGCGTCACGTAGGGATGGGGCAGGTGCGAGAAGAAATGTCCAGGAGAATCAAAAGTCCCCACGCCAGGGGCGAGACTGAAGGGTGGAGACAGGTGCGCTGGGCTGGTTTTTAAGTCTTGCAGTGTCATTGCACAAATTACTCTGATGAACCAGACATCCTCGAACCACGACCGCCTGCCCTCAACTCAACAACATGCACGCCCAGCCACAGGCAGGGGAAGGGCCGGAGCCACAAGGACGGGACTTCCGGGCTGGCTGGAGGAACCTACGAGGAGGCCTATCTTTTCCCCTCCCCACTTCTTACAGAAGGGGAAACTGAGGCCCGAGAGAAGTGCTTGCCTCAAGTCCCAGGGCTGGTCAACATCAGCCCCACCAGGACCAGGGCTGGGGCAAGTTCCATCCATGAGCCTGGCTGGTTTCCACACATCCCAACAAATGCACTTTCCATGGGGGGGGGGGGGGGGAAGTGCCCTTTAGGTCCCCAAGCCCTGCTGCTGTCAAGCCCAGCTGGCACAGGAGGGCACACGTGGGGCTGTGTGTCCGTCCCCCCAGGTCCTGACAAGGCAGTGGGGAGCCCAGAAGGGAAACAGGACACCCACTGTCTGGAGCTGGGCCACAGGGGCAGAGCTGGCCCAGGACTGCACCCACAGGCCGATTCAGAGTTGAAAGACAGAAAGGCTCTGGCTCTGCCCAGCATGCCAGCCCCGCCCCCTCGTACCAGGACAACTGGCCCCTGAGTCTTCCTCCCGCATCGGCGCCAGCCCTGGACCGGGCACGCTGTGGAGTCTCTTCCCTGGCAGAAAACCACCACCTCCCACACCTGCCAGGCAGACAGGGCACACTCGGGGGCCTCTGCTGCTGCCACTGCCGGGGCCCCGGGAAATGAGGACAGGGAAAGCCAGGAGCCCAGCTCGGGTGGCGCCAGCCCAAGGGTGCACTGATGGGCACACTCCTCACCATGGCCAGGAAGTGCCGCCCACTCCATGAGGCACCAGGGCCAGCTGGCAGTGGGGACCCCCAGCTTGGACAGGCTTGGGCCCCTGGAGACCCCTGCCTGCACTTGCAGCACCGGCCCGGGGCCAGGGTCCCAGAACCACCTGCCAGTCTGGCCCTTCGGTCACCCTGGTCAGGCCCGCTCTCTGTTTAGTGGGGGTGGCAGCAGGGACAAGTCGCCCCAGGGGCCTGCACCACTATCCGAGTGCACGTCGGCCAGCCTCCCAACCTCGGTGCCTGTCTCCACTCCGCAGATAAGGAACCTGGGTGGGGACCTCCTGTGCTTCCGGGAGCCACAAGGTGATCAGTGGGGTTCCAGCTTCACTGACCTGGCCGAGGAAGCACCCCTCTGTTCGGGAGGAGGGGCAGCCCTCCTGAGATGTCCCCCTGGGCCAGTCTCATGGAGGGTGCTTCCCGAGCCCACCCTCCCAGCCCAAGGCCCGGCTCTGGCTGCCAGCACAGGCCAGGCCCAGAGAGAGTCTCCTGCCCTCCCGGGCCTGCACCCTGATAAAGCCATTTCCTCCCCGTTGCTAGGTACATAGAGGAGGACGGTCAGGTGCCTGAGCCTGGGGGCAGGTGTGTGTCTGCATTTTCTTAGCTGTTTTCTGAACTCTAGAAGGAAATAGACTAGGACCAGCCACACAGCCTGAGGGTACCGGCTGGGCCACCCTGTTTTCTGGTCTCCTTAAGGCCTCTCCTGTCCTCTCTCCAGGGTCTGGGTGGGTGGTGTCATAAGCAACAGGTGCCACGCTGGCCACTGCAAGCCAGAGGCTCTGAAGACCATCAGTCAGGGCAGGACCAGGGCACCAGGAGGGGGCTGGGGGAGGACAGAGCCCCAGGCAGGACACCCCCCCCCAGCTCTGCCTGGGTCCCAGCCGCAAGACCCTCTGGGCAGGCCACCACCATCTGGGGCCTCCCCAGTACAGGCTGGTGAGAACGGGACTTTGCTGGGGAAAAAAACCCCAGACGTCTCGCCTTCCCTCCCTGCCCCCTTCCCCACCCAGACCTCAAAGCTAAAGCAACGGGAGGGCCCAGGTGTCGGAGCTGTACCACTAAGCCCTCCCAGCCGCGATGGGGTCCCGGAAGAGGCGGGCGGGCAGGGCAGGCCCTCCGGGCGCAGGTTGGGGAAGGTGGGGGTCCCCAGAAGGGCTCGGCGCACCAGGAAGGACAGGGCTCCCGGCCAGCGGGACCTGCCCAGCGCGCTCTGGGCGACCTCCGCTCAGCGTGGCCTGCAGGAAACAGGGGCCCTGACACGTGTCACCCCAGAGCCCGGGGCGGCAGAGAGCAGGCAGCAGGGCCGCCGTGCGCCGCGTCCCCGCCGCCCCGCCGCGCAGACACGCCCCCGCGGGCCGGGCCGGGCGGGACGAGCCGTGGAGGGCCGCACGTACGCCGGCGACCCGGGCGCGGGGGCGGAGTCGGGGACCCGACCGGAGGCGCAGCGCCGGGGCCGGGGAGTGGGGGCCCCGCGGCGGCACCCCAGGCGAGGGCTGGCGCGCACCCAGGGGGGTCGGCCGGGAAGACCACCCCCGCCCGCGCCCCCCGCCCGCCCCCGCGTCGCCTACCTTGCGCGTCGCCGCCGCTGGTGAGCACGCCGATGGCCTTGCCGGCCGCCGCCACCCGCAGCTTCTCCAGGTCCACGGTGGCCATGGCGGGGTCGGGACAGGCCGCGCGCCCTCCAGTCGCCACTCCGCGCCCGCCGTTCTGGCAGGTCCCCGCCCCGCGCCGTCCGCGCCACCGCGCCCGCCCCGCCCCGTCCGGCCCCGCCCCGGCCCGGCCCCCAGCTCAGCCGCCCGCGGTGGGGGCGGGGCCGCGGGGGAGGGGCCGCGGGCGGGGACTCGCGGAGGGGCCGGCCGCGTCCCTTTCGGAAGTGCGCGCGGAGACTCGGGCCCGGTTCCCGAGGAGCGCGCAGCACACTCGGGGCCTGCCCACCGGCCACCCGCGGGTCACCGTCCCCCGCTCACGGGGAAATCTGCGACCTCAGTCCCACCGTGGTCGTCTTTTTCGCTTAAGTTTCTAAACCTGTTGAGTTTATCAAATGCGTCACGTTCGCGTCATCGCTGCCCAGGTGCTGTTGAGTGACACCTGTGGCCAGACCGTTCCGTTAGAACGACGTGGCCCTGCGGCGACTGCAGCTCAGCGAGGCCGGCCGAGGCGTGGCCGCACACGCGACCCTGGGCCGGGCCCGTCGGCTCCGCCGCCCCAGCCTTGAGCGGCTCAGGTCGGCTTCCCGTGCGAGCGAGCGCACGCTGGAAACGCGGGCCCGCGCCGGTTTGCGGAAGTCAGCTCTGCCTCCCCGGCGCGGGCCGCCCAAAGCACGCGCGCCTGGCCGCTGCCCAGCGAAACCCAAGTTGACAGAGACCTTTGGCCTCCTTTCAAGTCTAGAGATCAGGCCCAGGGTGGAGACGCGCGGTGCGTGGGCAAGCGTGATCTGGGACGGGCAGCCGCCGACACGCGGGCGCTGCGTGCTGGGCTTTCCGCGCTGGCGTCCAGCGTCCTCTCTCTACCCTCGAGACGCTCCGCGCCCTTTGCTGGGAGAGACGACCCGGTCGCCCCTCAACCCGCACTGTCTCCCTTTTGTTCAAGCAGAGCGCCCCCCCCCAAAGCCTTGCCTGAATAAATTCCCTTTTCCGTCTCATGCTAATTTCTGTTGACTCAGGGATTGGGAACCCCAAAGTCGGTAACACACGGTCTGCTGGCTAAAAGGGACTCCGCGGAATGTGCAATTATAGACACAGGTCTAATTAACTTTATTTTCGAAGCAGTTCTTGGCAGTCGGCCAAGATTGCCCCTCCCTCCCATTCTGAGCCTGGTGATGCATCCCTGCATGGCTGATCCCCATCCCCGGGGCTGAAGTGGCGTAGCCCAGGGACACCAGGCGTGTTCACCGATTTATTCCTTCAGTGAATTTGCCAGGCCCTTGGGAAACTCGCCAACAGGCAGCATAGCATTTCGGGGGAGGAGTTCTAGCACGTAAGCCAAGAATAAAATCCTCAGCCCCCCACCAACTGAACGGACCCTCTCCTGGCCACCGGGACCCCAGAGAAACTCGAAAAGCTGGGTTCCCAGCCGTGAGTGGCGGAGAGGGCACATGCACCTCATTATAGCCCCTGCCTTCTGGGGTTTAGGCACAAGGGGCCAGCATGAATACTAGAATGGAGCTCACCAGACCGACGGATGAGCTCTGTGCAGTCCGTCTGTGCAGTCTCTGTGGCAATGGCATAGTAAATTATAAACAGCACCTGAGGCCACGCCAGGCAAGGGTTAAGTCACACTCCCCTGCACTTAAACACATAAATAATAAACCTGGGCAGGCGCAGTGGCTCACACCTGTAATCCCGGCGCTCTGGCCGGCCAAGGCAGGAGGATTGCTTGAGGCCAGGAGTTGGAGACCAGGCTGGGCAAAGTAGCAAGAACCCATCTCTATAGAAATTTCAGAAAACTAGCCAGGCATGGTGGCTCATCCCTGTAGTCCCAGCTACTCAAAAGGCTGAGATGGGAGGATTGCTTGAGCCAGGAGTTCGAGGTTGGAGTGAGCTATGAAGATGTCATTGTTCTCCAGCCCAGGCGACAGAGTGAGACCCTGTCTCCAAAAAAAGTAAATAAATAAACCGGGTTCCTACTGCGCGAGGTGTTCTTTTTCCTCCAGCAGCTGAACAGGCAGCACGGCCCGCCCACCGCCAGCGCCCACCCGCTGTTCCCGCGGCCGCAACTGCAGCCTGGGTGGGACAAGACGCGGGTTCGTACCTTTCTCCTTGTCAGAGACCACCGGCCGTGGACCGGCCCAGGCTGGCGTCACAGCGGCCGCACACCCGAGTGCCTTCGTGGCCCTGCTTCCCCTGTGACGTCAAGCCCCAACTGTGATACAGTTAAATGCTGAGCCTCCACCCCAAATGGAGCATGTTCGTGTGTTACACGCGTGTTCCTGCGGTGCACACTGCGTCACGGCCACCTTCAGGAATGCACGTAGCTCCCCCTGTGACCTGCTGAGCGCGTGCACTTGGCCACGCTGTGGTGGTGGCTGCAGGGCAGCGTGGATGTGCCTAGTGCCGCCGAGCAGTGCATTAAGTGACAACGGCTGAGGTGACAAATTTACGTTACGTGCATGTCACTAGCAACAATAAAAGAAAAAGCTGACCAAACAAAAAAAGGCTCAGCTATGAAAAGCGGAGTGGCAGACACCGCGGTCACCAGGCCTTGAAGAGGCCACTGTGGGGTGGGGACTCCCAAAGCAGAGAAGCGGGACAGCCTCTGACGGTGAGGTGACCTGTGTCCCTGCGAGCTGACGGCAGCAGAGAGCCGCTGGCGGGTGGCCAGGCACCCAACACTTAGAGGCCTACGGGACGGTGTGCCGGGGTCCTCACCGCAGGCAAGCGGGGCACACGCAGTGGGGACTCTGTCCGGCAGCCCTGGGTACCCAGGACCCCAGCCGCCTCGGTCCCTGCGCCCGTCCGAGGCATGAGCCGCGGCGTGTGACTCGTGGCCGTGGGCATGTTCTGTGTCACTGGCTCGGCAGCGGGTGGAACCGCGGCCCGTGGTGTGTTGGGCAGGAGTGTCGGACGCCGGCTCGGGTAGTTGGCATAGTGACACCCGTGCCATCCGAGTCAAGCAGAGAGGATGGAACCCCGACTCTCGAAGAGACTCGTGTCAAAGCATCGGCAGATGTTCTTGGTTTTTTCTTTTTTTTTTTTTTTTGAGACAGAGTCTCACTCTGTTGCCCGGGCTAGAGTGAGTGCCGTGGCGTCAGCCTAGCTCACAGCAACCTCAGACTCCTGGGCTCAAGCAATCCTCCTGCCTCAGCCTCCCGAGTAGCTGGGACTACAGGCATGCGCCACCATGCCTGGTCGATTTTTTCTATATATTTTTAGTTGGCCGATTAATTTCTTTCTATTTTTAGTAGAGACGGGGTCTCACTCTTGCTCAGGTTGGTGTCGAACTCCTGAGCTCGAGCAATCCGCCCGCCTCAGCCTCCCAGAGTGCTAGGATTACAGGCGTGAGCCACCGCGCCTGGCCTCAGTGGATGTTTTAAAACCGCCCCCAGCCCTCTGGGGGAAGGCGTGGGCGGGGCCACAGGGAATGATGTCGTGGCTGAGGTGCCCAGCACACTGTGGGGTGCGCAGGTCCTGCTCTTGGCTGTGGGGGGTGATCGTTCCTCGCGTCCTGCTTCTGCGCACGCTGAGGACCACCTCTGGGTCCCAGGAGGTCAGAGCCAGCCTCGGGGCTACGGAGCCTGTCCCCATGTCTCTGTCCCACTGCAGGGCAAGGAGGGGAGAGCAGAGCTTCATCCGCCAGCGCCAGCGGTTAGACAGACCCAGATGAGAGTCTGAGCCACACACAGCCGTGCCGGGGGCTCGAGGAGACAGCCCTGGGGCCGTCTGTGCCCTGGGGCGCTGCCTGTTTGGCACCAGGGATGACGTGGTGGGGACGGTGGCATCAGGGTGTGTCAGAAGCTGAGCAAGGAGAGTGCAAATGCCATGGACATCCTGCCCATCGGTGACCCTCCGCCCCACGGCCTCCCCCTCCCCAAGTGCACCTGGCTCCAGGTCCCTGGCAGGGCCCGGCCTTCCTCAGCCCGGTGTGGTGCTGGCGCCGTGGGGTGGCACCGTGGGCCCTGGGGGACCCAGCTTCCTCAGAGTCCCTCTACAGACAGGTGCACACAGACTGGGCCTCTCACGGGGGGCCTGGCGGCCCCTGCTGCACTCACGCCTTTGTCCTCAAACTCAGGGCCACTGCTCTGCGGGACTTGGGGCCCACCCTCCCTTCCTCCAGCATGGGGGCTCTGGGGTGGCGGGCTCAGTTAGAAACCGCAGGGCTCTGCCCTGGTGTGGGGTGGGAGGCGCAGAGGACCAGCCGAGACCATGGACACTTTGTGGACTGCACGCGTCACTGCGGCCCCTCCTGCTCGTTTGGCCTTCAAACAAGGGATAACAAAGGGCGGCAGGCTGAGGGGCCCCGAGGTGGGCTGGCGCCCTGTGGGCCGCACCCGTGCTGCACGCTCCCACGCACTGTGCTCCTGCAGGCAGCGGGCTTTGCCTGTGCATGGCTGACTTCCCACGGGGCGTGGAAGTTTGTATGGCGCCTCCCGCACCTGCGACGATGTCTGCCCACGAAACAGAGCCGGCGTTCGCCGACTGCGCGGTGAGCGCATGCAGGGACGGCCGCTGTTCCGGCAGCGCTGCCAGGCCACAGGCTGGGCCGTATAATCCAGGCTGCCTGACGAGGGACTGCACTTCGGGCGGCTGGAACAGACCTTTATTTTGTCACAGTTCCAGGGGCAGGAAGTCCAAGGTCGGGGCGAGGCAGGCATGGCTCCTTGGAGGCCTATGTCCTTGGCGTGTAGATGGCATGTCGTGGGCTTGTGCACCAGGGGCATGCAGGGTGTGTAAACAAAGCCCAGGGCAGCTCACCCGAGGGGGGGGGGTGGCCGTCATTCCACATGAGGATGGGTTTGCCTCTGTCTGGGTGTTTCTTTAGGATGGGGCTCCGACCCCCCCAGCTCCTTTCCTCTTCCAGAGGGGTCCTCAGGAAGCCCCCCTGTTTCCTGCAGTTACCCAATCTGAGGTCCTGTGTATGAGACCTGTCTTTCCCACAGGGCTGTCCCTCTGGGACCTCCTAAGGCCAGGAAACAGGCTCAGATATAGATGCTCAATAAAGGTTTGTTGAATGAATGAATGGACATGGGTACGACACTAGAGCTGAGATCTCCACGATGAGAAGCCAGACTCGTGAAGTCAGACTGGGGAAGGGAATCCCGAGGAGAGGGAACAGCCGTGCAAAGGCCCTGGGGCAGGAACGAGCCGGGCTGTCTTGGGAGCAGACGGAGGGTGGGTGCACAGTGAGGGGCTGAAGCTGGGGTGGGGGCAGAATGCACAGGGCCCCCAGGGCCACAGCAAGGACTTGGACCTCCCCCTGGGGCCGTGGGAAGCAGGGGACTGAACTCTGTGCCCCTCCCTGTACGACGCACACTCACAGGCTTTTCCGTTCCCTGCACAGGGAGTTCCAGCCCAGCCAGTGTGGCCTGCGCTCCGGCCCCGGGGCACAGACTTCCCCCCCAAAAAACACACCCCACTGTGGAGCATCACGCCAGCTCACAGAAGTGATTTAATTTCAGGGCACACGATGGCCCCGGAAGACAGGAGCCTCGTACAAAGCGAGTACGGACGACACTGGAGCTTTTCTGTCCTCCTTGGTCCCGACCGGCCCGGCGTCCAGGCGTGAGGAAGCGTGTCCCCCGCCGTCCCTCCCGGCCATCCTGCATCAGGACAGGAACGGGGGCGCCTCGGCCAGCGGGCGGGACATGCTCTGGATGGCCCACTGCAGGATGCCGTCGAAGGAGTGCTGCGGGACAGGGCACACGGCAGGGGACAGGTGGCCCACCCACCCACGCCCACACATCCACCCTGACCCTCTGATTCAAAGGTGGGGAAACTGAGGTCTGAGGCCAGCTTCCCGGCATGCCGGTCGAGAGGGACTGTCCCCTGCTCCTTCACGGCATCCGGCAAGCCCAGGGCACAGCCTCGGCGCTGCTCTGCCTCCTGGGTGTCCTCCCCCCGGGGCGAGGTAGGGCCGGAAGCTTCTCACCTGCCCGGGGCTCTGACCTCCAGCAGGACTCGGAGGTCGGGGGCCAAGATTCCGGTGGCGTGGGGTCGCCTGCCCCAAGGGGCTTGTGCATCGGCCCCTCGTTTATCTCACTGTACCCGGGGACCTGCCCTTCCCAGAGCCGCCACGGCGCCCTTATCCAGTGCCCGGGTCCCCTCCGCATCTCTCAGGACCGGGTTCTCTCTAGACATCTCCACTGTCGGGACGGGACGTGCCATGCAAGCCCTCCCCACACGGGGCAGGGCCCTGCTCCGGGGTCCGTCGGGACCCCCAAAGAGCCAGGCCAGACATTGAGGAGGACTCGTGTTGGCCACCGGTGTCTGGGAGGGGCTGGAGGAGTCCGTCCTCCTGTCCAAAGAAGACGGAGCCCCTAAAACCACATCTTCTTCCCATCCAGGCTGCCCGTTCATCTCAGGGTGGGGAGGCCTGAGTTGGGGGGCGTGTGCGAGATGCTCCAGGGACAGAGGTTCTGGGGCTCGCCCTCCCATCCCCCACCCCGCTGCCCTGGCATAGCCTGGTGTTTCCATCCAGTGTCCACACCTGCACCCAGGGCCCGGGCTCCCGGAGGAAGGGCTCATTGTGGGTGCAGCAGCTCTCAGGGGCACCTGCCTGCGTGGTGTGGGGGGCCGAGGGCCAGCTGAAAGCAGCAGCTGCGTGGGGACTCGGGGGGTGGAGGGGCAGGTGTGTCCCTGCCAGGGCGAGCCTCACCTCGCTCAGGAGCGACTCCAGGTCCTCCCTGTGCAGAACGGGCTCAGGACCGGCAGGGTCATCCTGGAACCGGGGAAAGGGAAGAGGTCAACCCCATTCCTGCAACCCCACCAGGGACGTGGAAGCAGGACCCCCCCAAAGCGACAGGGCACGGGGGCATGGGGACACTTGCCCCCGACTAAGAACAGAATTCTGACACCAGCTGCCTCTGGCAGTGGCCGGCTCGGGCAGGGTGGGGGCTGTGTGAGCCGGGGGCTGCCTGCCCACCCCAGAGGCTGCCTGCCCGGGGCCCTGCCCACCCCAGAGGCTGGCTGCCCGGGGCCCTGCCCACCCCAGAGGCTGCCTGCCCGGGGCCCTGCCCACCCCAGAGGCTGCCTGCCCGGGGCCCTGCCCACCCCAGAGGCTGGCTGCCCGGGGCCCTGCCCACCCCAGAGGCTGGCTGCCCGGGGCCCTGGCCTCCCCAGAGGCTGCCTGCCCGGGGGCCTGGCCTCCCCAGAGGCCGCCTGCCTGGGGCCCCAGGTGCCTCCACCTGCGCAGGTGGCCTTGTGGGGAAGCCCAGGACTCAGGGAACAGCAAGGAGGGGCCCTGTGACCCGAGCCCAGAGAGGAAAGTGCCCGGTGGAGGCCAGCCATTCCCCAGGGCGAGGGGCCAGGGCAGGGAGTGAGGCAGCCCCAGGCTCCCGGGCTGGGGGGAGACCACAGTGAGTCAAACCACGTGAAAGTGCCAGTTTATAGCTCAGAACAGCCGAATCTCAGGTGCGCCACACGCTGGGTCTGCTAAACATGGGCCCTGCAGGGCACAGTGGCCCTGGGTGGTGGAAGGACGTGCTGTCCCCGAGGGTGTGAGGGAGACCCCTCAGGACAGGGTCTGGGGACCACATGCCACCACCCTTGGGGATGGGGCAGGTGGGGGGGGCAAAGGGCAAAGCGAGGCTGCAGCTTTTTACTCTAAACTTCCATTGCAGATGTGCGGGATGAGGAGAGGCTTCTAGGAGGAAGGGACTGTGGCAGGTGTGGGCCACGCCGCTGTTCCCCACAAGCCCCGGGGGAGGGGGCTGGGTCCAAGGCTTGTCATGGTGCCTGGCCAGAGCCCACACACTGGGGACTGTCACCCACACAGTGTGCCCTGGGGAGAGTGGGCACTGCTGGGAGGCAGGAAGGGCCAGTGGGGGGGACTTACTGCCACCCTGGGGACCCTAGAGATTCTCGGGGGGCAGGGATGTGATCGGGAAGGCCCCCGCTACGGGCAGTCAGGGCAAGAGGCCACCACCCCGTCCAGGCTCCTGCACGGGGAGCCCTGGGCGCAAGGTTCAGCCCCAGGACAAGCCTGCCCCGCCCAGCTGCTGTGACGGGCCCAGGTACACATCTCCCTGCCCAGAGCGTGCCGGGCTGCAAGGGGCTACTGCTGAGGACCGGGGTAGCCCCAGCTCTCTGAGAGGGCCCCTCAGCTGCAACAGGGAGGTTTTGGGGTGCAGTTACTCAGGAGGGGGTGGCCCGTGGTCACCCTGTTTGCTCTTGCCCCTCACCCCGCCCAGGGGAGCCTGCACCCCTGCTCTCAGGCCAGCATTGATTGTGGGACAGCTGGCACCCAGCCAGCGATTTCATAATCTCTATGGCTTAGGGGGAGCTTCCTTTGTAAATAAGGTTACCACAAAAGAATCAGTTTAAAGGTTAAATATTCTATAAAAGCGATGAGCCGGTGGTCAGTGGGTAGGGTGCACACCGCAGCCTGGGTCTCCCCTGAGACGCGCCCCACCCCCACCCCGGCCCCCGCGGGGCTCCGCTGCCCTGTGACGGTTTGTGGCACTGACCTTGCTGGGCCCCGCGGCCGGGCGGGCGGGGCCGGGTGGGGGTGCGTCCTCCCTGGGGGTGGGGACCGGGTCTCCCGAGCAGGATCTGCAGAGCAGGCTGGTCCTGGGGCGAGGAACCCCCGTCTGGTCAGAAGGGGGCCACCAGGCCTCCCCGCCCCGCCGCCCACCCCGCCGCCCCCTCGCTCACCCAGGCCGGCCGCCGCCCGTCGGGAAGTGGCAGCGCCAGTGGAAGGCGGCGGCGCAGTGCGCGCACCGCAGCGCGTCGGTGCCGTCCCCGCACACGCCGCACCGCGCAGGAGCCGGACCCTGCGGGGAGGACAGCGGGGTGACCCGGAGTGAGGGCCCGGTGTCACCGAACCCCCGCCCTCCCACTCTCCCGGGACCATCCCCAGCTGGACGGCCGGTCCGCGCGCAGAGACCGCGGCGCGGGTGGGACGGTGGGTCCCGTGGTTCCAGAGTCCCGCCTGGGGCGGGCAGGGGCCACCCGCAAAAACCAGGTGCCGGGACCTCTCTCGCTGCCCCTAGGTGGGCCCGGACCCCCTTTGTGGCCACCCCAGAGGAGGAGGGCGGGGCTGGGAGGAATGAGGTGGGGATGGTGGGGCGTTCCGGGACATGCCATCCCCTCTCGCTGTGTCCTCTTGCCCCTGTTACAGGGAGGCCAGTGGAGATGGGAGGTCCGGAGCTGGGGTCCTCCCCCCCCAGGGTCCTCCCAGCAGCCCTCCCCACCTGCCCTCCTCTCCTCCTGATTCCAGTTCATCCACCGGCCCTGTAGGTCCTGAGCCCCCTGAACACAGCACCCCTGACCCCAGCGCCCCACTCACCTGCTGCCTCTCGGGGCCCACGCTCAGCAGCGGCCGCAGGGCCGAGGGCTCCGGCACGGGCGGGGGCGCTGCCATGGGCAGGGCTAGCGGGAGCTTGTAGGTGAGAACAGCGTCCACGCCGGCCGGGGGCTCCCTGGGCAGGCCCTGCGCCTCCTCACCTGCCGGCCTCAGCCCCGGGGGCACCTGGAACCCGAGGGGGAGCTCTCAGGGGGGCCCCAGGGGCCCTGCCCAGCGCCACCTGGGGGTCAGTGATTGCTGGGACCCCAGCTCGCGGGGCGGTGGGGCAGGGATGTCGTGCAAGGAATCCCACAGCGCCCGGCTCTGCCATGCCTGCCAGGCCTTCATCCTCCCTGGGCAGAGTGGGTGCGGGCCCTGGGCTGCCCGGGGAGACGCCAGGTATGTACGGGGCTGTGCATGGCAGCCCTCACGTTTCTGCCGCAGCAGAAAGCTTACGGCATTTTTGGAGAATATTATCAGTGGTCACAACTCGTCCCCTGTGCCCGCCGAGCCAAGAGGGCCCCAGTCAGGGCCCAGAAGTGGGGTCGCTAAGGGCAACTTCCCGGGCCTGCAGAGGGGCGGGCAGGCTCGGGTGTGGGGCGCAGCTGTGCGGCTGGGGCTGGCCCATCCCGCAGGACTCCGAGGGTGACAGGGCTGGGAAGGATGGCCGGGCCGGGGCATACCGGAGTCTCCGCGGGCAGTCCCAGGGGCTGGGGCTCCTGTGCGCGGGGCAGGCCCTGCTGGGCTCCTCCCTGCAGGCAGCCGGAACACCTCCAGGTCCCACTGGTCATGTCGTCAGCCGTCAGAGGCGTGCAGGACAGGGCAGAGGGCATGACAGGCTCCCAAACCCACAGGCGGGGACCCAAGGATGGGGAAACTGAGGCCCGGGCAGGGAAGTGGGCAGAGACACAGTGAAGGGAGAGCCAGGATGTGGGGTACGTACCCCGGGGAGCCTGGCCTGCACCATAGGTGTCCCCTTGCTGCACTTCTCTAGTGAGCCCCAAGAATGCCCCACGCCACACCCTCTCACCCACAGTGGCATGCTGGGGCCCCCCTGAGCTGGACAGTGCACCCCCAACCCAGCCATGTCTCCATGGGAACGGGAGACGGAGAAGGCAGGAGGGGAGAGGACGGAAGGAAGGCAGTCACCGGCAGGAGTGAGCAGTGACCTGCCCAGCCATGTGGCATCTGAGTGAGACGGGACCCGGCCAGGGTCACGCAGGGAGCAGGGGCTCGTCCAGGCCTGCCTCTGGCACTCTGGGCTCCACCCAGGTCTTCCCCCACAGCCTGCCCCAGGGAGCTGGCACCGGGACAGCCTCAGAGGGGAACCCACACGTTGGTAGACACACACCGGCCCTTGGGTACAGCCCGTGGTCTCCACGCTCCCCACCTCATCTCTGGTGGGGCAGGTCTCTGGGTGGGGCCCGGGGCTGGGGCGGCTGCCTGTGGGAGTCTGGGCTGGGAACCCGGAGTGAGCTGGGGCAGGGTGGCGTCTTTGCCTTGGACCTCTGTTCTGCCGTGCTGTCCTCAGGGGCCCTGCTGGCCAGGCTGGGTGGCAGGTGGCAGGTGGTGGGAGAGCCCCAGGCCCCACCCCACAGCCCAGTGACCTGCACCAAAGCCTGGTGGCCTCACAGCCACGCCTATGGACGGGAGAGGCTTCGGGTGGCTTCCCGTTCAGGCTCAGCGGGTGGAGGTGGCCATGAATCCGGGGTGGGGGTGGGGTTCCAAGGCGGACAGGCCACATGCAGGCTCACCTGGGGATCTCTTGGAGCGGCGGGGACAGGCAGGCCAGGTGGAAGGCCCGGGGGCAGCCGTCACAGCAGATGAGCTCCCCGCCGTCCCGGCACACGGCACACTCGTCCTCGTTCTTCTGGCGCAGGCAAGAGACGCCCTTGCAGACTCCCGGAGCCCCTCCTTCCCGAGGCCGCTCTGCCAGCAGCAGCTCCGGGGGCCTGGACTCCACGTGCCTGCCCTGCTCCGTGCTGGCCGGTGCCTGCCTTCTGCCCTAGCTGTCTGCTCCGGGTCCCTCTGAGACTCCCGTCCCCACGTCATACCTCCCATGGCCACCCCTCGAGGGAAGAATGGCCTTCAGAACACCCAGTCTCTTTCGGGCTGCTGTGCCCCAGCCCCCCAGACTGCACCCTCCCCCACGAGCATGGCCCTTCCTCCCGGGGCGGCGGGGAGACTGGCCCAGTGGTGTCCTCCAACCACCCCGGGGCCTCCGCCTGAGGCCTCCGCCTTGCGCCCTGCCAGATGCTGCCTGCTGCACCCTCGGGGGTCCTGCCTGCCACCTCCCGCAGAAGCCCCCAGCTGCCGGCGGGGCTGCCCCACACAGTGACGACCACCTTCCTTGTAACAACCCCCCTGCACCCTGTCTCTCCTGTGCCCAGAGCCCAGCAGGGCGCCGGGCGAGGGGCGGGACCCATGTGACTGTGGCGGACAGTTGGGCAGCGGTTCCCACTCACTGAGAAACGGTGCTGGGGACCCAGGTCCAGCCTGACGTGCCGGGTGGACCCTGACACCCCGGCTCAGAGCAGGCAAAGCCCACCGGCCCAGCTGGGGTGCCTGGCGCAACCCGGACCTGGAGCCTGGAGGGCCTCACTCTCTGACCTACCAACTGTGTACTTTTTTTTTTTTTTTTTTTTTGAGACAGAGTCTCACTTTGTTGCCCAGGTTAGAGTGAGTGCCGTCGCGTCAGCCTAGCTCACAGCAACCTCAAACTCCTGGGCTCAAGCGATCCTCCTGCCTCAGCCTCCTGAGTAGCTGGGACTACAGGCATGCGCCACCATGCCCGGCTAATTTTATATATATATTAGTTGGCCAATTAATTTCTTTCTATTTATAGTAGAGATGGGGTCTCGCTCTTGCTCAGGCTGGTTTCGAACTCCTGACCTGGAGCAATCCGCCCGCCTCAGCCTCCCAGAGTGCTAGGGTTACAAGCGTGAGCCACCGCGCCCGGCCCAACTGTGTATTTTTGGAAAAGAAAACCCCGTCCATGAAACCAAATGAGAAGAGGAGGAGGAGCTGACTGCCAGCAGGGGCTTGGGCCTCTGTGCTGAGCCCCCCAAGTGCCCAGGACAAGGCAAGGGCCGCAGAAGGACCCCCCGCCGGGGGGACTGTGTGGGGTGGGGGTCCTCTGGGGGTCTGGGCGTTACCTGGTGCAGCTGGGGCTCGCTGGGGAGTGCTGGAGGGGCGGGGGCCCTGCCCTGCTGGCCTACCCTGGGGTCACCTCCACCCTGCAGGGAAGAGGGTCACCAGTGTGGGGGCAGCCTGGGCAGGGAGGGGCCTGCATGGAACGATCCCAGCGCCCTGGCCTCCTGGCCCTGAGGCAAGGCTGCCGTTACTGGGTCTCCCAGGGGACAGCTGGGCGTTGCTTACAGGGACGGTCCCCTGGGCTCCCTTGGCTCGGACCAGAGGCTTCAGGCCGCCACTGCGGCCCTTGCTCTTCCCGCCGCCGCCAGGCTCCTCCAACTTGCTGGGAGTGTAGAACTCGCCGCCCACCTGGATGCACTTCTTGGAGGCCCCTGGGAAGAGAGGCCACTGGTCCCACTCATGCCCCAGCTGGGCTCGGCCCTGCCCCACGGCCTCAGTCTCCCCTGAGCTGTTCCTCCACCCCACCCGCCCGTAGGCCTGGGCCAGGTTGCCGAGCACAGCGAGGGATCCTCTGCCCAGGACTGCACTGGGGGAAACAGTGTCCCCCACGTGCACATCCACCCGGAACCTCAGCGTGTGAACTTATTTGGAAGTAGCGTCTTAGTGGATGTAATTTGTTAAGATGGGCTCATGCCGGACCCCAAGTCCGAGGACTGGGCTGCCAGCAGCCACAGGAGGCAGGAAGGACCCTTCCCCGGAGCCCCTGGGGGAGCCAGCCCTGCCAACACCTGAGTTTGGAATTTCTGTAGTTTTAAGTCACCCAGTCTGCACCAATTTGGGATAAGAATCTCAGGAAACTAACACAGGGGACTTGGGACCATCCCGGGAGGGGTGAGACCGAGGTCCGCACCAGCTCCCAGGCTGGCCCTGGCTGTCCTGAGTGTCCCCAGCCAGCATCCAGCACAGAGGGGACACCATGGCAGGGACAGGGGAGCAAATGGTGCAACGGCAAGGGGGCGAGGGGCACAGGGCGGCTGCGTGCGGGCAGCGGCCGGCCCACCCTGTAGGTAGGCGGCTGGCTCCCGGGGCTCTGTCTGGCCAGGTGGGAGGGGACTGGGCCCTATCACAGGAGGCACCTGGAGGGAGGAGCTGCAGGGGAGGGGGGGTGCAGCACCCCGGGGGCCAGGCAGCAAAGCAGAACTGTCTAAGCATGACCCTCCCTCACAGCATCTACCTGACTCGAACACCTGCTGGATGAGGATCCCCTCCACGGCCCCTCGGGCCCCCGGCACGTCCCCAGAGGACACGGCCACAGCTCTCTGGACCGAAGCTGACATGGTCTGGATCCCTGGGGGAGGGACAGAGGACACCCATCATCAAGGTCCCCTGCAGGGAGCAGGCGGTGCCTGGGCTGTGGGGTCCTCTCCCTCCAGGCGAGGCAGGCGGGGTGGGGGATGCAGCCGCACCACACGCAGACAGCCTCAGTGAGTGCAGAGACGGCCCCATGCATGCGCACGTGTGGAGTATATGTGCGTGTGTGTGCACACGCGGGTGTATGTGTGTATGTGTGTACATGTGCGCATGTATGCGTGTACATGTGAGCGCGCATATGCATGTACGTGCATGTGAGCATTTATGTGTGTACATGTGTGTACACGTGTGCACATGTGTGCGTGCGCGTGTGCACATGTATGTGTGGGCGCGTGTGTGCACATGTGTATGTGTGTGTGTGTGTGCTCGCGCATGTGTGGGAGGCAGTGTCAGCAGAGCTGATGCAGTGGGTAGGGATGACAGGGCCCTGGGTTGTGCTGGGAGGACACACAGTCCCCAGGCCTTGCCCTCGGGGCCAGCACCAGTGATTGCAGGAGGCCTCTGGGGTCCAGGGCCCTGGCAAGGGGGAGGGGACAGAGTCCAGGCTGCACCCAGATGAGGGACAAGGATGACTTTCTGGAGGAGGCAGTGTCTGGGCTGGTCCTGAAGGATGGGCGCTTGGACGGGCAGAGGTGGGTGCCCAGAGGGTGCAGGCCCCGGCTGCGGTGTGGGCAGGGCGTGGGGGCTGGCAAGACCCCCTTTGGACACAGGTGACCCTCTTTCCTGGGTCTGGCTGTGCAACTGAGGCTACTGGGATGAGCAGCCAGGCCCTTGCCGTCCTGGCTCGAAGGGCAGGCCCAGGGCTGGCCCTCCTCCCACCCTGACCCCGCCAAGGCTGGCGCCGGCTCACCGTTCCCCAGCGGGAGGCGCTGTGGCTCCACGTTGCTCTCCAGCTTCTTGGGGGGCTTGGCCTTCTGGTGGGAGCCTGAAGGGGGGAGCTGGGGCAGCCTGGCCTTCCTATCTCGGGGGCAAGTGCTGGGGGGCCAGCGGGCTGGGCAGGCACCCGGGTGGGGGTCAAGTGCGGGGTCTCCCTGGCCCTGGTGGGTTCCTTTGCTTTCCTGCGCTCTGCTTTTCTCATCAGTGAGAAAGAAGTAGAACCCACCTGCCTGTTTCCCGGACCCCAGGGAGCTCAGCCTTTGGGGCAGGAAGGACCGAGAGGCTGCAGGCTCGTCCAGGGGGTCCTCAGTGCCCAGAGGGGCCTCGGAGCCCCGGACAGGCCATGGCCAGGTGGGTGGGAGCGCAGGTGTGGGGGGTGTTGGACACCTGGGGGACATCGGTGACCCCGGCTGGCTCCTCCCACTGGGTACCTGGGCTGGAGGTGCCCCTTGGGGTGAGGGCCCCTGGCGGGACAGCTCGAGGCTCTTCCGGGGCCTTCCTCTTGGTGGGGGGTCTGGGCGGCAGCACTGAGGCCTTGGGGCCGGAAGGGGGCTTCCTGCCCTTCCTCGACTGGCTGAGGTCCACATCTGCAGATGGAGGGGCAGAGGCGGGTCCCAGCCTCAGAGCCCTTCCCTGGGGGGGGGGGTGGCCCCAGAACTGGGCACTCTGAGGGCACGGCCGGGCAGGCCTTGCCCTCTGTCTCTGGGAATCCAAGAGGTCCTGGGGGGTCTCCCAGGGGCTCCCCAACACCCGCCTCGGGTTACAGCCCAGCCCGGCTCCCCCACCTTTGGGGAAGCTGTCTAGGATGGGCTGCAGCCGGCCATATCTCTCGAGGTTGTAGTCCTTGAAGAGAACCCTCCAGAAGTCCAGGATGGCGGCGGAGTCCTGGGTGAGGAGCCAGGAGAGCAGGGCGTGGACGGCCTGGGGGCAGCCCTCCTTCTCCTTCAGCCGCAGCGTCTCCTGCGTTGGGGGCCCGGCCACGTTCCCGGCCACGTTCCCGGCCACATTCCCAGTCCCGCTGCCTCCCAGTTCCCACCCAGGCAAGAGGGTGGAGCCCACCCAGACAGGCTGCAGGGGCCCCTGTGCCCCTCCCCCACACTTGTGGGTGGGGGTCCTGGGGGTGGCGCAGGAGTGTCCTGGTTGGAGAGCGCAGGCACCCCCGGGGGACCCAGCAGTGAAGCAGAACTGTCTAAGGATGTCCCCGTGACCCATCCACGGGGACAGAGGGGATGGGGAGCGCTGGGCACCCCGTGCTGGGATGCGGGCCTGGACCAGGGGCCTCGTGGAAGGCCCCTCTGCAGGGGACCCCCAGGGCCCGCCCTCCCCTCCCCAAGCAGAGACGCTGGGGCGGGGTCCTCCTTCCGTCCTGGGGCCTGGGCCCCCCCAGCCCTTGCCCTCCCCCACAGTGTCTACCTGACTCAAACACCTGCTGCTGAGGGTCCCTCCACGGCCCCCACCCCCGCCAGGTCCCCAGAGGTGGGGGGTCCACGTGGAACTCTTTCTGGAGACCATCGTCCCCCTTGGCTGAGGGTGAGGTGTGGGGCTGGGGCAAGGGGCCGACTTGTCCTCAGGGACCGTCCCCTGGCTCTGGGGGGGAGGGGAGGCTGGGTGGAGCTCCTTTGGGGGTCGGCCCTGCTCGCGGGGAGAGGGAGTGGAGGGCCGGGCTCCACCTGGAACTTGTCCTCGGGGACCACGTCGTGGTCGGCCAGCGCGTGCAGCAGCGGGAAAGCGCTGTCCACGGCCACGGCGATCTCCGTGCGGTGCAGCCTCAGGAGGCGGCGCAGCTCGCCCGCCATCGCCGCGGGCGGGTGGGGGTACAGCCGGGGCTGGGGGCCCCCGGGGGTGGGGTGTGTGCAGCGCGCCCCTGCCGGCCTCGGCCCTTGCCCGGGCGCGCACCTGCGTGGACACCTGGGCGAGCACTTGGGGGGCACCGCCCAGGGACCCAACCCCACCCCTGCTCCGCAGCGCCCAGCACAGTCCGCTCTTATACCTGCCGACCACGGAAAGGGCAAAGGTCGCTCCGCCCGCCCGGGAGCCAATCGCGGAAGGACTAGGGACGCCCTGCCTGAGCAGGGAAAAGCCCCACGGCGGGGACGCCTCCTGCACCTGCCTCCCGCACCTGCCGTGGGCAGCGGCTTCACTTCCCTCTGTTGGAGAACCTTCGGACCGCCTGGCTGGCGCACCGGGGCTGCTGCCCTGGGGCCCGGGGAAGGAGACGGGCCCTGTGGGAGGGCTCTGAGGCCCCTCACTTCCCAAAATGTGGCCCTGCCTGCCCGCCTCGACCCGGGCCCTGCCCAAACAGGGCAAGGCCAGGACAGGTGCGCTGAGCCACAGGGAGGCTTGGGGTCTCAGGGCTCCAGCCGGGTCCCGCAGGTGCACGGGCTGCTCTGAGTGGCGGGACAAGAAACCTCCACGGGGGCAGCATTGGGGCGGGGGTCCCTGGGGACCTCCATGCTTGGCTGGGGGTCCCCACTCAGGGTCGGGGGACGCGGCTGTGGTCAGATGGAAGGGTCCCAGTCTGATGGAGGAGACAGGGCACAGCCAGTGTGCATGAGTGGCTTCAGCACTAGGCATTGCCTGGGTGGCTTCTGGTGTTGCCCCTGCCCCCCCCCCCCCCCCCCCCCCCCGCCAAAGCTGGCTGCATGGCGCCAGGCAGGTCCCCTCCCTCCATGAGCCTCTGTCCCCTCGGCATTAAGGAGCACGTTTTTCTGGGGACCCGGCTCCAATTCACCCTCTGCTTCCCCCAGGTGCTCTAGAAAATAAAGCTGCAAGGAAGGCCGCTGAGCCCATGGACGGAGACCCTGGGGGTGTGGGCCCCGGGAGCTCCTGTCCTTGTGCTGCTCACCGTCTGGGTAGGGGACACCCCGAGAGGCTTTCCTAGGACTGGTGACAGAGGCTGAGGGTGGGCATGGCTTGGAGGACATTCAGGAAGGCTCCCTGGATGGGTATGGGGTGGACAGGAGCAGAGGTTCCAGGTAGACTCAGCGGGGACAGTGTCCCAGCAAAGCATGGGCAGGCGCAGGGGCCTGGGGCCTGCAAGAACGCTGCCCCCATGGTGGCCCGGCAGGACACCGCCTGGGGGGTGGACAAGCCTCCGTGGGAAGGCCTGTCCCTGCCATCAAGCCAGCAGGGGGACCCTGTGTGCCAGCTGCAGAGAACCACCAGGGGACTTTTGGCAGAAGCGGTGGCCGGGCCTGTGGTCACCAGGAGGTCACCTGGCTCCCACGGGGAGTGTGGAGTGTGGACTCCGGTGCAGGAAGCAGCGCCGAGATGGGATGGGACGGGGGAGGGGAGGCAGGCAGGACAGATGGCAGAGTCGGTGAGGGCTGTCACCAAGCGGTCCCTCCTGGGAGGGCTGTGCTGGTGTACGGCGGGGCGCGGAGTCCAGGGTGGGAAGCGGGGTGCGGTCCTTCTCCTGACCTGGGGTCCACTTGGCTCCTCCTGCCTCCAGGCCTGGGGACCCCGAGATCTGCACATACTGACTTGCTCCAGAGCAGTCGTCTGGGTGCTTGGGAACAAGTCGTGGAGCGAGGTGGGCATGTGGGATCGGGGACGGAGGGGTGGCCGAGGTGGTCAGCCTAGGCAGGTGCTGGAACGAGGTGGGGGTGGTGGGGCAGGCGGGGGCATCTTGGAGAGCCAGGGCCCGTGTGAGAGGCATCAGGCAGTGCAGGTGTGAACATCTATGCTGCCCTCTCGTCTCGTCCCGGGGACTCTGAGCTGGGCGCAGGCCCCCTCGCTGCCCACCCGGGCGCAGTGAACGTCGTTCCAGTCCTGCCTGCACTGTGCCTCCCACAGACCCCAAGAGAGACGCCCCTTCCTCCCGCCCCCACCCATGCTGGGACTCAGTGATCCCCCTGAGAGGCACGTCCTCTCCCCCGGCCCGGGGTAAGCTGCCCGCTGATCTTTCCTGCTGTCTCCATGGCTGTAAGTTTGCATAAGCTGGAGTCACCCTGAACCCAGCACCGAATGTGACTCCTGCCCAGTCTTGGGAATGGTCCCTGGTACAGGGCCGGGGTCTCCGGAAGGCAGAGCTCACCAACACGTTCAGTGCAGCCCCTGGGCCAAAGCTCCAAAGTTCATGCATAACAGCTCCCGGGGTGCCACGGAACCGAAGCGCAGGGCTTTGGGGTGACCCGTACCTGCTGCCGCCTGGCAGCTCAGCTCCCCGCTCCCCTTCCAGCCAAGTCACCCCTGCAACCTGGTGGGTCCCCTCCCCGGTGGGTGAGTGGTTATCGAGGGGCGCCCCAGACAAGGGGCACCTGTCAGGGGAGAATCACAAGCTGCAGAGCAAGACCGAGTCTGCACCTCACTTCCCCCAAACATCCCGAAGCCCTTGCAAGCTGTGCCTGTGTTGTGGGCCTGGGGCCTGACCACCGTGGGCCTCGTCACCCAGCCTCTTGCTTGGAGGTCGAGGCAGAGGCTCCTGTAGAATTCTGGACTTTCCAGCACGCTGCGGGGCTTTCCGTCACGGGCCCTTGCCGGCAGGTGACCTGGATAGAGCGGCCACGGCTCGGTGGAGGTGGCCTTGTGACACAGCCCCTGGGGGCGACGGGGGCTGGGGCCTGGCCTGCCTGCAGCGGGGCCCGTGCCTTTTTGAGGCGAGCCTCCGAGAGGCACCCCCGGGCATGACAGCTCTAGGGCAGTAGCGGCTCCAGCCTGAGGCTTGGCGTCCCCACCTGGGGCGAGAGGTCAGGGCAGCCCTCCCTCCAGCGTCACCGTTAAACCGTCAGACACGTGGTCCTGCCTGCGATTCCATTGCTGTGTCTTCAGAGCCCTCCTGTCAGGTCAGGTCAGACTCACTGCTGTGCCCATTCTGCAGGTGAGAAGGCCGAGGCCCACACAGCAAGGACCTGACCAGAGTCAGGCAGCCATGGAAGGGCAGAGCCACGATTTGGACCTTGGTGGACGGAAGGACAGACGGGCTTTACATCTGCACTCTTGGTGTATGGGATGCCCCCAGGTGGCCTCAGGGGACCCGAGCACCGGCCAGTCCCCAGCCCCCTCGGCCTTGCCCAGCAGTCCGGCGTCAGGAAAGGCTGCGGGTCTCCTGATAACATGTCACCGGGATGCTAGCGTCCTCTGGGCCACCCACTGGCTGGGTGACCCTCTCCGGGCCTCAGTTTCCCCACTGTAGAGAGGAAATTGCTTCCACTTGCTGAGAGTGGAGATGTCATTGCAGACGGGGGTCTGGGTAGGGGCGGGAGCTCTGCACACTGCCAAGCTCGGCACCCCTGCTCTCCCCTCCTGCCCACCTGGCCCCCAAACGGCCCCACTGGCCAGGCCTCTGCCTGAGTCCCTCTTGGACGCTGCCGTGGGCGCTCCTCCTCATAAACGCTCCCCGAGGTCCCGGACAACGTGGGTCTTCTCAGGGAACCAGGGGCAGTGTCAACAGAGCTGCCCACCTGCCCTGCAGACTGGCCCCCAGCCCCCATGGGCCTGCCCGCTGCCTGCAGGGGGCGCCGCAGCGCCCCGAAGCCCACCTGCCGTGGTCTGAATGTTTGTGGCTCCCAGATTTAAGTGTTGAAATCCTCTGCCTTAAGGTGACAGTGTCAGGAGGTGGGGCCCCTGGGAGGTCACTAGGCTGTGAGGGCTCCGTCCTCTGCATGGGATCGGTGCCCTGGGAAAGAGGCCTTTCTGCCGGTGACCCAGCGGGCAGCCGCCCCAGACGCTGAGTCTGCGGGTGCCCTGACCTTGCACGCCGGCTGTGGACCTGTGCACGGTTTCTGTTGTTTATAATCCCCCAGTCTGCCCTCCCTGACTCGATCAAACGCCTTTGCTCACCCGGCCTCTCCTCCCTCGAGTCTGGTGCAGAAGGGACCGCAGTTCCTACGGAAGCAAAGGGTGACTTGGGGGCAGGCTCTGTACCTGCAGGGGTGCCAGGCCAGGTGCCCCGAGAGTTACCTGCAGCATTGGGCGTGGCAGGACGCCCACCTGGGACTGCCTGCCCCTCCGCCGGGGGCCACCTGCTTTCTGTTTTTATCCCAATGGGGTCAACAGCCCCTCCCTCACCAGGTACAAGTAGCAAAGAGCCTAAAATCGGGAGGGAGTAGTGATGGCAGGGTGCTGACCCCAACGGGGCACAGAATGGCCTTGGGGTCTGCAGCAAATGGGGTCTCCCATTTGGATCAGCATGTTCTCCTGTCAAGCTAACCTGCCAGCGGGCTGTGGCCAGGCTGCTGCTGTAGGCACCAGGGCGACCTTTCAACTTGGGAGATGCCCAGCTGCTCAGTTTTTTCGCCTGCACATCTTCCCTCATGCCTTTGGTGTCAAGTCTGAGGACTCTTTGCCCAGCCCTAGATCCTGAAGATTTTCTCCTGTTTTTTTTTTTTTTCTGAATGTCTTGTAATTTTACATTTACATTTAAATCTTTGTGATGCATTTTGAGTTAATCTTTATGCAAGGTGCGAGACCCAGGTTGAGGCTCTCTACACCCCCCCCCCCACGGATGTGCGGTTTGTTAAAGGCTGTCCTCCCTCCAGTAAATTCCTTTCACACCTTTGTCAAGACTTAGCTGGGCATTAACTCAAACAAGGACGCAAGACCGACACCTAAGAGCAAAAGCTATAAAACCCCGAGAAGGAAACAGAGGTAAATCTCCACGACCGTAGATTTGCTAGTGTTTTCTAAGACTCGACACCAAAAGCGTAAGCAACAAAGGAACAAATGAATAAACTGGACTTCAACAAAATCAAAGGTGTTTGTGCATTGAGGGGCACTGTCAGGAGAGTGAAAAGGCAGCCCAGGCACGGGAGGGAATGCGTGCAAACCGTGATTCTTTTTTTGGTTGTTTTTTTGTTATTTTTTTACATTTTCTTTCTTTCTTTCTTTTTCCTCCAGAAGCCTCTAAACATTTGGCACAAACCGTGATTCTGATAAAGGTCTAGTGTCCGGAAGCCACGGAGAACTCTCACAATTCCACGGCAAAAAGGCACTTCGAGCGAGCCGGGCAAAGTGCCTACACAGACATCTCTGCGAAGAGGACACACGGATGGCCAACAAGCACATACGACGACATCAGCATCATTAATCAGCAGGAAGATGTAACTTAAAACCAAAAGAGATACCGCTTCACACCCACGAGAATCGCTGTTATCAAAAAAACAGAAAATAGCAACAGCCGGTGAGAACCCCGCGCACGCCGATGGGAATGGGGACGGTGCAGCCCCCGTGGGCAACTGCCTGCCAGCTCCTCAGAACGTTAGGTAGACAATCGGCGATTTCCCTTCTGGGGATACACCCTAAAGAGCTGGAAGCAGGTGTTCAAGCAAAACCCTGTAGGCAAATGTTCACGGCAGCCGAGGAGAGGAGGCAGCCCCGGTGCCCATCAGCAGAAGAGCTGATGAACATGGCCCGGTCCAGCCACACGAGGGAGTATCGTTCCACAACGAAAAGAAACGGAGCACGACCGCGAACCTCAGAACATCACACCAGGGGAAATAAGACAGACGCCCATGACTCCATTTACATGGCACGCCCAGGACAGGCAGATCCGTAGAAACAGAAAACAGATGGGTGGTTCCCAGGGGTGGGCAGAAGGCAGAAATGAGGAGGGACTGTTTAATGGGTGTGGGGCTTCCATTTAGGGTGGACGAAAAAGTTCTAGAACTAGACAGTGGTGAAGGTTGCACCTTGTAACGTACAAATTACCACTGAATTTTAACTTTCAGATGGTTAAAATGGTAAATTTTATGTTACGTGAATTCATCACAATGCAAATTAATTAATTAAAAAGTCAGCTGGATGGAGTACTGTTCAGCTATAAGAAACAACGGTGATCTGGCACCTCTTGTATTTTCCTGGGTAGAGCTGGAACCCATTCTACTAAGTGAAGTATCCCAAGAATGGAAAAACCAGCACCACATGTACTCACCAGCAAACTGGTATTAACTGAGCAGCACCTAAGTGGACATACAGGAATAACATTTATCGGGTGTCGGGCAGGTTGGGGGGCAGGTGATGGGTATATACACACATAATGAGTGCGAAGTGCACCGTCTGGGGGATGGGCACGCTTGAAGCTCTGACTCGAGGGGGGAGGGGGCAATATATGTAACCTTAACATTTGTACCCCCACAATATGCTGAATAAAAAAAGTCATGTGGGCCTATCTGTGTGGGTCTATTTCTGGGTTCCTTGTCCTGTTCCATGGGTCTGTGTGTCTGTCCACCCACCAGTACCACACAGTCTAGATCACTGCAGCTATGTAATGAATCTGGAGACCCAGGAAACTGATTCCTCCCACTTTTTCAAAATTTTACACATTTGTTTTAGCTATTCTATTTCATTTGGATCTCCCATATAAGTTTTAGAATAATTTTTGTCTGTATCTGTTTTAAAAAAAAAAAAAGTCTTGCTGGGATTTTGATAGGAATTGCATTAAATCTGCATATCAGTTCAGGGAGACCTGATGTCTTTATGGTGTTGAGTCTTCTGAGTCATGAACATTTTATTAGATCGTTTTTTTTAAATCAATGTCTTATCATTTCAGCACACCAGTCCTGTAGGCATCTTGTGTTGAGCAAGTATAAACAGTTTTGTGTCTTCAATTTTGGTATCCACATGTTCATTGTTAGTACATATAAAAACAAATGTTTTTTGCACGTTCATGTTGTATCCCACAACCTTGCTGAACCATTTTTATCAGTTCTAAGACTGTTTTTTAATAAATCTTTGGGAGTGTCAACAAAGACAATTATGTCATTTATAAATAGGGACTGTTTGATTTCTTGCTTTCCAATCTGCATGCCTTTTATTTCCTTTTCTTGCCTTATTGCACTGGCCGGAACTTCCTGCACCATGTTGAATAAGAGTCACGGTGTGGGCATTCTTGCCTCATTCCCGATCGTAGGGGGAAACATCCAGTCTTTCCTTGTGAATTGTTTATTTTTTGTAGGTGCTCTTTAGCAAGTGAAGGAAATCTCTGTCTATTTCCATCTCTCTGGGAGTTTTTATTATGAATGGGTGCTGAATTTTGTCAAATTGCTCTTTTGGCATCAGTTGATTTAATCCTGTGATTTTTCTTTTTCACAAAGACAAAAGGTTTCCCACCTCCCCTCACTACCGGCGAGAACAAAAGTTAATTATTAAAGACAATTAGATTCATACAGACCTCAAGGTGATATCAGAGGCACCTACATTAGTAAACTAGCCTTTGTCTGCCATGTGTGTGCCTTTCCCCAAGTTGCCCTCCTAGACATTCAAAGTTCTTTTCCTTTGTCTTGGCCCTTGCCTAAAAATCTACTCTTCTTTTGGAAGATGCTTTATTAGCTGCAATTCCAAGTCACCTCTTGGAGAACTATTCCTTCTCTGGTGTCTCCCACATATATGTAACATATACATGCTAACAAAGTTCTATTTGTTTCTTTTGTTAATCTGGTTTTTGTTACAGGAGTCCTTTGCAACTAAAAATTTATGAGATGAGAGAAAAACATTATTTTTCTTCTCCTACAATGAGCAGAAGGTTTTAATTCGGATGGCGTTCAGTGCACCAGTTTTTCTTTTAGGATCAGTGCTTTTTGTGCATCCCCTAAAAAGTCTTTGCCTACACCCCCCCCCCCGTTCACACATGTACTCTCTTATGTTCTAAAAGTTCTAGAAATGATATCATTTACTTTTTTAAAAAATAAAGAGACCTCAAGGATGTGGAAACAATCCAAGTGCCTGTCAATTCACGAGTAGACTATTAAAATTTGGTATATGTATACAACATATACAATTCTTATAATTAATTACTCAATTATAAGAAATGACAGTGATCTAGCACCACTTGTATTTTCCCGGATTGAGCTTGAGCCCATTATCCGAAGTGGGGTAACATAAGATCTATCAGAAAAATAGGGTCCACTTGTACTCACCACCAAACTGGTACTGACTGATCAACGCTATGGTGCTCACATGGTAGTAATATTCTCTAGGGATGGGGTGTTGGGGGGGGTTAACTCACAACTATTGTGGGGGGAAGGGCATGTATCTAACCCCCCCCCCGTGAGGGAGAGGCAATGATATAAAACGTAACCAAAATGTTTATACTCTCACAATATCCTGGAAAAAAAATCATTGGATATTTGTTCCAAAATAAAAATGACGTGGTTTATGAACTAGTAAATTTAAACGTTATTATAAGTAGATTTGAAATATTAATAAAATAAAATTAAAAAATACACCTCATTTTTTAGAGCAGTTGTAGGTTCACAGCAAAACTGAGGGGGAGATACAGAGATTGCCCACGGACCCCAGCCCACGCGTGCACAGCCACCGCCATGATCTACAGGCTCCCCACAGCGGGACGTTTATTACAACCCGTGGACCTACAGTGGCACATCATGGTCACCCAAAGTCCGCAGTCTGCATCGGGGCTCACCCTTGGTGTTGCACATTCCGTGGGTTTAGACGAACGACAGTGACGTGTGTCCACCACTGCAGCGCCACGCAGAGCGGCGTCACTGCCCCACACGTCCCGTGCGCTGCGCCTATGCCCGCCGCCCTCCCTCCCCCGGCCCCCGGCAACCCCTGACCCTTTTACTGTCTCCATAGTCTTGCCTCTTCCGGAACCTCGAGTGGCTGGAATCCTGCAGTCCGTGGCCTGTTCGCACTGGCTTCTGCCACTTGATAAAATGTGTTTAAGGTTCCTCTGTGTCTTCCCGTGGCTGCGCGTCTTGTCAGTGCTGAGTGGTGTTCCGCCGTCTGGGGCGAGCAGTCTGCTCACCCATAGCCCCCTCGGGGCATCTCGGTTGTTTTTCGTTTGTTTGTTTGTTTGTTTTTTTTTTTGAGACAGAGTCTCGCTTTGTTGCCCAGGCTAGAGTGAGTGCCGTGGCATCAGCCTAGCTCCCAGCAACCTCAGACTCCTGGGCTCAAGCCATCCTCCTGCCTCAGCCTCCTGAGTAGCTGGGACTACAGGCGTGCACTACCACGCCCGGCTAATTTTATATATATACATATATATATATATCAGTTGGTCAATTAATTTCTTTCTACTTTTATGGTAGAGACGGGGTCTCGCTCTTGCTCAGGCTGGTTTTGAACTCCTGACCTTGAGCAATCCGCCCGCCTCAGCCTCCCAGAGTGCTGGGATTACAGGCGTGAGCCACCGCGCCTGGCCCTGGAGGGACTTTTTAAAGGACTTGTTCTCGTGTTCTCTGGGAAGACGGCAAACACAAGCCTTCATGCCAAGTGGGGCATCAGGCTGCGGTGAGTGGCAGCAGTTCCGACGCAGGGATGGGTTTGTCCCTGAGTGAGCTGCGCGGCGCAGGCAAATCCAGCTTGTGGGAGGAGGCAGGCGATCAGTGCACATTTCAGAGGCTCGGGAGGACGGGGAGCATTTGATATGTGGTCTGGAGGGAGCTGGATAATCAGTTGCAAAACTCATGTCAAACACCAAAAATAGGCTGGGTTCGGTGGCTCATGCCTATAATCCTATCACTCTGGGAGGCCGAGGTGGGAGGGTCACTCAAGGTCAGGAGTTCTAAACCAGCCTGAGCAGAAGTGAGACCCCGTCTCTACCAAAAACAGAAAGAAATTATTTGGCCAACTAAAAATATATACAAAAATTTACCCGGGCATGGTGGCGCATGCCTGTAGTCCCAGCTACTTGGGAGGCTGAGGCAAGAGGATCGATTGAGCCCAGGAGTTTAAAGTTGCTGTGAGCTAGGCTGACGCCACGGCACTCACTCTAGCCTGCGCAAACTGAGTGAGACTCTGTATCAAAAAAACAAACAAACAAAGAAACAAAAAAATAAAACACATTCCAATTGGAGTAAAGATATTAAATGATCTAAGTGACAAAAAGGTGAAAAAACAAGAAATAAAATTCTAAAGGAAAATAAAGGTGAGTGCTTATATTATCTCAGAGTGCAGAGGAACTTTTTTAAGTATGGTAGAAAAAAATGAAAACTATTACCAAAAAAAGTCTAATATTAAGCGAGGCACAGGGGCACGCACCCGGAGTCCCAGCGACTTGGGAGGCTGACGCGGGAGACTCGCTTGAGCCTGGGAGTTTGAGTGAGGTTGCAGCGAGCTGTGATGATGCCACCAAACTCTAGCCAAGGCGACAGAACAAGACTCTGTCTAAAAAAAAAAAAAAAAAATGGAACAGAGAAGACTGACTTACTGACTTCATTTTCGGTGAGAGATTCGCTCCGCAGCTCAGCGGTGTGAGGGGCTGGAACCCCACACCATTGCACGGCTTCTGCTCTGCAGCTTTTGAAGGGCGAGCCACGGAAATGTGTGGCCCAGGCACAGATGATAAGACTGGCGTTTCTCACAACGCAATCTGCACATCACAGTTTTAAATGCACCATAAAGGGAGTAATTCTTGCCCAAGGAGCTTGGGGGGAGCGGCCGGTTATTGCAAGGAGTGAGCAGACACGTCACCACAGCTTCCTCAGAGACCGCAACTCGGAGGGAGGCGCAGGGCCTGAGCGCGGTGTGTCCGAGGCCACGGGAGTGGCAGGCGGCTCTGGATCCGGCTCTGCTGGGAAGGCGGCAGTGCTTTGATGGGGTGTCGGACGCCCGCACCTGGGAGCAGGGTGATGCCGCAGTCACCTGTGTCAGCCGGGAGGGGGAGGTGTTTGGTCATGTCTATGGGTGGCACCATGACCTCGGTTTTGTCTGTGGGAAACACAATTTGGAAGCGGTCTTTTTTTTTTTTTTTTAAGATGGGGTCTCACTATATTGCCCAGTCTGGTCTTAAATCCCTGGGCTCAAGCGGTCCTCACACCAGAGCAACCCGAGTAGCAGGGACACCAGGCATGAGCCACCACCGCGCCTGTCCTAGAAGTGGTCTTTTCTTCTTCTCGGGCCTTGTCGTGGTCGTGAGTGGCTTGTCAGGGGAGCAGCAGGCAGGAGCTGCCTCTTCCTCTCCCCACACTGAGGCCCCCACTCCATCAGTGGCTCCAAGAGCTGCAGGTCTGGGTGCAGGGGGTGCAGAAGTGTCTGAGGACCCTCAGTCCCGGGTCACCGGTGGTCCTCTCGGGGTCAGGCCAACACAAGGACTCATGTCACTTCGAGCTCCCACGGCATTTGTCTTCACAAGAAGAGTGAACGTTTGTCATTCGTTTATTCATGCACCCAGCAAATGTCTGGGAGCATCACCACTGCACCCCACAGTCAGGGCACGTGACTCAATTTGGCCCCCGGAAGGTGAAGGGGCCACCAGGCTCCCTTCCCCCGCTGTGACCACGCCCTCCGTCTGCCCCGCAGGTGCCCTGCAGCTGGCCATGGTGGTCAGGAGGAGGGGCGGGACATAGGCCTGTGGGACATCGGCCTGTGTTGGTGAAGCCCTGAGACCCAGGGGTTGCTGGCAGCTGCAGCCCGGCCCCCGCCTGCCTGTCCCAGCCCCCTGCAGGGAGTGCTCGAGAGTCCTTGTGGGCTGTTCTGCCGGCTTCTGGGAGGCTTTAGGGCCTGGCCCCCACCCCACCCTCCCCATCCCCCACCGCCACCATGTGTGCGGGTCTCGGGCTTCCTGGGGCGTCTGGGGGTGAAGCCAGAGGTGCCCTGAGCCCAGCGCCAGGGGCCCGCATGGAAGGACGGTCAGCCTTGCTAGCCAAATAACAGAGAAATGAGCTCCCCGCTCCCACCCTGCGGTTCCGTCTTCACAGCAGCTGGGCAGGACAGAGAGGAGGTGTAAATCTGTCTCTCCACTCACCAGCTCCCCGCCTCCCGAATCTGTCTCGTAGCCTCAGGGGGTCCTGCGGGGACCCTGGGGTGCAGACCCCAGGCCCCAGCTTCCTGCCCAGAGCCCTGTCCCGGGGGTGAGACGACATCCCCGGCCAGGAGCCGACCGCATTTTGGTTTTTTTAAAATTTTTAAAAATTTTTCCAGCATATTATGGGGGTACCAATGTTAAGGTTACGTATATTGCCCTTGCCCCCCTCCCCCCTCGAGTCAGAGCTTCAAGCGTGCCCATCCCCCAGTCGGCGGGCATCGCACTCATTATGTGTGTATATACCCATCCCGTCCTCCCCCTCCCACCCGCCCGACACCCGATAAATGTGATTCCTATGTGTCCACTTAGGTGCTGATCGTTAGTACCAATTTGCAGGTGAGTACATGCGGTGCTTGTTTTTCCCTTCTTGGGATACCTCGCTTTATAGAATGGGTTCCAGCTCTCGCCAGGAAAATACAAGAGGCGCTGCATCACTGCTGTTTCTTAGAGCTGGACAGTACTCCATGGTGTACACAGACCACATTTTATTAATCCACTCATGTATTGATGGGCACTTGGGTCATTCCCACATCTTTGCAATTGTGAATTGAGGTGCTCCGACTGCATTTTGGAGACAACCACGTCTCCAGGGGCAGAGAAAACCGGGCAGAGGAACAACCTGTCGCCTGGCGGCTGCTGGGATAACTCCACCAATGACTCCACGGCTCTGCTCCAGCTGCTCGGCCCCACCTCTCGGCCCCACCTCTCGTCCCCACCTCTCGGCCCCACACAGGGCCCCTCACTTCTCTTTCTCTGCCGCGCCACCCAAACCCCCTTTCCCTTTATTTCCCTTTCCTCCCTCCGACTCTCTCTCTCTCTTTCCTTCTAAAAGGATACAATTATTTCTGCACTTTTACACCCCAGTCTCCCTGTGAGAGATTTTCCCCACCCCGCCCCGCAGAGCCTCGGGCTCATCTCAGGGTCTGATCCTGGTGGCCTTGGGGACCGACCTGGTCACCAAGAGCCCCAGCCACAGTGGGGTGCACAGGGACCATGAGGTGCCTTGTCCAACCACCCTGGGCGGAACCTTCCGGAAACTTCTCCCAGGGCCAGGAACACCTTGGCTTCCAGGATACCCGTCCCTGCAGTAAAAACTGTCCCTTCCTCAGAGGTGGAACAGGCCCCGGACCCCCCCTTTCCACTTCCGCTGGCAGGCGCCGGGACAGGGTGGTCCTGGGGTCGGGGACGGCCAGGGGCCTGCCCCCAGTCCCTGTGGCCGTTTCTCCTTAGAAAGCAAAGCCAAAGGGAGCGAGGGAAGACAGCTTGAATGATTTCACTGTCATCCTCAGTATTTTCTGCACTCCTCTTGTTTTCATTAAAAAGACAACTTTAGAATAGTTTTAGTCAGAGAACAGTTGAGAAGCCGGTGTAGACGTCCTGTAAGCCCGGGGACCTGCACCCTAATGCACTCGGCTACACCCTGGCTGCCCTCACGCCCCAGCGTGCTGCCTACTGCCACCTGCACCAGGAGCCAGGCCTCCCTTCCCCCGACGGCCCTCCCTGTCCCTGCTGCATCTGGAGCCCTCCGACCTCAATCCCCGCCGACCTCAGTCCCCGCTGCCTCGGCCCGCCGGGCTGTGGCAGGTTCTCAGACTTCCCTGTGTTTCCCTGAGTGGCCCGTGTTGAGCAGGCTGTCCACCCCCGCCCCCAGCTCCCCAGCCCCGCCCCTGAGCGCCCCGCCCACCCCACCGCACCCCCACTGCAAGGGCCCCGCCACCCCACCTCTCACCTCCCCCATCTGCCCTGAACCCCCATCCCCGCTGAGCTCCGCAGGCCCCGCCCCTGAGCGCCCCGCCCACCCCCCTGTCACGCGGCACTGGGGGGGCCCATCCTCTGCACCCCACGCTCCTGAGCCCTGAGCCCCACGCGCCCGAGGGCTCCTCATTCCCGCTGAGCCCCCACCGCCAAGCTCCGCAGGACCCCTGGGGCCGCACTCAGGCCCCTCTGAGGGTGTCCCCTGCCCCGCCGCTGACGCCCCCACCCCCGCATCTCCCCCAGACTTCTCCCCGCCCTAAGGCCCACCAGCTCCGGCCTCCCCCTTGGACCCCCGGTCCTTCCACCACCCCTTTTCTTCACCATCTCTGATTCCATGGCCCTCTCCTCCCCCGGCACCCTGAGCCTGGAGACCCTGGACGGCTGGCACCCCAACCCTGACCCGGACCCGGACCCAGACTCAGAGCCGGCGGGCCACCCGCCCAGCGAGACCTGTGAGTCCTTTCCTCCCCCCTGGGGGCCAGGGGCAGAGGGAGCCGGGCCTCTGCCTCCCTTGTGGGCAGGCACCATGGCAGGCCCGGCAAGGGAAGGGCCAGCCACGGGGGACCCCCAGCCCCTCAGGGTGGGCACTCCCTGCCCCTCCTCTTTGGGTTGGGACGCTGGGTGTCACTGTGGGGCCGCGCTGGGCCTGCCTGGCAGAGACTGAGGGCTGGCTCTCTCACTTCTGCGTGTCCTGCATGTGCGTGTCCTGCGTCCTGCGTGGCTTCCGTGGCCTGGCGGCTGCCCCAGTCCTAGACCCAGAGGCTGAGCCCAGCGTGGACGTGATCCTGGTGGGCTCCAGCCCGCCGTCCCCCGGGCGGGGCAGAGGTGAGTCCGTCTATTTACCTGGTCGCTTGGGGTGCTGGCCCGGGAGTTCCAGGCTTATAGAATATTCAAGCCAGTCAGAGGCCGGTGGGGGGTCGGGCAGGCGTCCTAGAGCCTCCCCCAGGCTCAGGTGTTTCACACACCAGGATCCGGTGCGGGAGGGAGGGTGGGGCCCTCGGGCTGCTGAGACTTCAGGAGACACATGCGCGATGCTCCCTTCTTGGCCCTATTTAAGTGAGGAGATAAGAGGAGGAAGGCAGGGGCTACTTCTTACCTCCTTTCCAGATCTCATTGCGTATGAAGTCCAGGTGAACCAGAGAAACATAGAAGGTGAGTGTTTGCACACCTGCCCGCCACCAGGCCTGCTCCGGCAGAGCCCAGCCGTCCTGGAGGAGGGCAGCGGACGCCACCGGTGCCCACTGTGTCCCCTCCCTGCCCTGAGCCCCCACAGCTGGGTTTAAAGTCAGCAGCTCAGCGTCAGCTCGTATGTTCGCAGAGTTGTGCAACCATATCACCGTCTCACTGTAGAGCATTTCGTCACCCCAGGAAGAAGACTGCTCATATCCATTAGCCGCCCCCCCCCCGTGCCCCCTCTCTCATTCCAGGGCAGCCGCCGATCTACTTTCTTTCCCCGTGGATTCGCCTGTCCTGGATGCCGGGCGATTCCGTGTGGATTTTAGGGTCAGCTCGTCCACCCCTTCCAAAAAAAAAAAAAAGCCAGCTGGAATGTCGGTGGATCTGTAGATGCATGAGGGGAGTCTGGCTATTTCAACATTATTAAGCCTTCTGATCCATGAACACGGGCCATCTTCCCATCTCCTTACGTCTTCTTTAATTTCCTTCAACCGCGTCTTGCAGTTCTCAGCGCACAGTCCTTGCCCTCCTCCTGTTGAATGAATGCCTTAGTCCTTGCTGTGTCTGGCAGCACCTTGACACACCTTGCACCTGGGTGTTCTCTCTAGACCTCTGCCTCTGCTGTGGAAGCTTCCAGGTCCACACGCAGCACCCGCTGTTTGAGGGGGGCATGTGTGCTCCGTGCAAGGTAAGCAGGGAAGCGGGGCGTGGCGTCCCCGCAGCCGAGGAGCAGGGAGGGCGCCGCCACACGGCGTCACTCTGCTCCTTCCCAAGGACAAGTTCCTGGACACCCTCTTCCTGTACGACGACGACGGGTACCAGTCCTACTGCTCCATTTGCTGCGCAGGAGAGACGCTGCTCATCTGCGAGAACCCCGACTGCACCCGGTGAGGCCGGGCGCCCTGGGGGGACGGGCCGTCCTCCTCACGGCTGCTCTGGAGCGTGGGGGGTCTTCCTCCCAAAAGGCGGTTTCCTCCCAAGCTCCCCAGTGCTTGATTTGGCGGAGAGCCTTGCCGTGGGTTTGGGGGCAGGGAGCGTCGAGATTTGCATCCGTGGTTTCTGTTTTCCGAGTTAGTGTCGCTGAGACGCGGCTGCTACCGTGTTTCCCCGAAAATAAGACAGGGTCTTATATTTATTTTTCCTCAAGAAGACACCCTAGGGCTTATTTTCAGGGGATGTGTTATTTTCCCCTCAAAGCCTCAGCTTGCAGCACGCACAGGATGGCCGGGACCCGACTGGGGCAGCCGACCTTGTGTGTGGGGCTGCCCGCACCTTTCCGGTCACCTCTGGGATAGTGACTGTCACGATGGGGCAGATGAGAAGGGCTGCTCGTCCTCTTTACTGCTCTGCGACGAAATGCATGGGTTGTGCAGACGCGCTGCATAGCCACGCCCATCGCTAGGTCTTATTTTTGGGGTGGGGCTTCTACTGCGCAAATGCTTAGAAATCCTGCTAGGGCTTATTTTATGGGTAGGTCTTGTTTTCAGGGAAACACGGTACATGAGGGTCATTGCATAGCAGAGTGAAGGAAAGCCCACCCCTCAGGGCTGGGCCAGGACGAGTTCGTCCCTCTGTCCCTGCTCACCACCCTCCGTGGGGGGCCCCCTTCCGTCCTCCGGGCCACCCTTGTGCCTACAGCTCCCCCGGCCTCCAACCGTCTCCCCCGCTGGCTGTGCTGGTCTTGCTGTCGTCCAGAACCTGTGTGTGCAGGGCCCAGAATTCGGGGGCTCAGGAGCCACTTTGAAATATATTGTTACCCAGAAACCCGAGTCGCTGCGTTCTGGCTCAGCTCCCGTCCTCTGGGTCGCCAGGAAGGACGTGTCCAGGTTGCCGGGGTCGGGGCCTTGTCCCCGCCCACCACGCATCATGGAGGCGGACGGGGACAGGGCCCATCCGTGTCCCCGACGCGCACTGGGTGACCTCCGTCGCTCACCGCAGAGCGAGAGCACGCCTCTGCCCCGAGGGCCGCCCCCGCCCCTGCCACGGGAGTGCCCGCCCGTCACTGCGGTTTTCCGTCTGCCTCTAGGTGCTACTGTTTCGAGTGTGTCGATAGCCTGGTCAGCCCCGGGACCTCGGAGAAAGTGCACGCCATGAGCAACTGGGTGTGCTTCCTGTGCCTGCCCTTCTCCCGCAGCGGGCTGCTGCAGCGCCGCAGGAAGTGGCGGGCCGGGCTGAAGGCCTTCTGCGACCGCGAGTCGGTGAGCCAGCGGCCGGGCGGCTTGGGCCTGGGAGTTTGCCTCCGGTGACCAGCTGCAAAACGCTCGTTCGCTCTGATGCCCGGTGAAGCCCCAGGCTCCTGAGCCGACACTTCCTCATTGTCCTCTTTAGCAGCAGATGCACCAGCCTGAGCAAGGGCGAGGCCCCGTCTCTACTGAAAATAGAAAGAAATTAATTGACCGACTAAAAATATATAGGAAAAATTAGCTGGGCATGGTGGAACATGCCTATAGTCCCAGCTACTCGGGAGGCTGAGGCAGGAGGATCGCTTGAGCCCAGGAGTTTGAGGTTGCTGTGAGCTAGGTTGACGCCATGGCACTCACTCTAGCCTGGGCAACAGAGTGAGACTCTGTCTCAAAAAAAAAAAAAAAAAAGCAGATGCGACCAGATGATCAGTTTTTGTAAAATCATCTTGGAGCGGCAGTTGATTTCCTACAAGCCTGGGAATGAGGCAGTGGTGGCGGGTAGGGGAGGGCCCGGAAGGGCTGGCGGGCGTCCTCAGCACCCCCCACAGTCCTGTGCTAGGGAGCACACGCTGGAGCGTCGATGCTGAACAACGGCCCCTGAGGGACAAGGCCAGGAGCCCGCAGGGCTTCGGGGAGCAGCAGCCGGGTCAGGGTCAGGGTCAGGCACCTCCCCCACATCCTCCGAGGCTGAGGCCCGTGGCCTTGCCGGGCTGTGGTCCCATCTGCTTCCACTGCGGCTGGGGCTCTGCCCAGGGCCCCCACTCAGGCAGCCGCCCCCTTCCCAGGCCTGGTGCCTGATCGTCCGGCCGTGTTTGCTGTCAGCCGGGCACCCCCAAGTGCGACCGGCCTCCTGGGGGGGCAGGGGACCTTGGGGTGCGCATCCTACAAAAGAACTGCGCCTCGCTGTCTGGCCTGGAGTCCTGGCAGGGAGGGATGGGAGGGCCAGGTGCATCTCATGGCCAAACAGGACCGACGGGGTGTGGATACTCCCGTGTCCTTTGTCCTCAGTGGGCTCCTCGGTGCTGGGCTCTGGGGCGTCGCTTTGCACGAAGGCCACTAGCGGCAGACAGCAGGGTCCCTCCCAGGGGTGTCCGGCAGCTTTCGGATGTTCCCAGCCCATGGAGGGTGGACGGGGCTGCTGGAGGGACAGGGATGTGGGAACGAGGGGCGAGGGCCGTCACTGTGCCCGGTCAGATTCTCCCGGGTGGAAGACTCGGACACCGAGAGTGACAGGAGTATCTCCTGTCGGGATGGCATCGTCCTCCTTTAAAGTTAGGACCTTCCCCACTCCCCGCTGTCTTTTTGCTGGACACGGCCAGGGCTCAGGTGGAGCTGGCCGTCATGGGGCACAGCACTAGTCAGGACGGGCCACCAGGCCTCAGCAGGTGAGCCTCAGGTGAGCCTCAGGTGAGCCTCAGGTGAGTCTCTGTTCATCCAGGGGAGAATGTGGCATCAGGAAGAATTTTAATTTTAGCTCAAGAGCCCTGTGACCAAGCAGCCGGCACAGCTTCTGTTTTGTTAAATGCACAGGACAGTCCCCTTGAGATGTACAAGACCGTGGCCGTGTGGAAGAGAGAGCCGGTGCGAGTGCTGTCCCTCTTCGGGGACATCAAAAGAGGTGAGTGTGGGGACGCCGAGAAGACTCACACAGGAAGGCGCCTGCACACACCTGGCCCTGGGCCGGCCTGGCCGCACCTGCGGGTGACTTGGGACTCCCACCCAGTGTCCCGGCCGGCAGACACAGGGACACCTGGCCCCCCGCCTCTGGCCAGTAGCATCAGGGCCGGTCCCCTCCCAGCACCCCGCCAAGTGCTGGCTGGCGTCCTCAGACCGGCCGTGTGGGACCTCGCGCCACCCCGCGGTGCAGGGCGGGAGCCTGAGACGCACAGCGCCAGGCCGCGGCCATGGCCCCTCCCAGGCTGGAGGCTCCCACCCGCTGGGCTCTGGCAGCTGGACCCCGCTGCCGTCCTTGGATTTCCTAACCCGGCGGGTGACATCACAGCCCAGAAATGCCTGGTTTCCCAGCAGATCGCTTGGCTTTCCTAAAACAATGCTCAGCGAGGCCAGTTTGTTTAGCTTCCCCCTCCCGCGTGTCCTTGGAGAGAGAGGCTGCTGTCAGTGGCCGGAAAGTGCCCCGATCTGTCCCTGGCCCTTCCGATTCCCTGGAGGGGCCGAGTCCGCAGCAGCCCTGTGTGCCCTCTCACCCCCGCGCAGAGCTGGCGAGCCTGGGGTTTTTGGAGAGCGGCTCTGGCCCCGGCCGGCTGAGGCACCTGGAGGACGTCACGGACGTGGTGAGGAGGGATGTGAGTACCTCGGGGACGGCGGCGTCCACAGGTGCCCGGGAGTGGGGGAGACGCCTCGCCGCGTGAGGGGCAGGAGAGGAGGGGGTGGCGGTGTGCAGGGGAGGGGCGGCCTGGACGCTGCCCAGCTCTGGGGCCTCTGGCCGGGCCAGTGGGGGCGCCCCAGTGCACAGGCTGCCGGGCCCTGCAGCGGGTGTCCGTGGGCCCTGCCCGGCCCAGAGCCCACGGCTGGGTGGTCGGCCAAGCGTCCCGCCCCACACCTGGACACCCCAGTGGGCTGGTTTGCACTGGTGATGGGGTGCTGCCCGGTGGGGGATCGAGCCCGACTCTGCCCTCTGGAACAAAGACTCCATACTCCAACCGAGCAGCTGCCCCCACACCCTGCAAGGGGGTGACGCAGGTCTGGGCCTGCGTCCCCTTCCTCGAGGCCAGAATCCCACCCCTGCGCCGGCTCCTCCTCCTCCCCGGCCAGTTGTGCACGCCCAGGGGTTAAGTCGTCTCCTGCGTGCATGACTTTGGGAGGCGCGGGGACCACGGGCCACGCTCACCCGCTCTGTCCCCCACAAAGCCCAGGCCCGGCCGCCGGGCACCTGCAGCCAGAGTCGGGCTTGTTCACTCGCCTCGTCGGGGAGAACGTGCGGGAGGGACCGCAGGAGTCGGGGCTCACCCTAGAACCCCCTGTCGTGAAGCGACTCCAGGAGGGTCCCAGGAAGCAGGGTCTGCAGGGCCGGGTGCTGGCAGAAGACGGGCGTCTGATTGATGCCTGAGTTACCTTGTTGATCTTTTTTTTTCTTTTTTAGACAGAGTCTCACTCTGTCACCCGGGCTAGAGTGCCATGGCATCAGCCTAGCTCACAGCAACCTCAAACTCCTGGGCTCAGGCGATCCTCCTGCCTCAGCCTCCCAAGTAGCTGGGATGACAGGCATGCGCCACCGTGCCTGGCTAATTTTTTCTATGCATTTTTAGTTGGCCAATTAATTTCTTTTTATTTTTAGTAGAGACGGGGTCTCGAATTTCTCAGGGTGGTTTCGAACTCCTGACCTTGATGGATCCTTCGGCCTCGGCCTCCCAGAGTGCTAGGATTACAGGCGTGAGCCACCTCGCCTGGCCACCTTGTTAATTTTTACTTAAGGAGAATGACACAGGGCTGGAGTCACCGCTGTTAACGCAGTCAGTGTCCCCCGTGTCACCCCAGAGAGGAGGTCTGGGGTCACGTCTGTGGTTGGGAGCGTCCCCCACGGTCTGTGTTCAGGCAGGGTCTTGGCGACTGTGTTTGGTCTCCCTCTAGCTCAGCCGAGGGGTGGCTGGTCCCTGATGTCATGTTGGGTCATTTATGTCCATCCGGGAATGTCCTGCCCGCACTGCAGCTCCCGCTGCCAGTGAGGCTGCTACACCCTGTATGCTCCCCGACAACACAGTCACCTGCGTACTGGGGGGCCGGCGTGGGGCCCCATCCGTGGGCTCCACGTGTGTCCCCGGGGGCCAGTGGTGAGCGAGGGTGGCCCTGGGGCCCTGAGGGCTGGGCAGGGTGCTCCACCTGGGCAGGTAACTCCAGGTGAGCTGCCCCTGGTCTCCCTGCAAAGATAAAAACGTCCCCGGCATGCCCGTGTCCGCAGGTGGAGGACTGGGGCCCGTTCGATCTCGTGTACGGCGCGACGCCTCCCCTGGGCCACACCTGCTACCGTCCCCCCGGTGAGACGCTCGGAGGAAAGGGCTGCGCCGGGCTCCGGTTACGCGCAGTGTGTCCCCAGCCGTCCCCTCTTCTCTCCCTGCCCCACGCCACTCGAGCCCCCTCGGGCAGAGCAGACACTGCCGTTGTTTGCATTTTCAAAGACAGCTTTGTTGAGGCGCCGCTGGCACTGTAAGCTGTCCACATTCGAAGTGTGTGACGGGGTGAGTTTGGATGTAAATACTCACCATGTGCCCATCTCAGAGGCCCGTCGCCCCGAAGACTTCCCTGCACCCCCCAGTCCCCCCACGCCCCACTGCCGGGCGCTTGGCGCAGGGGCCTCGGTGGCCGGCTCGGTGCTCTAGGTCCTGCCCGGCAGGCGCTGTTGGTGCCGCAGCTGCGCCCGCCAGGCTCCTCCCCTCCCCGCTGTGTGGGCAGGCGGGTGTGCACGCCCCGTGGCCCTGGCGCGGGGAGCCCTGCACCCTTGAGGGCTCCGTCGCTCTGGGGGCAGATGGGGTGCGGGCAGGTGCACCCCCAGGTCCTCAGCCCTGCCCTCCTGCCCAGGCTGGTTCCTGTTCCAGTTCTGCCGGCTCCTGCAGTACGCGAGGCCCCCGCCGGGCAGCCCGAGGCCCTTCTTCTGGATGTTCGTGGACAACCTGGTGCTGAGCCAGGAAGATGTGGCCGCGGCCGCTCGGTTCCTGGAGGTGCGTGGGGCCGGGCGAGGCCAGGCGGGGCCGTCCAGCCCACGCTCGAGAGCTCTTGCGGTGGTGGTGGGGGGGAGGATGGGCTCCGCTTATACCTCAGGCTCGGGCTCCCCAAGGCCTCTGGCTGCCCACAAGGGCGGCTGTTCAACTGAGGCACAGATCATGGCCTCTTGGGACACAGGCCCCCCAAGGACGGCCTCGGAGGAGGAACCTGCTGCACACCACTCCTGTGCTCTCAGAACACGGCCACGGGGGTCCCTCCTCCTCCCCCGCCCTCCCTGTCTACACACATGCACACACATGTGCACACACACAGTACACACGTGCACGTTCAGTCACCCATCACACACTTGTGCTCACAGCACGCACACCTGCACGTGTGAACATACACACCCCACACACACCTGCAGCTGAGAACACGCACTCCCACACATATCTGCACGTGTGAACATGCACTCCCACACACACCTGCACGTGTGAACACGCACACCCCACACATACCTGCATGTGTGAACATGCACACCCCACACACACCTGCACGTGTGAACACCCACCCCACACACACCTGCAGGTGAGAACACGCACACCCACACACCCCTGCTGCGGTGCAGCCTCGCTCTGCTTTCCATGCATCAAATCCCGACCATCAGAGCAGCCGCTTTTGGGCTCAGCGGCCCGTCCCAGGGCTGACTCCGGCCGGGTGCTCCAGGCGAGTCCGTGGGTGGCAGAGTCTCGGCCCCAGGGAGGAAGCTCTTCACCCTCTCAGGTCCCAGAGAGGGTCCCAGCCAGCGGCCCCGGCCCACTGGGCGCAGGGAGGGAGAGGACCTGAGGGTGGCACCGTTGCTGGGGTCCGGGGGTCCCAGCTGGAGTGTGGGGGTTCCGGTGAGTGGCTGGAGAGTGAGCCACGTGGCGGGAGGGGCGCGGTATCGGGGCTGGGCTTGCGTGGAGCGGATTCGGCTGCTCGGGTGTGGCAGGAGAAGGGCCGGGCACCAAAGCACCAACTCTGAGGGGCTCTAGGCCCACCGGGGCATCGCCAGCACCGGGCCTGCTGTTCCCTCCTGCAGGGAGGCACGGCGTCTCCCTCACGTCCACAGGCTCAAACTTTCTTAAAATTTTATTTTATTTATTTATTTATTTTGAGACAGACTCTCGCTTTGTTGCCCAGGCTAGAGTGAGTGCCATGGTGTCAGCCTAGCTCACAGCAACCTCAAACTCCTGGGTTCAAGCGATCCTTCTGCCTCAGCCTCCCAAGTAGTTGGGACTACAGGCATGCGCCACCATGCCCGGCTGATTTTTTCTATATATATTATTGGCCAATTAATTTCTTTCTATTTATAGTAGAGACGGGGTCTCGCTCTTGCTCAGGCTAGTTTTGAACTCCTGACCTGGAGCAATCCCCCTGCCTCGGCCTCCCAGAGTGCTAGGATTACAGGCGTGAGCCACCGCGCCAGGCCAACGGTCCTAAACTTTTAAAGAATGTTTTAAATGAGCCGTGCGGAGTCTCCTGGCCTCCCGGTGCCGCCCTCCACCTGCCGGGATCTTTCCAGCAATCCGCAAACCTGAGCGTTCAACTGCTTGGCGCCCGCTGGTTTGCCATTTAATTCACCTTGGAAATCCTTCCGGCACAATGTGCTTTTCTCATTTTTTTTTTTTTTCTTGTAATTTGTTGAGTGTTTTATTTTGTGCAGAGTCTCACTTTGTAGGGACGTGGAAATGTCTCTGTCCCTTCCCTTGTCTCTGGGTGGTGGGAGCCTCCAGGGTGGTGTCCGGTCCCGGCAGTGACAGTGACGTCAGGCTGGTGGTCCTGACCCCGGGGTGCCAGCGGTCCCCCCCCCCCAGGCCGAGACGGGCTCTGAGGTCGGTGTGGGTCACAACGTGGTACATCTCACCATGGCGGGAGGTTGCCACGGAGTATTAATTACTTTTTAGAGCATTTTTATCAAGAATGGCTGTTGGATTTTGTCAAATGTTCTTTTCAGTATCTATGGAGATATTAGAGCATTTTGCTCTCTAGATCTATTATTAAGATATCATTTTGTAGTAGATTTCCTAGTGATAAACCATCCCTGCATTCCTGGAAGAAGTCCCCCAGTGGTGGGGTATCATGTCTTTAACGTACTGCTGGGTTTTGTGGAAAAGCGTTTCGTAGGACGTCCCTGGGCAAGTGCGAAGGGCCGGCACGAAGCTGTCCTGGTGTGAGAACTGTGTCAGGTTTCGGCGTCAGTGCTACATTTGCTTCCTAGAAATGCTTGGAAGGTTGGCAGATCTCTCCCGTGAAACTGTCGGGATCGGCAGTTGTTGTTGTAAAGTTATTTGGCGGTGAAAGAAACGGAGAGAGAGAGAGTGGGGCCAAACAACGTAGCTTTTCTGATGCTCCATGGCGAGGTTCGCAGGTCCCAAGGAGGGGGGCCCGAGAAGTTGTGCCCATTTGGAGGGGGTTTGGGACTTTATACTGTTTGGAGCGGGCTAGGGACTTTTGTCGGGAAGAGCTTGGATTTTTCCGCTGTGACCTTCAGCGGTTATTGAGAAATAGGAGGGGCTTGCAGAATTTGCGGAATCCAAGAACCAAAACTTTCTTATCTGGATGAATGACTAGGTGTGGTTGTTCTCAGCGCGGCCTGGCAGCTGTCCTTGGCAGGTCTGGTCTCGTGAGCCTTTTCCTTCTTGATCTAGGGAGGGGAGGGGGGCCGCCACCAGCCTTACCATTGTATTATTTTAAAGTCATAGTGGCTCTTCTACAGAAACCGACCTAGTAAGATTTTCTGTCTTTTCTGGGGTTAGTTTTCGTCAATTAAGCTTTCCTAGAATGTAATCCACACAAAGCTTTAGAAACTTTTTTCATAATTCTCTTACTTCTGTTTTGGTGGTTATTTCTGCTTACTAGGGAAACTGGACATTTTTAAGACTCAGACATGATGCCACGTGATGGGGGTGGGGGGGTCAGGTTTTGGGAGTGGCACTATTTATCAAAACCCTATTGATAAGTAATCGTGGGGCCGACCGAAAAGCACGGTTTCCAAACCCGGCAGCAGCTGTCAGCCAGTGAGGGTGGGCGCCGTGCCGTGGTTCTGGGCTGCACGGCTCGGGTGGGTCTCTCCCTCTCCTCCCCCTGCCAGGTGTCTGTGTGCAGGGGTGATGTGTAGGGGAGGTGGCATCCAGGGGCCACCTAATGGCAGGTTCGGGGACCGGTGGCCTCTGTCCTCAGCCCCCTGCCCAGCAGTGGACGGTTCCGTGCCTGGCCCCCCTCGTCCTTTCCTTCTGGGGCGTCCAGAGGGCCGGGGACCCGGGGTGGAGGCAGCGCCTGGCCCCTGACCATCAGAGCGGCTGAGGTGTCCCACTTTGGGAAGCCCCGTTCTGCCAGGAGGGCCTCATCTCTGCCTGGGACACACTCCCCTCGCCTCCAGCCAGGGGCTTCTGCGTCCTTAGCGGGACGCACCCCCACCCCGGAGGGGCCCACCCCCGACGCAGGGCGGGGCCGTCTCCGGGCCGCTGGGCCCGTGGGGTGGAGAGTCTGCCAGGTGAAGGGTGTAGGGCAGCACGTCAGGGTCTCCTCTCCTGAGGTGACTCATAAGAAAAAGGCGCGTGACCTGTGGTCACTGCAGCTGAGGGTAGCAGGTGTGGTCGGCCTGGAAGGTCTGCCGGCCGTCCCCGGGCCAGACGGGGCTGATGGCCGAGGGCCCCGAGGGTGGCAGCTGCCGTCCCGGCCCGTGGCCCACAGCCGGCCCTCCCCCCGCAGACGGAGCCAGTGACCGTCCCAGATGTCCGTGGCGGGACCCTCCAGGACGCCGTGCGGGTGTGGAGCAACGTCCCGGCCGTGCGGAGGTATGTCCCGGCACACGGGGGCCCTGCGAGGCTGGGAGGGACACCGACCAGACCCGGGGGTCCCCAGGACGTGGGGACACAGCAGGGCACAGCGGGGTGGCCAAGATCCCTACAGACACCGCAGCTCGGGGAGGCCCCTTCTGCCCCGGCCCCTCGCTGGCCCTGCCCGGGAGCTTCCGGGGTCTCCTCTCGGGACTCTGCAGTGTCCCTCGTCCTGGACACTGGACACGTGTCACACAGGCTCACGCGTGCTCACTCACGTGCGCACGCCCCACAGTGCACGCCGGGGCTGCACCAACCTTCTTCCGGTCCCTGAAGCCCACCGTGCCCAGCCGCCCGCACCCTGCCGTGCCGGCATGTGCCCACCGGGCGTGCTCTCGGGAACCGGCCGTCCCCAGGCCTTGAGCCCTGAGCACACGGGCCTGTCCCCTCGCTCCTGCACCCCCCGGGCAGCGCCGTCACGTGCACTCGTGAGCAAAGGCAGAGCGCGCTTTCTGGGACTGCCAAGTCGTGTCTCCTGAGATTGACTTTCTGGAAGCTTCTGCCCACTCGTCTCCCCAGTTCCAGCATTTTCCCGGTGTGCGGCGTGGCCGGGTCCTCCAGCCTGGCACCTGCAAAGGTGGCCGCCCGCCGGGTGCGCTCCCCTGGACCCCCACGATTTGCGTGTGGGTGGGGCCGAGGCAAAGTGCTTTTCCAGAGCCGCTGCTTTCCCGCAATCTTGAAGCCTCCCACGCCGGCCCCTCCCCTCAGCAGCCCCGGACCCCGGCAGGCTCCTCGGGCAGCCGCTCTGCCGAGAAATACTAATGATGGCACAACGTAGGCGTCGTTACGTGGCGGTGCAGCCCAACCCAGGCACAGGGAGCTGCTCCCTAACAGGCACCCCTCCTCTCTGGCTGTCACCCTAGAGCTGCCACACCTGGTTGCACCTGCCCGGTTTGGCTGGGACCGACAGCTCCTTCCTCCTGGGCTCTGGGCCCTGGGCACAGCCCCTTTCTGAGCAGGGCCCCCAGGCCCCAGGGGCTCCTGCCCACTGTCCCCCAGAGCTCCCCACTGGGTGCTGGGTGCACCCAGACCGCACCCCTGGGGTCGCCTGGCTCCCGGTAGGAAGCTGGCAGCGGCTCCTTCCCACGGTTTCCCTTCCAGGCACGTGTGCGTCTTACAGGAAAGTGACAGACACACTCACTGAAAGTGGAAATCATTTTGCCCAGATAACCGGCAGGCAGCCACCGTCACGGGGGGCAGTCAGGGACAGCCCCTCGCTGCCCAGGGTGGGGTGCAGGGGCAGTGCTGGGGAGGGGGCACTGCGTGTCTGGCACCTCACTCGTGGCCTGCACCCCAAAGCAAATGGGGAGATGTTCCCGGAGTCCAGTGGGCGCCTGGGAGCACGGGACGGTGTCCGGCACCCCACCTCGAAGCCAGTCCCCCACCAGGGCTGGGGCTCGCAGCCCCTGGAGCTCTGGACGGCCTCAGCCTGGGGCTCTTTGTTACGTTGGGGTTTCCTGGGGATGCTGGTGACACTGGAGGAGGGTTTGGCCAGCCTTCCATGTCTCGCACCCCATGCTGAACGTGGCCCAGGGTCCGGTCCTGGAGACCCTGCCTGCCACCCCCAGCCTGCTTTCCACAGCACCATCCCTCCTGGGGGGTATGGGGGCCGCTGTCCCCTGCTGTCCCCTGCTGCCCAGGAACTGCCTGTCCTTCCGCCTGGGCTCCTGGGTGGTGGACCTTGGACCCCCGGGGATGGATGAGGCCAGCGGCTCCCTGCACCCCACACGGGAGCCCCCCGGGTGGGCCCCGAGGTGGGTAAGGGGCTTTCTTTGTCCCTGGCAGCAAGCACTCGGCCCCCATCTCCGAAGAGGAACTGTCCCTGCTGGCTCAGGACAGGCAGAGGGCACGGCCGCACCCCCGGACGCCGGCCAGGCTGGTGAAGAACTGCTTTCTCCCCCTGAGAGAATATTTTAAGTATTTTTCAGCAGAGCTCACTTCCTCTTTGTAAATGAGTCACCGCGCCGTGGAAAAGACAGACTGACTTTTCCTAGAACTTTCCTTGCATTGTCTGCTTTTTCCTCCTCGGATCATTATTTTATTTGCTTGCTTAACTTTCGGTGTCTTGTGGTCACTCCAGACCCATCTCCTGTTCAGTTCTGAGCCGCCGGGTCCCCCCACCACGCTGGCCCGTGGGCTGGGCAAGGCGCCGTGTGGCTCGTGACAGGACCCCGTGTTCTGTGCCTGTTGGTCTTCCCGAAAGCACTTCTGTGCTCCAGTGGAGCAGTTAACAATATATTCCTTATACGATGGCGATTGGCCCTGACCTGGTGTTTTGGTAGGTGGGCTCGTCTTTCCTTCCAGGCCACAGGACTCACGGGTGTGGGGACAGTGACGACCGGGGACACTTTACAAGGACTTGTGGCACAAGTCCCCTGCACATGTGTGGCTGGGCCCTTCACCACCATCACTCCTGTCTTAGCCCCGTGAAACACCCGGACCTTTGCGAAGTCCAGACACGAAACCCGGCCAGCCACGGCCAGCTGCACAGCCGGCACAGAGGCCTAGGCAGGTCCACTTGCAGAGTACGGAGCCCTGTGACCCTCCTAACCCCGACAGAATGGCTCGTGGGAAGCAGGGTCCTCCCGGCCCCCTGCAGTGGGGTTGCGTGAGCACGAGTCTGGCAGGGAGCACCACCACCCGCAGGCTTCAGATCGTTGTAGGGTGTCCCCCAGGGAGGTGCCCACCCAGCCAGACAGCCCCGCAGGGACCCAGACTCCACCTGCCCTGGGCTCTGCCTCCAGGGACCTGTGGGGTCAGTGCTGGGACCTTCAGTGGCAGGTAAAATGCCTGTTGGAGCAAGACTGGGTTAAAGTTGGACCTTTTGAAGAATGTTTGAAAAATACCTTGAAGTAGAATAGGAATCTCCACTTGGGTTAATATGAGCAGACACCTGTCTTTAGAAAACAGGGCTGCACTGTGACAACACTGACAACACAGGTCTCACGTCCAGGGGCTGACGCAGCAAGCTCCGTAATGACACCGGGCTTACAAAAGCCACAGAAAACCTGGAGCAGGACGCAGAGATACAGCATCCAGGGCGGATGGGACCGTCCTGGGCAGGCCAGCCGCGGGCAAAGGCTCCACGAGGCGGGCTGAGCCTGCTGCCTCCACCCCAGGGGGGACCAGACTGCTCAGCGGACCCCAGGGCCTCGCAGGATGGGCTTCCTGCCACCCCAGCTGTGCCTGCATCTCCTCGTCTCTCTCCAGCGTAGGGACGGAATTGTCCACGCCACCCGGAGAGTCTCCAAGTACCAAAATTCTGCCCACAGCACCCCCTTAGTGATCCTCTGCGGTCAGCTTAATAACGACCCCCACCCCCAAAGGCGCCCATGCCCTAGTCCCTGGAGCCCGTGAATGTTGTCTTATAGGGCGAGAAAAGGACTTTGCTGCCGTGGTTAAATGGAGAGGGGAGGTGACACTCTGGATTATAATCCCGTATACGGGGGCCCTGTCGTCACAAAGGGCCTCAGAAGAGGGAGGCAGAGCCAGGCGACCACACAGAGAGGCCAGGTGGCCCGGGGAGGCAGAGGCTGGGGAGAGAGATGCCGCCACAGGCCCAGGGCCACCCGGGCCACGGGAGCTGGAGGTGGCCGGTAGGACCCTGCCCTGGAGCCTCCGAGCAAGCACAGACTCCCAGCTGCCGGCCCCCAGGACAGAGTGCTGTTGCATCAGCACCGAGTTTGTGGTGATCGGTGACAGCTCGCAGGAAGGCAGGAACCCACGTGGCCCTGCGTCAACACGCGCATACGGCAGGGGTCCCGTGAGACTATAATTCTGTATTTTCCCTATGGCTGTTCTACGACTGGACATGTCCGCGCACAAACCCTCGCCGTCGAGTCACAGTCGCCTGCAGTGTTCAGCACAGTCACGGCTTGCCGGCTCGGAGCAATGGGCACGTGGTCGGCCAGGGCGCCTGCGTGCAGGTGAGCACGTCTCCTGTCGCTCAGTGATGCGGGAGTAAGAGAACAGATCTGCTTCCGCAGACCAGGAGTCTAGCTGCGAGCACCCACCGAGCCTGAGGGCAAAGCCACGAGCCCAAGAGGCTGGTGGCCTCCAGGCGTGCCAAGACAGAGTCCCAGGGCATGCGAGACGCCCCGTCTCTGAAACCTCTGAGCGGGGCGCACTGGGTCTCTGAGTGTCCGCGTCTCACGCCGAGAGCTTTGCACCTCCAGTTTGCACAGATGCGACCCCCGCCTGGTCCCGGTCGGCCCTACACGTCCTTCCGGGTGGGCCTCTCTCTGGACATGCCCGGGACGCAGGCACAGCCCGAGAAACAGTCGTCCTCGAGGGGGAAAAGCTCAAACTGTCCCCCGACTGCAGGAACCTCCCGCAGGGTTTTCTAGGAATGTTTCCTCACTTGCCGGGCTGTGGGTATTCACTGCCAACGGACACAAGACAAACTCTGTAATTTTAAAGAAGTTTATTCTGAGACGAGTCTGAGGACCACGGCCCAGAGCCACGCCCAAGAAGCCTCGAGCAAGTGGACTCACCGTGGCTGGGTCACAGTTTGCTTTTATACATTTCAGGGAGACAGGGGCTACAGATAGAGTCATAAATCAATACGTGGGAGGTGTGCATTGGTTTGGCCCGAAAAGGTGGGCCATCTCGAGGCGGGGGCTTGCAGGTCTTAGGTGGGCTTAGGGACTCTTTAGTCGACAGTTGGCTGATGGAGCTGGGCTTTGTCCGAAGACCAGGAGTCAGCGGAAAGGGGTGCTTGAGCCAAGATAAGGGTCTTCTGTCCTTCCTGTGACTCTACCAGAGTCAGGGCGGGAGGTAAGCCACGCCGTAAACACCTGTTGACTCACCAGGCCCCCTAAGAAAGGAATTTCTTTGGGCAAAGATCAAAGTCACCCCATCTCTACTAAAAATAGAAAGAAATTAATTGGCCAACTAAAAATACATAGAAAAAAAAAAAAACTAGCCGGGCATAGTGGCGCGTGCCTGCAGTCCCAGCTACTCGGGAGGCTGAGGCAGGAGGATGGATTGAGCCCAGGAGTGTGAGGTTGCTGTGAGCTAAGCTGATGCCACGGCACTCTAGCCCGGGCAATGGAGTGAGACTCTGTCTCAAAAAAAAAAAAAAGATAAAAGTTCAGTCCTTATAACTTGTCATAACCACGCATTCGCTTACACTCAGGATCACCCGTCACTGCTCTGTGAGGAGGGCGTCAAAACTGTCCCCCCCACGGGTGGGAAACGCAGGCGCAGAGGCCTAGGTACGAAGCTCACCTGGTGTTCCACTGCTCCCAGGGCAGGGCCGGGATTTGAACCCCACGCTGCACTCACCACTGTCCTGAGGCTCCCGGGCTGGTCTTGGTGGCCCCTCCTCATGGCCGCCCTTCTCCACAACTGCCGCAGTCCCCAGAATGTCCCCTCTGGCCCGGTGGTGTTCGTTCGTTGCCACTTCTCCGCTTAGAGGCCCCGGAGGCCCCCCTCTCGGGTGAACTGACAGCAGCACTTGGCTCATGGGACCAGGCCCCCAGCCCCACCCATAGCACCAGCCAGCTCCGCCTGACGCTGAGGGCCGGGGCTCCTCCCTTCCCCACTCCAGCCTTGTCCCCATTCTTCCAACAGGTCCCAGCCTGTATCTGGGACCCGCCCCTCCTGGAGGCCCAACCCTGCAGATGGAGGGAGTGTGGGCTGGCTCTCCCGGGCAGAGCTTGTGACCCAGATGTCAGCACCCGTCAGCCCAGCGCAGGCCCAGAGGTGGGGGCCGACTGGCTCTCCAGCCAGAGAGCAGAGGTGACACGGTCCTCTGCCAGCTGCTGCCAGCCCAGGGTGGGGAGAGGAACCTTGGCCACCAACATCCTGCACCCCTCCGGCCATGAGCCTGCCCCCCCCCCCCCCCCCGTGCGCCAGGTGGAACAGCAAGTGTGCGTGCGTGCCTGACAGCAAGTGTGCGTGCGTGCCTGGACGGCTTCTGGCTCTGGGGCGGATTCCCAGCTAGAAGGGAAACTGCCCCTCCCAATCTCCCAGCCTGGCTGGTACCTGGGTGGAGGTAGCTCCCCACCCCGCCCCAGTCCCTGCCTGCTCACTGACTTCCTGTAGGCTCTGTCTGCCCAACTGGAACGCTAACTTCCCCGGGCCAGAGGCTCCGTTTCCTCCAAAGCTCTTGTCCTTGGTGGTCACTAGATCTTGGCTGAGAGAATGACAGTCTGAGGGTGCCTGGGGTCAGGGGGCCCGGTGCCCCAGCCTCCTCCTGCTCCCCAAGGCCAGGCCTGCTCTCCCTCTGCTGGGTGGCAGGCCGTGGGGTACGGCTGCCTGCTCCGTGGCGCCCAGAGCCCCCAAGCAGGGAAGGGGGTGCCCAGAGGAGGCTGGCCACCTGCCACCTCAGTGCTCTCCACCGGCCTCACCCCAGCCCTTCCTGGACGTCCCCTGCTGGCCCCACCCCCCACCCCATCTTCCTAGCAGGTGGGGGGGCACTGACTCAGCAGAGCAGGGCGGAGGGCAGGGTGGGGTCCGGGAGGGACAGGGCAGTGCAGCCTTCCCCAGAACGGTCAGTCGGGCAGAAGGAGCAAAGCTACCTGCTTCCAAGCTGCAGCTCCTCAGCGCCTGTCACATGCAAATATGCTCTGCCCAGCGGCCCTTCGCCGGGGCAGGTCGGGGGAGCACAGCTAGGTGGGGGTGGGCCAGGGCTGAGGAGGGGGCGGTGCCTGCTGACACCTGCCCTCCGGCCTGGGCCCTAGACTCATCCTCTGGGAAGAAAGTACGGGAGGGGCGCAGCCGGCAGGCGCTGGGACATTCTGCGGGGGGCGCCCGGACAGCACTCTGCCTCCACCGCCCCGACGCCCCGGCCTCCCGCGGCACCCGTGGGCACCCTCCGGTCCCGTACCCGCCCCGCCCCCGACTTCCGGGGCACCTGCAGCGCCCAGGCCCGCGTCCAGGCGGACAAGCAGTCCCGCTCGCCCGCGTCGCCGGACGTGCACACGGACCGACTGGGAAGGACTGCAGCCTCCCAGCCTTCCGCTCTGCCAGCCCCGCCCCCGGGGGCGGTCGCGTGGGCAGGGCTGAGGACCTCAGAGGCGGGAGCCCAGCTCCTTACAGCCCGTCTCCGCGCGCCGGGTCTCCCTGCCCCAGGCCACTGCGCCCCCCGCGGTCTCTGCGCTCCGAGGTCTCCCGCGGTCCCCGCGCCCCCACGATGTGGCTGAGGTGAGCCGGCTCGCGGACGGACCGTGCGGGTGTGGGGAAGGCGGGGGCCGCCGCAGTCCGGGGCGGGGTGTCCGGGCGGAGGGAGCCGAGCGCTCCGCGGGGTCGGTGTCCCGGCCCGGGCGCGCGTGTCCCGGCTCCGGTCGGCTGCGACGTGGGGCTCGCCGGGCTCGCCCGAGGGAAGAGCGGCGCGGGGCCGGCTGGCGGGGGACCGCAGGCGCGGGGACGGCAGGGCTGGCGCGGGGCGGCGGGGCGCGGGCGGCATTGCGGGGGTGTGTGGGGGGGCGGGTCCTGTCCGGGCGGGGGAGCAGCGCCGCTCGCTCGGGCACAGCCTGGCTCCTTCCCCGCCAGCGGCTGATTTCTCAGAAGGCGGGAGAAGGAGGGACGTGCCTGCCGCTACCTGAGGCCGGTGCACGCCCTCCCCTGGCGCGCCCTCCCCTGCACGCGGGATTCCCTGTGGGGCGGTGGGGCTGGGGAGGGCAGCCGGAGGGGGCAAGACAGCTTTGCTCCGGCTTTTGTCACACCCTCTTCAGTGCACATGGCAGGGCCAGCAGCCTGTGTCCCCCTCCCATGGTGAATTGGTGGGGACCCCAGCCCCAGGCGTCCCGCCCGTACAGCCCAAAAGTCTGCCCACATCGGGTCACACGGCCTGGTGTCCACCCCCATTTAGGAATATCTGTCGTTAAGATCAACCCCTCCAGAGACAAAAAATTAAGTCCAGGAATGTCACAGCTGGCCACAGCCTGGAGCAGTTGACCCTGTCTCTGCCAGACCTGGGCGGGGCTGGGGGGCGGCTGACTCGGCAGCCGCGGAGGGCAAACCGCTCTCCCCGAGCCCCCAGAACGTGCCCCTCAGCCCCCAGCAGTCCCCCAGGAGACAGGGCTGGCCTCGAGAGAGCCCACTGGGCGCCGTGGGAGAGGAATGGGGGCCACAGAGGGGTTCCCGCCGCTGTGTAGTGGGGAAGGCAGCTCCGGAGTGTCAAGCCTGGAGGCAGGGAGGCCCTCTGAGGGCACCACAGCTGTCCCGCAAGCAAGAATGGTGGCCCCAACCGGGAGAGGGGGAGACCAGGACCACCTGCAGGTGCGGGGAGTTCCTGGTGGCCCAGGGCCTGCTTAGGCGCACCTGCAGTGTGTGGCTTAGCCTGGGACAGGCATCTGTGCAGACTCGGGGCAGCTGTCCCGGGCAGGGCAGTATCTCTATGGCTCCAGGCTTATGGTCGCCGCCAGCCGGGAGGTTCCCATGAGACAAGTCCTTGCACCTAGGACACCCCGGAAGTTTCCCAGGCAGTGGCCTGAGAGAGGAGGGAGGGGGGGTCTCCCAGACATTGTAGGTGCAGGGACATCAGAGAAGTAGGTGCCCCTGGGCCCTGCTCCAAGGGGCTCCCACCTCATGGGGGTGCTGGCCTCAGAAACAGACGGTTTTGGGGGCTGTGACCAAAGTGGCCCAGCCCCCACAGAACAAAAAACGAGGGGCCCTGCCCAGTGGGAGGTGACCTGGGGACCTGCAGGGGGAGCATGCAGGGTGCCAAGGAGCTAGGACTCGCTGGCCCGGGGCTGCTACAGGGTCTGAAACAGAAGGAGTCCACCTGGTTTGGTGGCAGAATGATCCTGTCCCTCCACAGGGCTGTTCTGAAACTCAGCGACCCTGCTATGGGGCACGTCAGACATTCTCTGTCTCCCCAGCAATTCAAACGCAGCTCCTGCCATACGTACCCTGGAAGCTTTCTTCCCTCCGACGTCATGCAACTTCTCGGCATCCATCCCCATGGAAGCTGGGCCACTTTTGTGGCCTTGGTGGTGGCTCTTGCCACACTTTATCATCACATTGTCCTTGTTTTGGGGGGCTGGCAGGTTACCAGGGGCTTTTTGCCCCCCGGGACTTGCTGTGCTGGGCAGAAGGGTGGTGTTCCTGGCTCCGCTCCCCGAATTTTGTGGCGAACAGTCAGGGTTCAGGAACAGTGGCGGACAGGCTGGCTTCGGGTGGTGCATTCACACCTCTGCGGCGGGCGTGGCCACCTCCTGCCCCTGGCAGCCGGCCTGCTACTGTTGGGAACCACAGCCCATCTCACCTGCCTTTCTGGTTGTGTCTTCCAGTCCCAGGCTCTTCCTGCTGCTCAGCAGCCTGCAAGCGGGAGGTAAGTTCAGATGGCGCTTCCCCCACCCCTGCCCCCACCCCCACCCCTCCAGCCACGTGCTCAGCATCCTCACCACGGCCCACGGCCCTGCTCGCTTACCTAGGGCTGCGCCCGAGGGCCGGGTCGATGTGCAGCGTGGAAGTCTGGAAGGGGAAACGCTTTTCCAGACTCCAGTTCTGCTGGATTTTGTTTGGTGTGGGTGGAGTGTGCCCCTCTGAGCCAGGGGCTTCCTGGCTCTCCTGGCCTCCATGCCCCAGGCGGCCTTTCGGAGCCCTAAAAGGCACCAGCTCCAAGGACACAGCGCCGCGGCCAGCCGAGGCCTTGCCCAGCCTCCCAGCCCAGAGGACACTGGGGCAGGGGACATGGCCACTTTGCCGGTGGGCATTTAAGCGGTTGCACAAACGATAAAACCACCCCGTACGGGTCACATGACCTTCTTGATGGATGTGAGCAGCATTATCATAACGTTCTTGTTGGGAGGTCGTTTTCCTTTCAGTGTCTGAATTTTCAGAGTATAACTGCACTCCCACGTGTATCGTACCGATAGATTCCTTTTCTGTTTAAATGGGCCAAACCTGGTGTTTGTACCAACCAGAAAAGCCAAGAACCGGGAAGTCTGCCCGACAGAGTCACTTCGCGGGCGAGGCGTCGGTCTCAGGAAATAAATTTTGTGCTTTTTGGATAGTTGCATATATTCAAGAGAAAGAAGTCAGGGCCATGGTGGGCAGCAACGTGGAGCTCGGCTGCGTGAGCCCAGAAGAAGGCAGTTTTGATTTGAACGACCTGTTCGTCTACTGGCAAATCAGCGAGCGGAACACCGTGGTGACCTACTACCTCCCCCAGAACAGCTCCACCACCCACGTGGACAGCCACTACCGCAGCCGGGCCTGGCTGTCGCTGGACAGCATGAGGCGCGGTGACTTCTCCCTGCACCTGTTCAACGTCACGCCCCAGGACGGGCAGAAGTTTCACTGCCTGGTGTTCAGGAAATCCTTAGAGATGAAACAGGTTCTGCAAACCGTGGTCACGCTGCACGTGGCAGGTAAGACGGTCCGGGTGGAGAGGACCGACCCCATCCCAGCCCACGGCCCGGAAGAAGCGGTAGTAAAACCCCCTTTCTGGCACACTGACCTGTTTCTTCCTATAAAGAGAGCCGCGCTCTCCAGTCGTGGCTTTTATCTAATCTCGGGTGAAGCTGAGCGGTTGGAGAACCCTTCAGCTCATAAGGAAGTTTTCGCAGCCCAAGACTCCTGGTTTCGCAGAATCCCTCATCTGCTCCCCCGCTCTACTCGAGCTAGATTTTGCAAGTGGAATTGGGAGGGAGTGCTGCAAAGCGCCAGTTGAGATCAGAATTTAAGAAATAAACGAAAGGCAGCCAAGGAGCTCAGGGCAGTTCGGTGGGAGATGGGCCGCGTCCACTGCCGGTGAACTGCCAGCTCCCCATGTCACCCGAGAGAAGTGCCAGGTCCCAGTGAGGGAGGGCCCGGGTGGCCGACCTCCTGGCGTGGGGGCCGGTAGGGACCAGGCACCGCCCGCCAGGCAGGCTCAGCTGCACTTGGCTTCGGGGCCAGCTGGGGGGTGACCCTGGACAGAACAGGGCAGAGCCGGCAGCTCAGACCTCGGCCCTGGGCCTGTCCCTCCCCCAGGGTCAAGGACACTCCCGGCCGCCTCCCCTCTGAGCGGGTCTTGGCGCCGTGCGCCCTGCCTAGCCTGGCATTCCTCACCCCCTCCCTTCCCCTGCAGCGAACTACAGCATGCCCGTGGTGAGCACCCCCAGTGGCCCCCTGCAGGACGAGCTCACCTTCACGTGCACGTCCACCAATGGCTACCCGAGACCCAACGTGTACTGGATCAACAAGACGGACAACAGCCTGCTGGACGCGGCCCTGCAGAACAGCACCGTCTCCTTAAACGACAGGGGCCTGTACGACGTGGTCAGTGTCCTGAGAATTGGGTGGACCCCCAACGTGAACGTGGGGTGCTGCATAGAGAACGTGCTCCTGCACCAGAACCTGACGGTCAGCAGCCAGGCAGGTGAGGCCCGGCTGCACGCGGCCCCGGCCCGGGGGGCAGGGCTGGGCGTGGCGAGGGAGGACCTGTCGGGCCGAACGCAGAGTCCCTGCAAGGTGAGCCTGCAGCGGCATCAGAAGGTGAGGTTGGAAGGGAGAGAAGGTGACAGTCAGGCACACGTCACGAGATGGGAGCCCCCGCGGAGCCTGGGCACATTGCTCCACCTAACACCACCCGTGGAGTCTGTTTTGTTGGACCCATTTTACGGTCGAGGGCTGAGGCTCTGAAAGGCAGGGCTGGGCCCTCGGGGTGGGAGCCCGCACGTGGGCAGTCCCCGCCACGCTCTCTGCCTCTGGGCGTGAGATCCCAGACGAGGGGACCCGGCTGGGTGTGGCTGCTGGCCCAGGCGCTCCCTGTGGAGGGGGGCAGGCGGACACCCTCACACAGGCCACGGCTCTCCCCCTCCGTGTCCCAGCTGCAGGAGGGGACCCACTGCGTAATCTCTGGGGCCGGAGCGGGCGGGGTGCAGGCTGCTTGCTCAGGAACGGCTGGGAATCCCAGACAATGGCAAGCATTGCCCAGGCGCCAGGCCTCTGAGCCTGCACGGGTGGGTGCCTGTGAAGCCCGCCCTGACTGCCAGGACCCCCACAGGGCCAGACACCCTCCTTCCTGAAATGAGGGTGCAGCTCTGAGTTCACAGTCCCTGAGCCTGACCCAGGGCAAGGGCTACCCCAAATGCAGTCTGGGACGGCTGCCTTCCAGCCTGCACTGCCCAGGAGAGCCGGAAGGTTCTCCCAGGGGCTGGCCCCCGGCATTAGGACAGTGTTTAAAGCTTCCAGATCACTCCGAGACACACTCAAGGTTGAGCTACTGGCCAGGTAGCTTCTCCAGGTGTGCTTGGAGCCACAGCGGCCCCTTTACAAGTCCCCGGGGGACCATGTTGCTTGTCTGCCCGCGAGAGCCTCCCTCTGAGAGGCCGAGTTCGTGCCTCACGGGTGGGAGTCAGGCGGCAAGCGGTGGCGGGTCCTCAAGTTACATGTAGAACTGCCACTCGACCCAGCAGTCCACGCCTGGGGACACACCTGAAATATTCAAAACAGAGACTCAGACGAACACCTAGGCGCGAATGTTCACAGCAGCCAAAGGGTGGAACAAGCCAGGTGGCCCTGGTGGGTGGGCGGGAGACAGGGTCCAGCCGCACACTGGACGCTGTGGAGTGTTAGCCCTAAAAAGGCACGAGGAGTCGGCTCTCACACGCCAGGACTGGGTGGGCCATGAGGATGTCAGGCTCAGGCACGGAAGCCAGGCAGAAAATGCCGCGTGTTCTATGGCTCCACTCACGCGAAGTGTCCGGACCAGTGAGTCCACAGAGCCAGGGGCAGCGTCCAGGCTCCCGGGGGCAGAGAGGAGTGGCGTGATGCCACCGGGCACAGGCTCCCTTCTGGGTGAGGGCAGAGGTCAGGAATGAGAGTGGTCACGATGGCATCACCCTGTGAATGTACTAAATGCCTCTAAACTGTTCAACTTAAAATGGGTAATTTTATGTTTCATGACTTTCATCTGGACTTAAAAAAAAATCTGGGAAGAACCCATGCTTCTCGTCACAGCCCTCCCGTGGGGACCCTGGGCTGGGGCTGGGATCGCACCTGTTCTGGGTGGGCACACCTATCCCAGGCGGGCACACCCGCCCCAGGCGGGCACACAAGTCCCAGGCGGGCACACCTGTCCCGGGCGGGCACACCTGTCCCAGGCGGGCACACAAGTCCCGGGCGGGCACACCTGTCCCAGGCGGGCACACAAGTCCCGGGCGGGCACACCTGTCCCAGGTGTGCGCAGCTGCAGCCCCGACAAGGGGCCGCCCTGTAGGAGGAAACTCTCTTCTTCGGGAAAGACGCTGCCCTGCACACTCTCCTCTTAAGGATGAAGAAGAAGATCCTTTCCCTCCAAGACCCCGTAAGTCTTGGGTTATTTTCCTCTTTCTTCTAGAAGCTTTCACGGGGACCCAAGACAAGATCATAGAGAAGTCAGGCCTTACCCCCCAGGAGCAAACCACCATTTTCTACGTCGTGGCCGGCTGCGTGGCGGTGGCGGTGGCGGTGGTGGCCGCAGGCTGGATGTGCTGGAAGAAGAGGTGCCCCCAGGGACACTACGCAGGTGGGAAGCGGCGCCAACGCTGATTTTGTTGGCGTGAGCGTTTGCCGTTTTACATTTCCCCGACTGCTGCTGATTTTGCGTGGTTTGGTTTTGGCGGCGCTAACGTTCACGGGCAGCAGCCACCCGCGCACTCTCAGGAATGGCCACGCCCGGCCTCCCTCGGGCTGCTTCCTGACCACAGACCCCCAGGCTCGGCCGCGACGGCGGGCTCTGGATTTGGAGTGGATTTGGTGGGAGCCACCTGGGGCGGGCCGGGTCCCCCGGGGGCGGCGAGAGTCTGGCCAGCGAGGGGCAGGTCCAGGCGTCTGTGTCTTAACCACGGACCACACAGCGGCAGAACGTGCGGTGGAGGGGGGCGAGCCACGGACACGGCCGCAGTGGTGGCCCGGGTGGCGCGGTGGGGCTCTTCCTGGCCACCCCAGGAGGCAAGGGCCAGGGGCAGCGGTGCAGTGAGCGCGGGGCCACGGGCCAGGGACCAGCTCGCAGCAGGAGCTTCCCGTGACGGAGTCTTCTCCCTGCCCCCGTGTGCCGCCCTGGGGTCTCCAGTGTGTGGCCAACACCAGTCACCCCCAAAACTCTTCCCACTGCCTGTCCGACCAGGCTTCAGAAGGACCCCCGAGCCAGGACACGGAGCTCATACGCTTATCCCTTAAAAAGCATTTTCTTCATCTGGGCGCGGTGGCTCGCACCTGTAATCCCAGCACTCTGGGAGGTAGAGGTGGGAGGATGGCTCGAGGTCAGGAGTTCGAGACCAGCCTGAGCAAGAGGGAGACCCGTCTCTGCTAAAAAATAGAAACAATTAGCCAGGCGTGGTGCCACCTATAGTACCAGCTACTCGGGAGGCTGAGGCAGGAGGATCCCTTGAGCTCAGGATTTGAGGTTTGAGGTTGCTGTGAGCAAGGCTGACGCCACGGCACTCTAGCCCCGGCAACGGAGTGAGACTCTGTCTCAAAAAAAAAAAAAAAAGGATTTTCCAAAACAAGGCCTGGGGCCTGGGGAGCCCCTCATCTGGGAGTCCCTTCCCGGTCCGAGCCGGGAGCCTAGGGAGACACGCAGGCAGAGGGTCTCAGGGCTGCCGAGAGCTCAGGGCCACCCGGGTCTTTCGAGAGCCCCGCCCCCCACCGCGCCCTGACCTCTCCGTTTGTCCCGCAGGTGCCCAGGCTGCAAGGCCGGAGCCGGAGCTGGCGGGTGAGTCTGCCCGGACGCCACGGGGCCCGGGCCGGCCGGGCCACTGCCCGTCTCAGACCTGCGCAGACCCTTCCGACGGCCTCGGCTTCCCCTCACGGCGGTCACCAGACGCACGGTGAAGCCCTCCGCGGTGCGCACGGCGTGTCCGCCCGCGTCCGGGCACGAGGCCACCCCACGTGTGCGCTCGCCGGCACTGTGGGGATTGTCCCTTTGTTGTCACCACGTTCATCTCCCTGCCTCCAAGGTGACGAGGAGGACCTTCTCATGTCCTCTCTCTCCCCGCTTTCCTTCCGAGACCGCGCGTGACGGGCAGGCGCCACCAAGGACGCGGACAGGGCCGCCGGGACGTGCCAGCCGGGGACGCCAGGCGGCAGTTTGAGAACGGACTCGCCCTGCTGTTGGCGCAGGTGCCACCGGCGAGGACAGGAGCCTCCCCGCCCAGAGGGGAGACCACAGCCGGACCCTGGGAGAACGAACGCGCCAGTCCCGGAGCGAGGCCCTTCCCTGCACGGCGGCGGCAGCGCCGAGACCATTGCTCCTGGGGGCGCCGGCCCCACCCTTGCTGCCAGCTCCGACGGGAAGGGCTCGGGGGTGGCCCGTCCCCGCCAGGAGCCCCCGAAGCTGGTGTGACTTGGCGCCAGGCTCGTCTAGACACCACGAGGGACGAAGTTGGAGTTGGAAGGCGGCGGGTCCGGTTTGAGGAGGAGGAGAGCGGCGCCCACTGCCCCCCAGGGCCTGCGTGTGGGGGGCGCCCGGGTGTCTGCAGCGAGAACAGAAACGAGGAACCAACGAGGCCCAGAGGGCAGGCCGCGGGTCCCGGCACTTGCCGCAAGACATCGTCTTTCTATAAGAAAGCCCCACGTGGGCTTTTAGATGAGCCCGACGAGGGACACACCCACAGTTTTAACGTGAAAGCATTAGAAGGCGTGTGCCCTCTGTGAGAGAGCAGCCGCTGTCGCCACCGGTCATGAATTGGCATCTGCAGCAACGGAGCACGAGGAGCTGCTTGGGGCGCCGGAGCTGGGGTGGGGACTGGGGGTTTGTTCTGAGCCAAATATGTGGGGCCGTGGCCCGGGCAGCCACGCCCAAGGGTCCTCGAGCAAGTGGACTCGCCGTGGCTGGGTCACAGTCTGGTTTTATGCATTTAGGGAAACGGGGGCTACAGCCACAGCCACAAATCAATGCGTGGAAGACGTACGTTGGTTTGGCCCCAAAAAGGCAGGACCGTTCGAAGCAGTGCAATACGGGTGATAGGTGGGTTTAAAGATTCTTCGAGTTGTAGTTGGCTAAAGAAATGAGGCTTTGTCTAAAGGCTTGGAATGTTTTAAGTTAAGGAAGTCTGTTAATCAGAGACCAGCCATCGAACAGACTCGAGTGATCTGTTAAGTAAACTGATGACATGCAGGTGTGGTCTGAGCTTGTCTTGCATGGCCTTACCTTGAAAATGAGTCACAAAGGACATCTCCAAGAAGGGCGGGGCATGACGAGGTCCGACCTCCCTTCTCGGGGCCAGCAGCTCAGCTTTAGGGTGTTTCTGGGGTCCCCTTGGCCAAGAGGGGGTCCATTCAGTCAGCTGGGGGGCTTACGTTTTGTTTAGGGGCCGCCCATCAGCGGGGCTGGGCTTCGCTTCTGGGGGCAGGAGTCTGGGCTTCGGGAATGTCTTTCCGGGAGTCTCAGTCTCAGGTTTGGAAAAGGGCTGGGCTGGCACGTTACGTAGATGGCAAGGGACCTCCCACTCTCCTGGGACAAAGGCGGGTGCCACACTTTGGTGTTGCCCCGAGTGACTGCCCCCACACCTGGGGGAGGAGGAAGCCCGGCCAGTCTGCAGAGGAACGCTGGCAGTTCCCCAGCCCTGGGCCAGGCCGCACAGGCACAGTAGGGCTGGAAAGTGACCTAGAGTAATAATTATCATGTCGCTAACTGTCCATGAGAGTGGTTCTGTGGTGATGCCTGAACCAGCAGGAGGCCAGGCAGGGACCCGTTCACCCTCGTGTCTCGCTCTGGCTCTGTGAGCCCGTCGCGCTCATGGTTCCACGCTTGCCCGGCTGTCGGTGCGTCTGGTCATTTTCCGCCAAGAGCACACCGAGAACCGCAAACAGACAACTAAGACCCCACAGTTACTCTGACAAGGAGAACATTTCGGAGATTGCACCTGAACCCGAGGAGCTGGGTCCTCCTCCCCCTCCTGCCCTCTGCCCTCTGGTTGGGAGGGGGTGAGAGGGAGAGAGAGGGAGGGAGAGGAGGATGGGTGTCCCGTCCCCCCCCCCCGTTCCCTCATCCACTTGCCCGAGTCTGTTCATCTCTGTGGCTGGTGGGTGTCCCCTTCCATCCTCTGTCCTGGCAGCTGGCGCATGGGGGCCAGCAGCCTGAAGTCCCAGCTCACGGACCCTAACAACACTGTTGGCAGCTTGGGCCTACAAGCGGGACCCCACAGCTGCCCAGCCAGAGTGACCCCAGCCCACTCACTCCACAGGGGCGAGATCGTCCGGCTGCGACTCCCTTGGCCCCGCACACTGCGGGGATTGCCAGGACAGCCCAACTCGCGTTGGATAGGCCCGGCCTGGGAGCCGTGAGCAAAGTGCCTCCCGTAGCCCTGACCCTGAGACCCGGGACCCCAGGCTGGGAAACAGCAGACGCGCAGTTTTGCAGCCGGTCGTGAGCTGGCTGGAGCTTACACATGGCCGGTGCAGGAGGGAGGAGTAGTTACCACGGGGACTGAGCACACAAGCCAGGGTGGCCAGGTCTGCTGTCACGGAGAATTGCACCAGCCCACTGTCGCTCCTGTGGGAAAGTCCTACTGTGGGAAAGCTCCGTGAGAGCCCTCTGTCCAAAGTTTCCTCGGGACAAACTGGCCAAGGGCATCTTCCTTCATAAACAGCCCTTTATCTGCAAAATCCACGCATGAACTTTTGGTGTCTTTTTTTAATGACTGTTGGGTGACTGCTTTCCAAAGGCCCCCACCTTGGACACCAACACTCCATGGCAGCCCTGCGCTGTTTCCCCCAGGGAACCCCCGGAGTGTGCGTTATTTTCTCCAGAAACAGCCCGCAGCTCCTGAACATGCGGCTTTTATGATTGTAATCACAGCAACCTCTGATCAGGGAATTTCCAACCGTTGGTTTAAAAGAAAGTTTTCTTAACGGTCTCTATTTTTAACACTCTCAGCTGAAGCTCCTGAGTTTGCCTGTGTGAGGTCCAAGGTCCAGAAGTCTCCTTCTCATGAAACTGCTTTGCTGAAGCACTGGGTGCTGCTCTGGGTGGCTTTCATTCATTCATTCACTCATTCATTCATTCCACATTCCTTCATTTTCCCGCCCAACATCCACTCGACCAACATCCACTTGCTCATGCAGTCGTCACGTCTAGTCGGTCCCCCTATTCGGGGGCGAGGAGGTGGCAGGTGATGGGATGGCCTGGCTGATAAACTATCAACACGGAGAAAAAAGAGGAATAAACTCACAGCACATAATTGCCCCTTTGAAGGGAAAGATCACGGCGCAACCGTTCCTTGTTTGATTGACGGCCTGCGAAGTTTGTTTTCACAGCCTCGAAGATCCCTGAAAGACAGTAGGGGTGCCATCTCCCAGCCTCAGTTCCCACCAGAACCACATTCCAAAGACCTTGACAAGCGGCGAACTTTTCTCTCTTTACCCGCTTGTGCTTGGGCTGACACTTTTCTTTCTCTTATGTGGAGCCCTTCCCACCTTTGGGGAGTAAAATAAACTTCCTTTCTTTAAAATTGTTCTGTGGCTGGGTGCCGTGGCTCACGCCTGTGATCCCAGCACTCTGGGAGGCCGAGGCGGGAGGATCACTTGAGCTCAGGAGTTCGAGACCAGCCTGAGCGAGAGCGAGACCCCCCGTCTCTATTTAATAAAAAAGAAAAAAGAAATTTAAATAAATAAATAAATAAAATTGTTCTGATCTTGGTGTTGAGAATGCTTTCTCATCCCGCACGGAGAGTTCCCACCCACCGGCAAGATGTCCTCCGGGTGCTGGAGGCAGGCACCCAGGGAAGGCAGGTGGACAAGAGTGTGGCGTGGCCGGGGCTCCGGAAGAAATTCAAACAGGCGAGGGGTGGAGGGGGGCCGGCCTTTGGGTTTGGTGGGGGTTTCTGAGGAGGTGACACTTGTCCAAACCTATTCTCTGTGTCCATCATTCATTCATTCCCTCACCCCCCGGACGCTGAGAACATGTGGACCGGGCACTCACAGTCTCCGCCGTGGGGAGTCAGGAGAGACAGACTCACGTCACCAGTCCTCTCCCCAAGGAGTGGGCCAGTTGCGATGGGGAAACCAGAATGTTCTCCCACAGTGGTTGGGGGGGGCCTGCTGAGGAGGCCTTGGCAGAGGCGGGGGGAGCAGGGCCTGTCTGGGCTGAAGCCTCACCCCGGTAAGCAGGAGCCTGGGGCTCCATCGGCCCATTTCTGAAGATGAAGGACAGTGGGTGTCTCTTCAGGCCGATAGATCACTTTTAAAAATTACAAACACAGAGTCAGGCGCAGTGGTGTGCACCTGTAGCACCCGTTACTCGGGAGGCTAAAGCAGGAAGGTCACTTGAGCCCTGGAGTTTGAGGCCAGCCTGGACAACATAGCAAGACCCCATCTCTAAAGATAAAATCAAATAAATAAATCCCTTGGTATCCAAGGGGGATCCGTTTCAGGACCCCTGTGGACGCCACACTCAGCTGATGCTCAAGTCCCTGATATGGAACGGGATAGTATTTGCACAGAGCCTATGCACATCCTTTAAGTCAGGGGTCCCCAACCTTTTTGGCACCAGGGACCGGTTTCACGAGACACAATTTTCTCCACAGACCTGGGGCAGGGTGGGGGATGGTGTGGGGATGATTCAAGCACACCACACTTATTGTGCACTCTGCTTCTATTATTATTACGCTGTAAGATGCAATGAGATATCATACGACTGCCATAATGCAGAATTGGATGCCGCCGCCGCTCTGACGGGAGGCAAGTGACGGGGAGTGGCCGTGACACTCGCCCGCTCACCTGCTGTGCGGCCCGGTTCCCAACAGGCCACAGACAGCCTGGGTCCGAGGCCGGGGGTGGGGACTGCAGCTTGAGCCATCTCCCAACACGACGGAACCGCGCAGGGAGCCGGGCGCGACCGGCTCCGTTTTGCTTCTGACCCCGGTGGTCGCATCCTTCACGTCAAACTCTTCTGTTTAGCTCTGTACGCAGGCCGGCCCTTTGTGCGGGACATCTAGCTTAGAGTTCGAGTTCAGGAAAAAGTAACGGTCCCTTTTCCAAAGCCCGCTCCCCGGGGAGGTGGGGGAAGCGCGCGCACCCGCGGCAGCGTCACGTCGGACGTCTGTGTGCCCCGACGTGTGTCGTCCAGAGTCGGCTGACCACAGGCAGAGCAGTTCCGCAGCCTCTCAGACCCCCGCTGGCGCCCAGACGTCTGTGGCTGCCGGCCGCCCCGCGACCTCAGCCCGCCGCTGCCGCCTGCCCTGCAGCTGAGGAGGAGGTGACATTCGCGCCAACCCGGGCGGCTGTTCATGGCCGTCGGGCCGTCTGCTCTCAGCTGCCGGCTCCCCGGATAAACTCGCTCCCCTGCACCAGCGCTTGGCCTCCCAGCTGGTTTTATCGGCTGTCGGGTGGCAAGGGGGCAAGAGCTCGAACTCAGCTACAAATTGTCATCACACTGTACTTGTATTCTTGTTATTGTTTGGTATTTTTTTTTCCCCAGTTTTTTCCATCTGAGGTTGGTGGAATCTGCAGGTGCAGACTCAGGGATGCGGCCCCGTGCGCTGGGTTGACGAGGACGTCCGCCCATCAGTGGACGGCGCACGCCCCTTCTCTCTGTTCCTGCATCCGTCCGAGGTGTCGTCTTGCCCGAGTCTGCAGCCACCCCTGCCATGTGGCTGGAGCGGTGTGTCCCGCCATGGGCGCCGCTGGCCCCTTCGCCCGGCGACCGTCAGCTGTGGGTCACTGTGGGCTCCTCGGGCCACTGGCGTTGTGTCCCGGGAGGGCACTGGCTGGGGTGCCCGGGGCAGTGGGTCTCGGGTCCCCTGTGCCCTCCATGCGCAGAGCGGGGGTGCCCACCTCCCCCGACGCCACCACACCCAGCTGTTGGGAAGGCACAAAATCTCAGGTCCTCGGAGCTCGGAGCCTGCCCAGGCTGCTCGGGAATGGCGGGCGGTGGCTGGGGCCGCTCTCAGTCAACGGCCCGTTCTCTTGTGGAGGGTGCGGAGGGGGGTGGCCTGAGCCCCTCACTCAGGCTGAGCAGGAGCTTGGGGGACCCCCTTCTGGACCCCTCCGTGGGGCCTGCTCAGTGGCTCCGACCCCCCACCCCACCCCCCAGAGCTGCACTCCACAGCGAGGAAACAAGGTAGACTGTTCTCTTCTGACCTGGAGGCGTGAGAAAGCGGGTTCCAGAACGACACGCCCGGGGTGGCCCCATTAAGAACGGCCCTGTCTGTGGGGCTCGGAGGCTCTGAGCGTGTGTGAGCAGGAGGAGAGGCAGGTGGCGCCGTGCAGGTGGGTGACTCTGCACACGGACACCTCTGCAGGTGGACATCCAGCAGCTGTCCTCTCCTGAGGACCCAGGACCTCCTTCCTCACCTTCTGTCTCCACTGCGACCTCACCACCTGCCCTTGCCTGGCCTGCAGGTCAGCCTCCTGAGGTTGGGCCTCCACCCTGCCTCACCAGCCTTCCGGCGGTGGGCCTTCCTCCCCTCTGGTACCCACCCAGCTCCCGCAAGCCCCAGCCCCTTCCAAGCTCTGGACCCCAGGGAACCCCCCCCAGCCCGAGCCCTTCCTCCTTCGGGGCCGGGGTCCAGTGTGTAGGGTCCCATGGCCCCTGCCAGGGTCAGCCCTTGCCGCTGCGGGGCCCCGCGAGTCTCCCGCCTGGCATCCTTCCCGGGCCACAGAGGCAAGACACTGAGGGGCGTGTGGCGTCACCGGGGCCTGCAGCCGTGAAGGTGAGCACTCACACGCTCCGTGGTCCACTCTAACGCCCCAGGAACAGACGTGTGTGCCGGGAGGGAGAGGCAGGGAGATGGGCGGGCAGGGAGGGCCCAGCACAGCTGCTCCAGGCGGGGAGAAGGGACACAGAGAGTCACCAACCAGATGGACACAGACGTGGATGGTCCCCACTGCGGCCGGGGCTGGAAAGTGACAACCTAAAATGTCCCCGGACTTTGCCGAGTGTACCCTGGAGCTCAAAACGGCCGGGCGAGAGCCTCTGCCAGACCCAGTTGTGTCCCTGGACACTAACTGTGTCCGCATCCTCTACCCCCAGGGGGTCCGAGTCGGCCAGTCGTGCCAGGGTGGTGGCTGGACCAGGTACGCTGGTCGTCCCTGACACCTGAGCCGGGCTGGGGGGAGCAAGTGACCGAGAGGACAAACGCATAGTCAGTGGCAGTTCCTGAGGCCGTGGCTCCCCGCTGGCCCCCGAGGCGTCCTCCCCCGGCGGCCCCCAGGCGACCAGCTGTCTGGCCTTGGAAAACCCCTCGCGAGCAGCCCGGCGTGGGGCAGGTGCGCTGCTCTCCTGGGGCAGAAAATAGCGCGTGGCCGGGCCGCCTCCGCGCTCGGGCAGCCGCCTGGAACCGCGGCTGGCGAGACCTCGCCGCAGATCCGGGGTGCGGGGGCCCGGCGTGGGAACGGCCGGATGTTTTGGCAGCGGTCGGTCCCTTGCGGAGCAGGACGCTGGGCTTCCGTGGGTGTCTCCGTAGGGCCTGCAGCTGCCGGGAGGGCAAGGTCCCCCATGCCAGCCACCCGCAGGCGGCTCTGAGCCCAGCCCGCCGCGTGTGACTTCCAGAGTCCCTGCCACCGCTGCTGCTGCTGCTGCCAACACTGGCCGGCCTCGGGTAGAGGGGGCAGCCCAGCAGCGTGAGAGGAAGTCGGGTGGGGAGGGCTGGGGACGGGTTTGGAAACAGCTGCAGCTGGCTGGGCCCTGCTCGGCCTCCCCCGGCCTGCAGAGGGGCCGGGGCTGGGCAGCTGTGCTGGGCAGAGTCTCCGAGCGCAAAGCCCAGGGCCACCGGCTGCAAGTTCCACCACCCTGCCTGGGGGAGGCTGGGGTGCAGGGACGGACCCATCGGCCACATTCCTGCAGGGGACACAGACCTGCCCACGTTAGGAAAGTGACCCCCGTCCCGCTGAGCCAGCACCTGAGCGACAGGACGTGCCTGTCACCGCCGTTTCCTGAGCTCACCGGCGCGTGTCTCCTCCACGGGGCCACACACATGTGGCCTCAGCAAACCTGAGCAAACCTGTGCACATAGCCACCACTCCCTTTTGGCTTCAAAACTGCCGTGCCCCGTGGGATTAAGCCCTTTGCCCCAGGAGCACTCGGACTTATTTATTTTCTTAAATCATGAATAACTAGAACAGAGCAAGCACTTGGGCCAGCAGCCAGGAGACTGACTCTGTATCCAGAGGTTTCCATTTCACAATCGCTGAAACACTCATGCTGAAAGATAATCTCAAAACAGAGACAACATCATGGCTCTTTGTGTACAGATACAAAGTGAATGCATGTTTAAGATTTTATGTAACTCATTTTCGGTGAGAACACCAATAAGATGTAACAGCCAGTTCAAAGTAGATGGAGGGGAGAAAGCACAAAGCTACAGGGAGTAGAGGAATGTGGGATTGATCTAGGAATAGACAGGACTGGCTTTCCCAAACACAGAGCAGATGGAACGGACTGAACCTCAGACTGGGGGCTTAAAACAGCAGAAATCGGTTCTGTCACAGTCTGGAGGCCGGAGTCCAAGCTCCAGGTGTTGGCAGGGCTGGCTCTTTCTGGGGGTCCTGGGGGAGGATTGGTCCCTGGCTTCTGACTCTTTGGTGACCGCCGGCAGCAGCCCTGGTGCCCTGGTCACGTGGCTGTGTCGCTCCAAGCTCTAACTCCATCTTTGTGTGACTTTCACCCCCATCTCTCTCTCTCTTTTTTTTTTTTTTTTTTTTTGAGACAGAGTCTCACTTTTATTGCCCAGGCTAGAGTGAGTGCCATGGCGTCAGCCTAGCCCACAGCAACCTCAAACTCCTGGGCTCAAGCAATCCTCCTGCCTCAGCCTCCCGAGTAGCTGGGACTACAGGCATGCACCACCATGCCCGGCTAACTTTTTGTATATATATTTTTAGTTTGCCAATTAATTTCATTCTGTTTTTAGTAGCAATGGGGTCTCACTAAGGCTGGTTTCGAACTCCTGACCTCGAGCAATCCGCCTGCCTCGGCCTCCCAGTGTGCTAGGATTACAGGCGTGAGCCACCGCGCCCAGCCTCACTCCCATCTCTCAAAGCTCCTCTGCCTTCTCCTTCAAGGACACCAGGAGAACCCAGGATGGCCTCATCGCAAGATCCTTGATTTAATTACATCTGCAAAGACCCTACTTCCAGGTCATGTTCACGGGTCCCGGAGCTTAGGGCTTGGATGTATCTTTTGGGGGCTGCTATTCAACCCACTACGCACAGCTATAAACAGGAATTATTAATGCTTGCATTGCCAACCATTATCTGTAATTACAGGTTGTCGAGTAGCTCGAGGGCAATGAGAGCTGAGAGTCGAGAGCCCAGCAGCGATCACTGTTCCCGCTGGAAATGCCCAGTTATCTTTGAACCCTCGCTGCTTATTCCAAATTTCCTTACACTCGGGTCTCAGAAGTCACTGGGAGGCTCCTGGCCTGTGTCTTTTTTGCCCACTGGTCACTGGAGGCTGCAGGTTCGGGGGGTCCAAGGCCTGTGGACACAGGGGGACGTGTCTGGAGCGTCCTGGAGCCGCAGGCCTGCAGCGGGGGCTGGGAGGGCCCAGGGCGCCCTGCGCGGGGCCGGAGCTTTGGGCAGCGGCAGCAGCGCCGAGAGTCAGCGGTCACCGGCTCTGCCCCCTCTCCCCCCGGCCTCCCGCCCTCCCTGTTCCCTGCTTCTCTCCTCCAGCGCCTGAGCCTGCAGCCCTCGGTCCCACCTGAGAGCCCAAACCACCGCCACTGCCCTAACGTCTCCCCGGCCCGCACCCAGGCCCCCCAGCTCCGTCGGCCCTGCTCAGAGAGGCCTCACGACCCCGCACTCTGCACCGCCCAGGGCTCTGTCCAGCCTGAGGTCCCAGTGTCCGTAGCCACCACCGTCACCCCTGCAGGTGCTCCGCACACAATGCCTGCGGATGGGTGAAGGCCCCGCCGCACGTGGGGCGGGGCCTTCACCCATCCCCCCCCCCTCCCGGCCTCATGTCCCAGTCCTTAGGGACCCCGGGTCGGGTGGTGTCTGGGCTGGGACAGAGCCCAGCAGGCCTCCCTCTCTCGCTTCACTGATGGTGAATAAACGAGGAAGAGGAGGAGGAGGAGGAGGAAGAGGAGGAAGAGGAGGAAGAGCAGGGAAAGGGCAGCCCGCTCACTTCCCAGAGGTCCATGGGGAACGTGGGGTCCGCAAGGAAGACCCAGGTGCCTGGAGGCGGCAGGTGCGGGGCAGGCTGGGCACCGTCTGGGAAGGGGGTCGGGTTGGGAAGGAGGTCTGGGAAAGGGGTCAGGTGGCTCCCAGGGAACAAGGTTGGGTGGGGGTGGCCGGTGCCGGCAGAGTAGGCCAGCGACCCTCACGCGGTGACAGTTGGGTGCCAGCAGGATGCGGGGTTGGCTCAGCTGGTCCCCGGGGCCCTCTGTCCTGCGGGACCCGGGAGGCCAATCCCGGCCTTTACAGCTGCTCTGTGAGGGCGCGGGTGGGCGCCAGGCCTCTCCCTTCCGCTACCTCGGGGGCGCAGGTGCAGCCCTGAGGCCTCGGGGGCTGTGCCTGCGGTCCTGGCTCTTCCCTGGAGGCCCAGCCTGCCCCGTGCGGGCGGCCCATCTGCGGAAGCCGGCCGGGTGCCTTGCTGCCGACGCCCGTGCTCGGTGGGCGGCGTGGGCCTTGTGGCCCACCTGAAGGCTGGCAGGCATCGCCCGTGGCTCCCGGGGAGGCCTGTTAACTCGGCCCCCCGGAGACCCTGGGCAGAAGGGGGCTGGAGCCTCTGAGGAAGTCCTGGTGACTCTCGGGAGACCAGACAGGTTTTCCTTTCTCTAAACACACGGGGACTCAGAAAGTCCCCACACCGGGGCCACTGGGATTTGCTTTGCAGAGAAGAGCACATTCCTGGTTTGCACTTGGCTGCAGCAGGCGTGGAGGCCCCTGCATGTCCACGGCTCCCAGCACAGCAAACAGTAGCTCCCGCCCAGCCCCCAGCGACACGCCCAGCCCCCAGCGACAAGGTCTTGGCTACTCCAGCCTCCCTTCCCCGTGCAGCAACTGGGCGCCTACTACGTGCTCGGTGCCGGGGTCCAGGGCCGAGGAGAGGAGTCTCTGTCCTTGGGTCACTCCCAGTGCCCTGTGCAGGGTTCCAGGAGGGAAGCGGGGTGCGCCCCACAGACGGGAGGGAGCCCACGCTCTGGGGCCGCCCCGAGGGCCCCGAGTCTCTATTTCATGCACTGTCATGGGAGGGCACGAGGGCCTGGGAGAAGGACATGATGTCCCTGCGCCCCCCCACCCCCACCCCCGGGAGAGATGGGAGCAGCCACTGGAGAGGTCAGAGGAGGAGCAGGAGGGAGGCAGCGGCCAGATTCGGAGCTGGGGGGAGGCCCCGCTCTGAGGCCCGGCGCTGGAGTGCGGGGGCTGCTCTCAGCCCTGGCAGCCCGTGCCACGGTGGGGAGGCCACCGAGCTGGGCGCAGGTGGAGGGGGGACCCGCCACACCTGGGGGAGAGAGGCAGCCAGTCAGAAAGGAGTGGGCTGCCCACGAGAGCGCAGAGGCCCGCGGGGACCACGCTGGTACACGGAGCGGGAGGGGCCTGCCCGGCCTCCCACTCGGCTGCTGTATTCCTTAGGCGCTTCCTCCTCTTCCTCCGCATTTCCAAAAGTTTCGAAGACCCCACCTGTTTTGGCCCCAGCTTGGCCAGAGCGCAGAGAGGGCCCGGGTGGCCCGGGGGACAGGACGCTCTGGGTGGATGTGGGCTCGGCCCCAGCCCTGCCAGGGGGCTTCACGCCCAGACCCCGCCTTGCAGGCTCCACGGTGGGGCCGTGGGTGACACCCCTGGCCCGGGGGCAGGTGTCTCCGCTCGGGCTGCTGTGACAATCCCACAGGCCGGGCGGCTCGCACGGCGGAGAGTTATTTCTCACGGCTCTGGGGGAATGGAAGTCCGAGGTCAGGGCGCCGGGGGATCCAGTGTCTGCCGAGGTTCACCTCCCGGCTCGCAGACGGCTCTGCGTGTCCCACCTCTGGCGTGTCCCCTTACAGGGCACCTGTCCCGTTCAGGAGGGCTGAACCCGGCCCCGTCGCTCTGGGCTTGGGTTCCCCGTGGAACTCTGGGGACTCTGGGGTGCAGACGCTCACAGCACTGGGGGCTGTTCCAGTAGCAAGAGGGAGTCGCGTCTCGAAGTCTCTCTTCATCCCGGGGTTCGGCCCCGGTGCCGTCTCGGTGAGTCCCAGCGGGACCTTGCGCGGCGTCTCAGAAATATGTCAACCTCTTTTTTTTTTCTTCCTTCCTTCCTTCCTTCCTTCCTTCCTTCCTTCCTTCCTTCCTTCCTTCCTTCCTTCCTTCCTTCCTTCCTTCCTTCCTTCCTTCTTTCCTTCCTTCCTTCCTTCCTCCCCCCCTCTTTCTTTCTCTCCTTCTCTCCCTTCCTCCCTCCCTCTCTTTCTCTCTCTCTCTCTCTTTCTTAGATGGTGTCTTACGTGGCCCAGGCTGGTCTCGAACTCCCCGGCTCAAGTGACCCTCCCGTCTCGGCTGGGACCGCAGCTGCCCCTCCGGCCTGGCTGGAGCCTCCCCTCATAGCAGGGCACACTTGGAAACGCAGTTATGTTACCGGGGCTTCGACTGAAATCCTATATCCGAGGGTGTGCGTAGGACGCCTGGCTTCGAGGTTCCCAGCCCTACAGGGAGTGGATGAAAGCTGTCACTTCTTGGCACACCCAGGAACTGTGAGACTGCGAGTAAAACCTAAAGCCTGCCGTGCTCTGGCTTCCCAGCCTCGAGGGGTTTTTAAATCTGAGATTCCTAGGTGATTAATGTAGGGAGAAAACGTTGTCTTTCTACAAAAAGCTGTAACACACCTGCTAGTGGATTATAGCTCTGCCCGTTGTTTTCCGGTTTTTGTTATAGGCGAGACGTCACATTCTGCTAGATCCCTCCAACCCAACTTGCTTCCGTGGAATTACTAAAAGCGGAACGCCCCTGTCCCTTAAGCCTTATGCTCTGAAACCGGATACTTCTTAAGGAGCAGGTCTCCTGCCTGGCGTACGGGCCACACGAGAGAGAGCCCGCCGGCCCACCCGGTGCTGTGACGAGAGGCGGGCAGGTTGTGGGGCAGGTGAGAGGCTGGCACTGCTGCAGACGGCTCTTCCCGGGACGCGGGAGGGAGACGCGACGCACACGGAGACTCCCGCCCCGCCCACCTTCTGCACGTGGCAGGACGGGGCTCCTGATTCACTCAGCTGGTTGCCTTGAGCCTGGGTCGTGACTCAGAACCATGATGCAAACCGGGACTGTCATATTACTCTCGGTTTTACTTTGTATTCTCCCTTTTTAAACCTTGAACCTTGTTGCTTGTTAAGTTTTTGCAGAAGTACAACTCCTAACAGAGTGACGCTGGCCGCGCACTCTGAGAGGACAGCGAAAGACTGCAGAGCAGACAGGGTGGAACTCAGCAGTGGGGTCCAGGCGGATTTAGCCTGAGGGCCCCTCCCTGCCTCTTTTGGGGACCCCAGGTCCAGACTAGACGGACAGCCACTGAGCTCTGTCGGCAGCCCCCGGCCAGTGGACTTCCGGGACAATGGGAAAGGGGGTCCCAGATGGGATGACAGTGTCAGGGCCAATGGCCTTGAGCTGGCGGTGAGATGCCGAGACGAAGGTGTCCCCGGCAGTTCCCCCCGGCGGGGACAGGGACAGTGCCACTGTAGGAGTCTCTGACTCCAGGTGGTGAATTATGAGAAAACCAAATTCTGGGCAATTTGAGAAGAAACACCAAGTTCTCTTGATTAAACTACTAAATGGATTAAGAATTGTGTAACTGGTCCTTAGTTTCTTTCTCTGACATTTCTGTAACGCTGGGAGCCGAACATACAGCTCCGAGCCAACTGGCGCCTGAGCCGTGGACACAGGCGCTCAGGGTGACAGGCGCTCTGAGCTGGAGGGCCGCAGGGGGTCGATCGCCAGGTGCTGCCGAGACAGGTGCTCACCTGAGCTTGCCACCGGGTTAAGGGGACTTTGGTCCCAGGACGGAGGGAGCAGCTGCACCTGCTGCGCCCGCATGGCCACCCGGACACCGAGGCTCAGCTCCCCCTGGGTCGGGGAGGACGCCCCACCGGCTCCCGACTGACACACGGGTTGGCGGTGCGCGACGAGCCCACGCAGGCTCCCGGGGCCTAGCCGAGGCGCGTCCTGCTCCTGGCGGGGCAGGAGCAGCGGTGCTCGGTGTCGCCATGAGCAGGGCAGGGGCTGACTCAGAGGAGCGTCCCTCAAAGTCCCCTCCCCCCAGGAAGCCTCAGACGGCTGCAGCCGGGCCTCGCGCAGGCAAAGAGGAACCGCTCTGGGACCGAGAAGAGGAAACCCGGCCGTCGGCCCCTCGTGCCCAGCGTCATTGAGGTGGCGTGTCCCCATGTCACAGCTGTGGGAGTTAACGCTGATGCAACACGGACCGCGGAGAAGGCACGCACATGCCGCTGGCCCCACGCTGGCCCTCACCCGGCGGAAGGGGCACCTCAATGGGCCAGCCCAGGGGGCCCCTACGTGACCTCCAACAAGGCCCCCAAATATTCAGTCCCTCAGAGCAGGATCTTTGCCCTCAACACGGCCGGCGCTCTTTGTCCTGGGGGTGCCCTGTGGATGGGATGAAGACCACGGGGGCCGGCGCGGTGGCTCACGCCTGTAATCCCAGCACTCTGGGTGGCCGAGGCAGGAGGATCGCTCAAGGTCAGGAGTTGGAAACCAGCCTGAGCAAGAGTGACACCCCATCTCTACTAAAAAAAATAAGAAAGAAATGATCTGGACAACTAAAAAAAAATATATATATATATAAAATTAGCCGGGCATGGTGGCAAATGCCTGTAGTCCCAGCTACTCGGGAGGCTGAGGCAGGAGGATCACTGGAGCCCAGGAGTTTGAGGTTGCTGTGAGCTGTGATGAGGCCACACGGCACTCTAGCCTGGGCAACAGAGTGAGACTCTGTCTCAAAAAAAAAAAGACCACCGGACTTAGGGGCGCTGAGTCTGAGGCAGTGGGAGGAGAGGAGGTGAGGGCATTGCCTGAGCAGGAGCCTGAAATAAGGGCAGACGTTAACTGCCTAATTGGGGACAGATATCAGTGATCTGGGAGTACAGCAAAGCATGCTCCAACCTCAGAGCCTGAGGGGTCTCATGCCTGAAAAGCCGTGGAGCAGCCTGACATGGAAGCTCCTCATGGCTGTAGAGGTGGATTGCGTGTGCCAGCCCGGGAGAGGGGGCTCAAGGCTCCCATAGTGTTTGAACACCGGGCCAAGCTTCTTCTCTCCCTTTCTCTCAACAAGGCCTCCTCCGTTAATGTAAAACCAGTCTCCCAGTGGGAAGCATGTGGTTTCCTTGTTCTTTGATCAAATAGGGCTGCAGCTACTGAAGTTAGAGATTGATGTCCATGTACATCATAGCTTGAGCTTGGGATAAAATTAGTTAGTTTACCTTGGGACACGTTGTGCCTGCTGAAGAATTACGTGGTTTTCACTTCTAGAAAGGAGAAGGTGGTTAGCTAGGACACCTTGTGATTTTGGGAGGAGCCCTGAGACTTCTGCTCATAGTATCCCGTGATTTTTTCACACGAGATCATTGTGGTTTGCAGCGTGGCAAAGAGAATAAAAAGCAAGTGCTGGGGTTCAGGTGCCGCCACCTTAGCACTGGAGTGCTGGTGGTCCTTTGACCTCACCGCTCTCTTAAATATTATTCCTGTGTCTGTGTCTGTCATCTCTTGCAACGGATTCTGCCCGGGGACCCTATCTTTATAGGGGATGTCGTGAACCCCAGATACCTGGTGCATTTAGGACGCCTAGCAGCACACCTGGCTCCATCCATTAGGTGCCAGGTGCCAGTGTCATCTGTCCCCCAGTTGCAACCACCAAATATGTCTCCAGACGCTGGCAAGGGTCCCCTGCAGGGCACAATCGCCCCTGGCTGAAAACCACTGCTGTAGGACTGAGATTTGCCCACCCGTTGCCACCAAGTGGCTGCAGAGGCACGTCTCAAACGGGGCTGAGCTTGTCTGAGTCAGTGACTCGGTGGCAAAAGCGCAGTGGCAAATGAGTCAGTGACAAAAGTGCAATTGGCTGAAATTCCTCATCATGCCTTCATTCCCAGTGGGGAGGAGACGCCCGCCCAGTGACATGCTCAGATCCCACGGGGGAGCCCCAAACCCTTCTCACTGTTGATCACACTTTACACACCCAGAGCTCAGTTTTTTGCACGAGATTTCAGGGCGGTGAGCACGGGTGTGGACGAGACCTCTTCCCGTTAGTGGAAATGTGGGCTCTAGAATTTCATCACAGAAGTTGGATCTTTCCTGCACCGATTCTTAGAAAATTTACTCTTTTGGTTCTTCGTGTTGTACAAATCTTTTATGAAATGACACTGAAGATCCCAGACCCTAAACGAGGTGTCCGTGCCACTCCCCGTGATGAGTTGATCAGAGTGTGAGGCAAAGTCTTATTTCTGTCCGGCCGGCAGGACCGGCAGTTTCGTGAAAGCCAATTCACGGATTCTTCTTGGCAGAGACATTTTATTTTATTTTTATAATTTCAGAAAATTCTTCAGCGCGATAGATTACATACGAAAAATACATAGATTACATACGAAAAATTAAGCGATTGTTCAGCTCAGCCAAGTGCTCACTGCGAGGCTACTTCAGGTGGTAAACACTTCCTATGGGGCAAATCTGTTCTAGATGACCAAAACCAAACGTTTGAAAGGAAGACAGCTGCTGTATCCGGCAGGACACTATCATAGCGTGATACAGGGTGACAAGGGGACTTCAGGGCTTATCTAGTAAGATACTTATTGTGACAAGAAAGGAGCCAAGACATAAAGAGGGCTTGTGAGCAGCACCTGCCGTTCCAGGAGGAGGAGGGATGGAAGCCGTAGCCGTAGAGATGAGGGCCTGGGGTGGCCAGGGACTTGGGATAAGCAGGTACACAGAGGAGGGGACGGCAAAGCTGGACACGTATTCCACGCGGATGCCCCTTCACCACTACACAAGGGATCGTGCCGCTGCTTGACATGTGGGACGAGAACTTCTAAGAGACAGCAACATGGTCGTCCCCAAGGTCTAATCCCCGAGGATTCCAGAATGCTCCAGCGGTCCTCCTGGTCACAGCCGCCCCGCGCCTGGTACTGGAACCAGGTTTGGCTACCGGCACCTCCCCCTCTGCCTGCGCCTGCCGGCCACGGCGCTTCGCCCTGGCACTGCCGCCCAGGAGGTGGCTCGGGCAGGACCGGAAGGTGCTGATCCTGCTGGTGAGCCCCTGGTACGGCGAAGCCCTCGGTCACCGCGCGCTTGCTGTCTCCGCAGAGATCTTTTATAGCAAGAATGAAAGTTGGTTCAATGCTCACTGTTGGACTCGATTAAACATAAGTACATACGGGCAGCACCTGCTCAGCACCGTGGGTCCCGGGAGACCAGAGCCCTCCCGGCCCTGTGGATCTCGCGCCCCGGACGGGGTCCCGGCTCTGGCGGCCGCTCCGGAATGTGCTGGAGCCTCGGTCACGGCTGAGAAGGACGCCACGCCAGCAGCATGCTCGCGGTTTTAGTATTTGTTTCACTCAGGCCGTTGTGGGTTTGTTTTGTTTTCTTTCGGGAAGCAGCAGGAATGGTAACAATTAAGCAATCTCAACACACAGTGCATTCCGAGGGAATCTGCATCCAAAACAGACTTGCAGCTTGGGCTCCTTGGTGGCCCGCTCCACTCCCACCCTCCCCGCCCAGCATCTGCTCTCAGTGCTGATCGAACCAGACGCGGCCTCGTGGAGCAGCCTGACATGGAAGCTCCTCATGGCTGTAGAGGTGGATTGCGTGTGCCAGCCCGGGAGAGGGGGCTCAAGGCTCCCATAGTGTTTGAACACCGGGCCAAGCCCCTTCCCTCCCTTTCTCTCAACAAGGCCTCCTCTGTTAATGTAAAACCAGTCTCCCAGTGGGAAGCCTCTCCAGTTTAGAGGGACAGCCTGCCCCGTGCAGAGGCTCCCGCCGGCACGGCCTAGGCTGCCAGGCGCCCCATGGTTTCGGGGCCGCCTGCCCGGCCCTGCGTCTTCCCTCCTGCGTGGTCGAGTCGGGCCCCCCATGCAGCGGGAGTCTCCGTGCCAATGCCGCGTGAGCGTCTCAGGGAAACTCTGACCAGAGCTTTAGTTTCCAGTCGCTTCTGCAGCAAACAGCCACCATCCAACCGCCTGAACAACACAGCGTGTCCCCTGGCTGTCCTGGGGCTCAGAAGCGAAAGCAGGCTCTGGGGACCGAGTCCTGTCCCCACCCTCGCACCACCAGCCTGCAGGGGGGCGTCCGTCCCTGTCCCCGCCTCCTGCTCCCAGGACCCACCGCTGTCCCTTCCCAAAGTGACTTGCCAAGTGCCCAGGGGCACCTGGTGCTCGGCCGTAGTGCCACCCCAGTGCCCGCCGCAGACTGGCCTGCACGTGTCCCCAGTGGGTTGGCTCCGCTGCGGCCCGGGCCAGGTGCCCAGGGTGCCCAGGGGACAAGAGAGGGGTGTGCCGAGGGCCGGAGATGCTCCAAGTCACAGCAAGGACAGCAGGCCGTGGCCCTGGACCCACAGAGGTGAGCTGGTTGCAGCTCCCCCGACAGACAGCGAGGGCAAGACCCGGCGGGAGGAGGTACGAGGACAGCGGGGGCACGAGGACGGCAGGGGCGCGGGGCGCGGGTGGGCGGCTCTGGCGCTGCAGCTGTGGGGGCGGCCCCTGCGTGGCCGTGCTGTCAGAGACAAGGTCCCGTCTTACATGTGCGGCTGACAAAGCTCAGCCCGCCCCACTCCAGCCCCGAGGGCCGGACCCGTGGGCTTTCCGCCCCACGACCTCCCTGTCCTCCCAGGTGCCCGGCCAGGTCGCGCCTGCTCGGGGAGCGGATCCGCGCGCAGCCGTTTGTGCTGAGCCAGCACCTGGCAGGTGTGCATCGGTCTGGCCTGAAAAGGTGGGACATCGCAAGGCGGGGGCTTACAAGTCATAGGCGGGTTTAGGGACTCTTGACCTGACAATTGGCTATAAAAGAGCTGGGCATTGTCCGTAAGACCTGGAGTCCCTGTAAAGGGGTGCTTGAGTTAAGATAAGGGTCTTCTGTCCCTCCTGTGACGCTCTGCCGTGGTCAGGTGGGGAGGGGAAGAAAACCGCGTCCTGTCGGGTTAACGGGACCTGCTTAGTGAGATTTCACCATTTGCGGGCGTGACTCGCCAGGCCCCCTTAGACAGGAATCTGGGCAGAAGGAAAAGACCAGAGTTTCGTCCTCAGCTGAACAAATGGCCTTAATCGAACATTTCATCTGATCCATCGCCACAATCTGCGGGAAGCTCCCTGCCAGACACGAAGCAAAACAAAACCGGGAAAATCTCCAGGGGAACGCCATGGTCAAGCTCTCGAAAAAGCTTGTCATGTGAAAGCGCGAAGCCGGACCCCCCACCTCACGCCACGTACAAAAATTAACGTGACGTGGACCAAAGACTTGAATGTGAGAGTTGAAGCTGTGAGACTCTCAGGGAGAACTTCGTGACGTTGGATCTGGCCGTGATTTCCCGATAGGATGCCAACAGCCCGAGCAACAAAACAAAAACAGAAAACTGGACATTAAGATTAAAACCCGGTGTGCACGGAGGACGCCCCCAACAGAGAGAGTGAAAGGCCACCGCGGCAGGGAGAGGACATCTGCAAGTCAGGCATGTGGTGGGGGGGACACTCAGACTACGACTTTGAAAATGGCCAAAGGACTTGGACAGGACTTGGACGGAAATGTCTCCAGAGAGGAAATAAAGATGAGCAATAGGCTCACAGAAAAAGATGCCCCACCTCGGGAGTCATCAGGGAAATGCAAATGGAAACCACAGCGAGAAACCACTTCACACCTATTAGCACGGCAATTATTAAAACAGAGCCGAGTGTTGGAGGGATGTGGAGACTCCAGAACCTTCCTGCACTGCCAGCGGGAGGAGTGTGACACGGTGCGGCTGCCGCGGAAGACCGCGGCGTGGAGGGACCGTGGAGACGGCTCCCCAGAACGTCAGGAGTAGAACCGCCCTGTGACCCAGCACTTCCACCTCCGGGTCTGCTCCCGAAAGAACTGGAAGCAGAGACTCGCGCGCGGTTGCCTGCTGGCCGCGGCGTTGCCCACGACAGCCCGGCGGCCCCAGGCCCCGGCGCCGGCCGGCCTGCGGTAGAGACGTGTTCACGCAGAGGAGCCCACGCGGCCTCAGGCGAGGCAGTCCAGACACACGGATGAGCCTGCAGGACATGGTGCTCGGGGACGTACGCCCGACACAGAAGGACAAATGCTGTGCGACTGCACTCGTGGGGGTGCCTGGCGTAGCCGGATGGATTCACAGACGGACAGCAGGACGCTGGGGGCCGGGGGCTGGGGCAGGGGACGCAGCTGCTGCTTTGCCAGGTGGAAAGTTCTGGCGTCTGGTGGCGACTGGGCTTCAGGGTGGTTTGAACGGCAAATCTCCTGGTACACGTATTTTACCAAAATCAAAACAATAAACTCTAAACATAACTACATGTACATAGGTACTAAAAATACATATAATAAAAATGTTAAATTCTTTATAGACATATTAAAGCTAGCATCAAACTGTACTGTATTGAAGTAAAAAATTTGATGTGAATAGAAATAATGCACTGTGTCAACACTTTGTATTATTAATAGTTATTTTTGAGGTTAGGTTTAGGAATAATCTGCCATTTCCATTACAGTTGTGGCTGTAAGCTGAGAGAGGTTAAGTAATTTAAGAGTGTGAACAGCATTAGAATGTTTACGTGAACTGGATTTGTTATGAGCTTAATTTATTAGAGTAAAAAGAGTAATTTAAGTCTTTGAGAAGTTTGGTTGTCTGTTTTGTAGATTGTATCTTGTCGGGTATTTGAACTACTTAAAAAGAAAACTGAATACACTAAATTTTAATAGAATTTAAAATGTTAAAGGGAATTTAATTATCATTATTATCTTTTTTTTTTTGGAGACAGAGTCTTGCTGTGTTGCCCAGGTTGGAGTGCCGTGGTGTCATCACAGCTCACAGTAGCCTCAAACTCCTGGGCTCAAGCGATCCTCCTGCCTCAGCCTCCCAAGTAGCTGGGACTACAGGCATGCGCCACCATGCCTGGCTAATTTTTTCTATATGTTTTTAGTTGGCCAGTTAGTTTCTTTCTGTTTTTTTGGTAGAGATGGGGTCTCGATCTTGCTCAGGCTGGTCTCGAACTCCTGAGCTCAAACGATCCACCCACCTCGGTCTCCCAGAGTGCTAGGATTACAGGCGTGAGCCACTGCGCCTGGCCTGTTTAACTTTTAAATAGATAATTTTAACTTTTCTAGGTCACAGAAAAAGATGGAAAGTCTCCTATTGATCCACAAGAGGATAATTTTCATAAAGCACATGAAGTGAGGCCACTTCAGTTATGCCTGCAGAAGCAAGCATTCTGGATAAAATATCAGCAGAAAGACTCTACCAATGTGTCCAAGTCACCAAGCACCACCAAGGAGGTTTCCTTTAGGAATGCAAAGAGGTTCAGGATAGGACATCTAACAGCATTAAAAAGAAAAATCCGTGGAAGAAGAAAGACGCCGCCAGCTCCCAGGTGGCCGATGGGCTTCCTGGGGCCGCTGGGCCGAACCGGCATGGAGTGACCAGGAGCTTGGGCCTCGCCAAGGCGGCGCACACAGTCACCTTTGCCCCACCGCCCAGCACGGGGTCTGGCATGCAGCAGGGCCGCCGCAGAGGCTCGAGGAGGGGAAGGTCAGTCTCATCTCCGCATGGACCGTGAGGGTCCTGGGAGATAGAAAGTTCTGGTCATTGAGTTGTCAGAGAGCCCAAGGGGTGAGGAAGCTGCAGGTCACGGCCACCCGACTGGACCTGGCAGGTGCAGACAGGGAAGCTGTTAATAGGGTGGTGTGGGTGTCCCAGGCCAGGGGCAGGGGACCCCAGGGAGGCCTGCCTCCCTGGACTCTGGCCTCACCGCTCCTCCCTGCTCCTCTCGGGGGCTGGACGCTGCTCTCCTTCCCCTCTGACCCAGTCCCTGGAGGGGCCGGACCAGCTGACGGCCCGGCGTCGTGGGGCAGAGGCCTCAGCCACAGGTGCACACGCCTGAGCAAGGGCTCTGGGGGCCTTCCTGGGCCTGGTGCCCTCTGAGGTCAAAGGTCAGGCCCCCTGTCCTATGGGCAGGAGCGGGCTCAGAGGTTGCCCTTTCCCCACACCTGCCATACTCCCCAACGGCCAGCTGCGCAGTCACCAGGCCCGAGAGTGGGGAGAGGCGCCCGGCTCTGGCTCGGGCTCCTCACACCAGCTCATCTTCGCGTCTGTGTGGACGGGGGCTGGAAGCCGGGCACGGGCGCCCCAGGTGCAGGGCCGGGCCAAACATGGCTTCACTCCGTAGCAAACCCCAAAATTCCCCCGCAGGGATTCCCCAGCCCCCTCTCCCACCCCGGCACCCCCAGGCAACCGCCAACAGAATTGGCAAACACCGTCTGCTGAAAGGCCAGGCAGAAATTTGACCACAGCGCGGCGGGAAGGGAGCCGGCCTGGGAAGAACCCACTCTTCCTGTCCGCGGGGAAATGCCAGCCTGTGCCACACTTGCACTGTTCAAGGAGGAAGAAAAAGAAAACCAGCGTGGAGCTATTAAAACATCCTTTTTTGTAAAGGCGAGACAACACAGCACCGAAGAAACAGAGTTACTGAGCACAAGTCCCAAAGGGCAAACCGTGCAGTGGGCTCCTGCCGCCGCCCCTGGAACTCGGGAAATCCTTACGGGTGGGAGACGAGGGCCGAGGCGGATAAAACAGATTCAACGAAAGTTGGTGGCAGGCAGACCGGTGTCCCCAGAGGACAGTGGCAGAATGAGGACACCCCGCGTGGCACAAAGACCCGGCGGTGACGTTAGAGGACAAGGAGATAGACACAGCAGTGCCCACGCAGCACAGACCCACACCGGGGTCTGAGACGGACGCCAGCGGCCACCGGACGCATCGGGAGAGAGGGAGACAAGGTGACAGAGCAGACGGACCCGGGGGGGGGGGGCAGACCCGACACTCGCCAGGTGGGCGGCTGGTTTTCCAGGTACAGAGACAAGCAGACGGAACATGGGCAGGGATGAAGAGGGAGAGAGAAGCTTCCTCGAACTGAAGGCAGACCCGAGTCTATTTCACACAAAGGCTCATTGGTCCCAGGCAAGATTAGTGGCAGTCTGGTGACAATCTCCACTTCCGGTGGGAAGCACCAGCCCGGCACACGGAGGATGCTCCGGGCCGTGGGAGAGCCGACGCACTGGTCCAGGCAACAGAAACAACACTCCCAGCTACACGGGGCCAGAAATTGCACAAAGAACATTCTCTTCCCAGAACAGCGGCTCAGAATTGGTTATTCCAGGCAAACGACAGTCTTGGCTCACAACAAAGACCCGCAGAGCAGGGCAAGCAGCGGCGGCGGACGGGGTGGGGACAGGGGCTGAAGCAGAGTTGAGACCAAGCGGACCAAGCTGTGAGCAAAGCCTGAGATGACAAAGAGCCATCACTGCGACCAAAACCGTCTGCACCTCATCAGGAACTTGGCTCTTCGGGGCCAAGATCGACTTCGGAATCGAGGCTCCACCAGCGATTTTAATCCGTCACACTGGAGAATTTGGCAGGATGGAAAGTAACACAACAACAGCAAGAAAACTGGGTCACTTTCTTTCCAAAGGGAAACTGTTGCATAATCGAATAGCTGTTTGAATCTGCAGTGCTGAGTGTTGGGAATGCTCTAAACTTCATACTTTCAGCCTCTTGAAGAAAACCAGCGAGTTTCACCCCGAAGGAAGTCAGTGGGAGATGCCAGTCACTCTCCTGAATGTCACCGAGTGGGCAGCTTCGGAGCCCCCCCTCACCTGGCCTTCCCTCCCCGACCACTGCCCTCCCCACTCAACACCTGCTGACCAGCGTGTGACGCCTGGGGCCCCAGACTGCCACTGTCCTGTCCTGTGTGGCCCACCAGGACCCCCGGCCTGCTCCAGTGCAGGGCAGCAGTGACCCGGGGCTGTCCTGCTGGTGGCATAAAAGCAGCTTGCTAAAGCCGTTGGTAAAGAAATCCAGATGCCGGTATTGCAAAGCCACACATAGAGCCGCAAGACAGCAAGGTGGACCCTGGGCAAGCTGTCCGTGGACACTGTGGCCCGCACGCCTGTCGGGGGACTGCTCCTCCTGCTCTGGAGCCCCCGGGACTGCAGTGTGGCGGGGGCGACCACATGCTAGCCCTCAGGCAAGCAGGCAGGAGGCACAGGCCGGCCATATTCGCTTGGGCTCCCTCGGGCCCGGGCACCTCCCCCACAGGCCCGCATCCACACCTGACGCTGCAGGTGAGGGACCGGCGCAGGGCTGGAACCCCAGGCCTTCTCGTCAGGCTCAGCAGATCGTCCTCGGATGGAATGGTGCTTTGAAAAGACCAGAGAGAACCAGGCGGCGTTCCGAAAGAGTCAGCACCTTGCTGCTGCACCATCATGGCCTTGCAACTGCCCGCTGTCACCACTAAATGCCACCGTCCTCTAGGAGTCTGCTCCTTCCTCTCCCCAGACTGCTCTCTTCACCGTGACCGGGACCCCACCCTGGGCCGTGGAGCCAGCAGCTGGCTGGAGTTGGGAACCCAAACTCGCCCAAGACAAAGCAGCCCAGCCCCCGGGCCAGCCGAGCTCCCCCCGCCCGCCAGCCGCACCAGAGACAGCACAGGCCGTCCTGGGCCCGAGAGAGGCTCGAGGGCCCAAAGCACCTGCCCGCTCCGGGGGTGTAGACACCCTGCCACTCCCTTGGTGTAGACACCCCGCCAGTGCAGGCTTCCCATTGCCGACGGCCGCAGGGAACACGGGGCAGGGAGAGTGGTTCACGGTGGGCCCCCGAGACCCGGAGGGAAGAGCCCAGGAGACAGACATGCACGCAGCCCCTGCAACCCGCTTCCGCCGCCGCGCATTGATTCCCATCACTAGGTCGCCAGCCAGCCCCGTCCTCCCTGAGCTCAGGAATCTGCGTTTGGGCTCAGCAGAGCCACCCGTCCCCCTCCCAGGGCGCCGGCTGGAGAGACGCCAAGGAGGCCTGGGCTCCTCGGCCTCGCAGGGACGCAGGGACGCAGGGACGGGCGTTCAAGCCGCAGGGCTGGCCGGGGTCCTTCACCTCGTCTGTTACGCTCGGCCAACTCTGAGAAGCAGGCACCAGGTGGCCGGAGTATGGCCCTCGGACAGCCCCATGCAGGACTTCGGGTCTGGGACAAGTGCCGGCAGCTGTCCCTGGCAGGCTGCCCGCTTGGCCTCGCTGGACCTGCCACGTCCCGCCGGTCCCCAGCAGTGCGAATCCCGGGGAAGCCGTTCAGAGTTGGTTTCCGCCGTTTGCCGCAGAGAGCTGAGCCCCGCGCTTCGCAGCGTACGAAGAAAAGAGCAGAAAGGGACGCTGGCTGCAGAAGAGCTCCATTGAGGGTCTGGCACAGCGGGCAGTGGGGGGGCCTCGGGGGCCTCCTTGCTCCGTAGCAGAGTTGACCCGGGTGGGCGGACAGGCCGGGGCGCCCCGGACTCCGCCTGCTCTGCGGGGCAGGCCCTGCTCAGAGCAGGCACACGCCACTGCACCGCCCACACCCGGGAGCCCGTGAGGGCCACACAGCTTCTGCACCAGGAGCGCGGCCTCCAGGGGAGAGTTATTCCTACTGGGACAGCGCTGAGCACATCCTGGGGACCTCGGTGGGTGGGGCAGGAGAGTGTCCCTCGGAGCAGGGGGTGGCCCGGGACGGGAACTCCACACACACCGCCCGCTGCGTGCACCCAGGCGGCAGCCCCAGCACCACCGGCGCCCACTCCAGACAGAACCGCAGGCCCTGCCAGGCCGCTGGACCGGCACCTGCATTCCGGCCAGGCCCCCAGGTGACCCGTCACTTCTGAGAGTCCTAGAGTGGACACAAGTCCATTGAAGGGACTGTCGTCACCAGAGCCCGAAGGTCGCCTGTGGTCTCTGCCCCGGTGTCACCCTCGAGATTATGTCACGTCACGTGGCAGAAGGGATTCCGAAGACGTGGTTAGGGTCACCAGTCTGGCCTTGGCAGAGGGAGGTCACCCCGACAGGCCTGCCCTGATCACACCAGCCCTCTACAAGCGGTTTCCCCTGGCGGGCGCAGAAAGGACACATCCCACGGGCCGTCGCTGCTTGACATGGAGGGGCCACCAGGCAGGGACCTGGGAGCGATCCCCAGAGTGGGGAGCAGGCCCTGTCCAACAGCCACAAGAAAACGGGGACCTCAGTCCTACAACCCCAAGGACCCGGATGCAGGCGACCACGAGGCTGGGAGGGGCCACGGTCCAGGGAGGCCCCGGCAGGGACCGGCCACGTGGGGCCGCACATCTGACCAGTGGGCTGAGCTGATAGACGGGCTCGGGTTTGTCCATTTACTGATTTATTCGAGTGGCAGCGAAATGCACATAACACGGGACTTCGCATTTTGACTGTGTTAAAGTGCTGTTAGCACATTCCCACCGTGTGCAGCCCTGGCCTGGGTCCAGTTCCAGAACTTTGTCATCTTCCCGAACAGCAACCCAGCTGCGGTCCCCCCACTCCTCAGGCCTGGGAGTTGCTGGGCTACTTCCTGCGCCTGCCTGCCCCTTACCTGGCCCTGCCTGCCCCGCACCTGGCCCTGCCTGCCCCGCACCTGGCCCTGCCTGCCCCTTACCTGGCCCTGCCTGCCCCGCACCTGGCCCTCCCTGCCCCGCACCTGGCCCTTCCTCCCCCACAGCTGCGTCCCATCGCGTGTCCCTGCGCGCCTGGTCCTTCCCGCCTCTGCCTGCCGCCCATGACACTGCCATGCTCGAGCCTCGCCCTGTTTTCGCAGCTGCTGAGTGTGTCCCCAGGGGTGGAATCGCTGAGTCATATGGTGACTGCTGAGCTCTCGGGGAACCGCCAAACTGTTCCCCAGGACCTTTTACATTCCCACCAGGAAGGTGCCAGGGAGTGGGCGCTGTTTTAAGCTGCTGAGTATGTGGGAAGGAGAAAGTAGAAAACGAAATGCAGGGACTGGCCGCAGGGCAGGGGAGCAGGAGGCAGGGAGCTGGCAGGACCCTGGGCACCAGCTCGTCCTCTCTGGCCCGCAGTTCAGCTGCCCTGAGCTCCAGCCCAGCCCCCGCCTCAGCCTCTGCCCAGTCCCCCACCCAGCCCCACTCTGCCCAGCCCCCACTCTGCCCAGCCCCCCGCCCAGCCCCCACCCAGCCCCCACTCTGCCCAGCGCCAGGCCTAGGCTAAGCTGCAGAGCTGGCAGGTGGGCTCAGTGAGGCCCCAGAGGCCACAGCAATGCCCCAACCTCGCAGGGCTGCAGGGTCTGACAGGCAGGGCCCAGGGGGACGGCAGGGCAGGGAGGAGGTCCCAGCCTCCCACCCAGCGAGGCTTGCTGGGGCAGGAGAGACACCAGGACGTCCACACCCAGGCGTTTAGGAGGCGGGGCCTGCCAGGTAGCTGGGGGAGCAGAGGGGGCAGGCCCGGATGTGCACGGGTGCCTGGGCGCTGCCTCTCCCCTGTGCTGGGGGGTGCTGCCCCCCGAGTTTGGGTCCCCTAGAACCCACGATGGTGACCTTGTTAGGAAATGGGGTCTTTGAGGATGTACTTAGTTAAGGGTCAAGGTGAACCACTCGGGAGCAGGGTGGGCCCCAAGCCCTAGCAGACGTCCTGTTCCGAGGGGAGCCGCAGTCACCCGGGAAACGCGGTGGGGAGAGGCGTGGTGGGTGGCCCGGGGGGTCCTGTTGCTGCCGGCCGCCCGTCTGTGGGCTGGGGTGCAGCCGCTGCGGGACACTGCGGGCCCCACCCCAGTGTGGCGCCTCGTGGGCGGGGCATCCCCAGGCAGTGGCCCTGGAGGACATGGCTGGCGATGGGGCCACGTGCGATGCCTTGCTGGCCACCACGGCTGGTCCGTGTCCTCCTGGCAAGTCCCTCGCTGTTTACTTTCTCTGTGTCCTGGGAAACTCCATACCCCAGGCTGTCTGGAGAACTTTCCACCACCACCGTGACCTTCTCTGGCCCAAAGGTCCCTGAGCTCACGCCCCAGACAGGGGAGGGAGGAAGGCAGGTCTGCTCCAGACCTGGGGCCTCATCCCGGGGAAGGTTTCCCGGGGCGCAGCCTGGGCGAGGGCAGGGACTGCAGCCGCCCTTGCTTTGCGCGGCTGTCTGGGGCTGGGTGGGGGTTGCTGATGGACGGGGGCCCAGGCAGAAACCTACAGGAAGGCTGTGGTCCCCAGCCCCTCCCAGCACCTGTCACCTGGCCACCTGCGATTCGCTGGACCCCAAGGCGTGTCCAAATGAGGACGCCTCCCTCCGGGGACAGGGTCTGCAAACTCGGGCCGTGCCGGCTGCGCGTGGGCTGAGTGTGCAGGCGAGGCGAGGTGCGGTGCGGGGACGCGCCCCGCAGCCCCCAGGGCGGGGAGCCCAGCCGCTGTCCCCACCAGCATTTCCCCTTTCCCAGAACCAGAGGGTGGGCGGTGGCGGTTTTGGTTCCTCTTGACCTCGTCAAGGAAGACTCTGGTCTAGAATCTTCTGACTGGACGCGTCCTCACCACCTCCCACCCTCCCGCGCCCCCGTCTGCACCCCCAGCTGCCGTGAGCGCCGCATGTTCACAGACCCAAATGACACACGGTCACCCGAGGACACCCCAGCCCTGCACCGGCAACACACGGTGCCGTGGGCCCGCGGCCCCAGCACCCAGCCCGAACTCCAAAGTCCCGAACACTGAAATCCCAGGAGATCGGAATCTGTGCACGTTTCGTGTTTTGACCTGTTTGTTTATGAATACGGCTCACATGTTCCCACCTGAGGAGCCGCGTGCGACTGTCGTCAGCGTGTCTGGGGGTTCACGCTTGCGAGAATACGCGTGTTGTTATTCCTGTTTTATTGTGTAAAGTGGCCTATGAAGTGTCCTGTCGTGTTTTCATGTTTCTCAAATAAATTCTCTTTTAAAAATGTAAACAAATGTCTTTTATGGAATTTTTAAAATTGTTTTTCCGAGAAACATATTTTTGGGATTTTTGACCTTGCAGGACACCAGCATTCAGGATGTGGCCCAAACCCGTGGCGAGGGGTGGACGCTTTATAAGGGTATGACGGGCACTCAACAAGACGATGGCCAGCCTGTTGGCAAGGACCTCACCTGTCCCTGTCACACCTGTGCAAGGGGACCCATGACCTCGGGCACGGCGGGGGGGTGGTCAGAGGAGGGACAGCAGCGCTGGGCGGGGGACGCAGGGGCCAGTCCCCTCGACAGCACTCGAGGTGCGTCCTGAACACAGGCGTGCTGCCGTGAGCAGCCGTCACACGGTCTGCGCGTGTTTGGGGAATTTGGAAAGGGTAGAACACCGACGAGAGTCTGCAAACACTGGCCCTCCAGTCTTCAGAAAGATGTCTCCCTTACGCAGTAGGTGACCTAACGAGGACGTTCAAATACGGCCGGGAAGGCGCCCAAACAGGAGTCATTGAGGGTGACCACGGGAAGCGCACCTGTCTTCTGGCCCCGCAGGGAGCAGGGCAGGCTGAGGTCCCGGTGCGTGGAGACAGGTGTGGAGGGTGGCGGCACTGTGGTGGCCCTGTCTGTGGCTGTGTCCCTGGCCGAGGGTGGGGGTGGCGGCCGGTGGTTTGGTTGCCCCGTCTATGGGGGCCAAAGCCCTGGACCCCCTCCCTCCCAGGAACCTCCTCACCCAGGCTGCTGACCCGGCAGCTCCGAGCCCCCGGGATAGTCCCGAGAGACCCTCAGGTGGGGTCCCGTCTACAAGGACGTGTCCCCACTCCCCAGTGGCCGGGCCCTGCCACAGCACGCCACGCAGCGTCCTGGGGGCAGGAGTGGCCGCGGCCTGGGGGGCTGGTGCCGCACAGGGCGCCGTCCCTCTGTACTGGCCTTCGCACAGCCGGCCCGGGCTGCAGCGCCCACAAGCACCCTTGGGGAGCGGCTGCGGAAACTGAGGCAGAGCAGGTGGGGAGCTGACCCCCGGGGCCAGGAGTCTTGGAGGCTGGGGCCGAGCTCAGGCTCTCGGCTGGAATCTGGGCACTCCAGCCTGTGTCCGGCCCCCTCCGACGTCCACCAGCTGCGGGGGGCCTCCCAGTCCACGCCCGGCCCCAGCTGGTGTCCGCCAGGCTCGGGCCTAAGGCCGCGTGGCCAAGGCCTGACCCGGCCAAACCCCGCCCTGTGTAGCCTGTTGTCGGTGCCCGCTGCGGCCCTGGCAGGGACGGCCGCCCCGCCCCCGGGAGTTCTCACCGGAAGGCTCTGGAGAACTGCTCACTTCCTCCAGCCCTGCCGCAGGGGCAGACTCCAACCTGGAGAAACGAAAAGTCGGGCAAGTCCCCCGTCTGCTTCCCAGGAAAGTCCCGGCAAAGTCCCTTCGCTCCCGCGGCTCTCAGGGTGCTTCCTCTGAGCCCCACCCAGCAGGGAGGGGGTTTCTCTCCTGAGGACGGCCGTCCTGGGCAGCACCTGGCCCGCGCCACGGGGCCCCGGCCAGCCTCACTGAGGGGCCACCCCGAACCCCAGGGCTGGGGGGACGGGCCAGCCCCCCACCCCGGGAGCACTCGCCCGCGCCCGACGCCCCAGGCAGGCTGTGTGTCTGGACGGCTCGTCTCCTGCCCCCCTGCCCCTTTCTAGGTCTTTCCTGGGACCACGGTACTTGCTCACCAGACCTCTGCAAATGCCCGAGCAGGGCAGCTCGGGGCCACCCAGGGCAGGGGTCGGGGCACCCTCCCACCACCCAGGGCCGCTGCACAAAGGCAAGGCTGGGGCCGCGCGCGGGAGAGAGGAGGGAAAGTCCTGGAACAATCAGGGGTCCCGGGCTCCTGGCCAGCGGGGTCCTCGGCTGGGAGGCAGGAGCCGTGGAGGAGCCGGACTGCCCACAGGAGGCTGGTGATGGGGGTGGGCGGGGCGTCGGGAGCCCACCTGGCAGGTCTCGGAAGAGCTTTCCAGGCACAGGGAATAGCCAGGGCGAAGAGGTCAGGGGTCGAGGTGGGGCTGGGGGCAGAGGGGCGAGCTGACTCCCCCGGGGCGCCTCCCGCTGACCTGGGTCACTCCACTCTCACACGCCGGGGGTTTCCCCGGAAGCCTCTCTGTGGCAAGGATCCTGTCCTGGAAAGTCCCAGCCACGAGTCACCAAGGAAAAGCCGGGCCGGCCGTGGCTGGGCGAGGCCACGTGCCCTGCAGGGCTCCTGAGGCTCGGGGCCAGTGACCCCGTGTTGGGGCTCAGCTCCTCTGGGATGGAGGTGTGGGGCTGGCACCACCGGGGGCCGGGGAGGACACCACAGGGGCCCGCAGCTGTCAGTCTGCCCGCCTGGCTCTCTGCTGGGCGCAGCCCCCGCCCCCAGGCATGGGGCAGCTGCAGGTGCCCAAAGCCCACCTAGGGGCGGGAGGCAGCCGCAGTCCAGGGCCCGAGGGGCCCAGCAGGACAGACTGGGGAGCGGGGACGGCTGGGAGAGAGAAGCAAGGTGAGAGGGGACCCTGAGAGCTGGCCGTCCTCCTGGAAGGGACTCTTACTCTGAGGGTGAGAGGACAGGCCAGGGCCAGGGTGCAGAGCAGGGACACGGCGGCATCAGCCAGATGGCAGCAGTGGGAGCCAGAGGGGAGCCGGGGTGCAGGAGGGGTGCAGGAGGGGGGTTCAGGACAGCTGGGGGCTGGGCGGGGCGGGGAAGGAAGGGAAGGGGCGGTGGGGGTGACGGAGGAGAAGTCTGGGTGGGAGGAGGCGCGAGGCCGGCCCACACATAGTGGCGGGAGGGGACGGGGGCCAGGTTCAAAGAGGCGGGCGTGGGGCGGACCACTGCAGGACACAGCTGCGTTCTCCACAGCAAAGCCACTGCCACTTAAGATCCCTGGGGCAGGGTTCTAGAAAGGCCGCATCCCGAGGGGTGGAGACCAGAGCTGGCTGCCTGGAATTTTCTGGAGGTGACGATGTTACTGTGGTTACACAGGGACTGTCCTTGTCTCCGCATATCTGGGGCAAGGCGTGGGAACGTCTGCAACTCACTTTCAAAAGTGTCCATGAAAAAATGAGACACATGCACGGGGTGAAAGAGGTCAGGCGACCCGGGTCACCGCTGCCTTGGGGACATGGCGGGTGTTCCAGCCGCGGTTCTCACAGCGCACCCAGGCGATGGCCACCGTCAGACAGCGGCGGACCGTGCGGCGTCTGGGCCAGGACTGTCGGCGGGAAGGTGAAAGGGCTTGGCCGCCGTGGGGAACGGCTCGCCGGCTTCTCAGAACCTGAGACGTAGAATTCCCGCGGGACCCAGCGACCCCCTCCTGGGTCTGCACCCGGAAGGACTGAAGGGGACATTCTCACACCCCGTTCACGGCAGCATCACGCACGGCAGCCTAGCGTGGGAGGGACCCACGCGGTCACCGACGGACGGGGACACGGCGTGGTCTGACCACGCAGCGCAGTGTTACCGGCCTGAGAGTACATGGCACAACACGGATGTGCCTCGAGGACACTCCGCTGAGTGACACAGGCCAGTCACAGGACAGGCTGCGGCGTGGGCGGCATCTGTTGCCTCACGTCGGGAGTGACCTCTGACACTTCTGCCCGGCCCGGCGTGGTCTCGGAGTTGCCAAGGAAACCACACGGGCCACACGGCTGGAGCCGGCTCCGCTCTCTGGGGCAGGGACGGCCAGGCCACGGCCCTCTGGGCAGCCACGCAGGCCAGGGCCGCACGCACCCCTCCCAGGCTGCGGCGGGAGGGCCGCCCCTCCCTGCAGGGGACAGGCTCCGCGGGAGCCCCGTGACACACACGGACACTGACGCAGAGCGCGACACGTGGACTCTGAGGCGGGGAACGCCGTCCCACGGCTGGCACCAGCCCGGCTGGGCGGCTGGGCGCTGGGCGCTCCGCCCCCCGCCCCGGCGCTGCGGGACACGGCCCGTTCCCAGGCGGCTGTGCTGGGCTCAGAACCCGCAGGCGTGGGACTGGGGTTCCGGACACAGACAGGGCCTGACACCACTCCCGGGGGGCCTGGCGGGTGTCGGGGGCTGGGAGGGGACGGGGTTCAGTCTGGGGAGATGAGAAGGTTCCGGAGATGCGGGTGGGGAAGGCTGCACGGCAGAGCGAAGGCGCTCCACACCGCTGGGCCTCGTGCTCAGAAACGGCCGCGCCCGGTCTTCTATCCCCGTAACCAAAAAGGTAGTTTTGGTTGAAAACTTTTGGGAAAAACTTCCAATGGTCTGAGCCGCCGGCATTTGAGCCAGTTTCTCTCTTAAACTCCACAGTCCTTCTCAGAGAAATCCCGTCGTCCCTGTCACCTCCTGCTGGTGTGGGGACGGCCCTGTCACCTCCTGCTGGCGTGGGGACGGCCCTGTCACCTCCTGCTGGCGTGGGGACGGCCCTGTCACCTCCTGCTGGCGTGGGGACGGCCCTGTCACCTCCTGCTGGCGTGGGGACAGCCCTGTCACCTCCTGCTGGCGTGGAGATGGCCCTGTCACCTCCTGCTGGCGTGGGGACGGCCCTGTCACCTCCTGCTGGTGTGGGGATGGCCCTGTCACCTCCTGCTGGTGTGGGGGCGGCCCTGTCACCTCCTGCTGGCGTGGAGATGGCCCTGTCACCTCCTGCTGGTGTGGGGACAAGAGGCGGAGGACGACGGGGCTGAGTGAAAGGGGAACGGCTCCTTCCTTGATTCTGCCACCACGAGGGGTCGGCTTCCGCCCTGCCTGAAACCAGCCCCGCGCCCACCCCCGCAAGCCCCGCGAGTTTCCGGAGACCGTGTGTCCAGACCGCCGGCCTCGGGCTGCGCTGTGGCCTGGGACACACGGACCCCGATGCCCCTGCGTCCGGCGTGCTCCGCGCTTCTCCTCTCCGGCAGCGGCCTCGCCCACCCCGCGGCACGTGCTCCGAACTTGGGGGCGCTGGGCGCTGGGCAAGCGGGGCCCTGTGGCCCGGAGAAGCGGGCTAGCGTCCGCAGCCCCAGAGGCGCTCCCCTTGACCCCCGACGCCCACGGGGGACGGAGAGAACCCCCCTAGGCTTCCCGCTGCCCGGCCTCTCCTCCTGCCTCTCCAGGTCTCACCTCGGGTCCGCCGCCGCCTCCCCGTGACCGCGGCTGCCCTGCCCTCCACTGTTGGGGGGGGGGGGGGAGGCTGGCTGCAGCCCTCTGCAGTGCGGCCAGCGGGGGAACCCTGAAGGCCGGCCCTCGGGTCAGGTCCTGGGGTCCCAGCCACACCCGGCCAGCCCACCCAGGACGGCGGGGAGGGTCCCGGCACCGGCACTTCCCAAAGTCCCCAGGCGACCCCGAGGGCAGAGGGAGCAGCTCAGCACTGGCTCAGCGCCGCCCTGGGCTGGTGAGGACGCACACAGCCTCCGGCCCTCCGATCGCTGCCGGGACCCGCATCTCCGCAGGGCTCACAGAAGTCCCAGGCTGAGCGGGAACCTGCGACGCGGGCGCAGTGCCCAGCCTCGCTGGCGGGGGCCCAGCCCACGGCCCGGGCGGGGGTGGGGTGGGGGCTGCACTGAGGGTCTCTGCCCGTCCCTGCTGCCGGCGCCACCAGTGAGCACGTGCCGGGTGGCTCAAGAGAGCAGAGATGACTCTCTCGCAGCTCTGGGGTCCGAAGTCCGAGATGGAGAATGGATGGGGCTGGTCCCTCTGGGAAGCGCGAGGGACACCGTCCAGGCCCCTGTCCCAGCACCCGGTGGTGTGGCATTCTCGGCGTCCTCCACGCTGCCTTTGGACTCGCCCCTGTGCCAGCACCCGGTGGTGTGGGATTCTCGGCGTCCTCCACGCTGCCTTTGGACTTGCCACCCCCCCCCCAGGTGATGCAGGATGACCTCGTCTCAAGACGCCTAACTTGGTCACATCTGCAAAGACCCTATTTCCAAGGGAGGTCGCACTCTGAGGTTCCAGGTGGATGTGACTTTTGGGGTGGCCACGGTTCCTCCCACTGCAGTGTCTGAGACCGATTTGCTCCCGCCACAGAGAGCAGCTGTGTGTGGGCGTGGACGGCGCAGGGCAGAAACGCCAGCGGGTCCCCGTGGGCTGTGCTCCGCAGACCCCACCGCCCTGGGGACACGGGTCTCAGGCAGCCCCGGGTGACATCCCTCAGCCAGGGGTAGGTCAGGCCTTTAAGATGCTAACACCACGGGTTCAGCTCCCGGAACTGCTCCCTGGATGGTTTCTAGGGACACGTTCCTGCAAGATGTGGGAGGAGAGTGAGGTCAGCAGGGTCAGAGGTGAGTGGGGCCAGGGATAAGTGGGGTCGGAGGTCAGCGGGGGCTCTGAGGTGGGTGCTGTCTGGAAGCTTCCTGCAGGACAGGGACCTGGGAGGTCCGGCTTCGCCACCCTGGCGCTCCCAAGCCCGGCCGACACTGCGGCACACGCCTCTCACGCCTTCCGGAAGGTGCTGGAGGGCCCGGCCCTGCTCAGCAGAAGCCCCAGCTCCAGAGAGACTGCGCCAGCCCACAGAACCCGCGGGTGAGACCGGGTCCCGGAGACAGAGCGCAGCGGCCCTGGCGGAGACTCCGGCTCAGGGAGGGCCACGTGGTGCACGCGCTGGACACCAGGGCTGCGTGCGCCCCAAGCCGGCCCATCCGGGCTGGCCCTCCCAGGTGTGACACTGGGGCAGAAGAAGTGGCATCAAGCAAAGCCACTTAGCCTCAGAACAAGCACCAAGGGCCGGGGGGGGGGAGGGGGAGGGCTCAGAACATTCTGGAAAGAACTCGGACAGGCAACCTGGGCTGTGGGGCCTGAGCTAATTGACAGACGACAGCTGGGACTTGTGCTGGCCCAGCCTGGAGACCGCCTGTTAAAGACAGGATCATTCTGACGCTTGTCCCCACGGCGAGGAAGACTGTGCACTGGGGACGGGGCGCACCCACCCTGGGGGGATTTCGGCCCAGGAGTGGGGTAAGGGGGACTCTGGCTCGCAGACCCGTCCTGGCGCCGGCCTCCTGAAAAGGCCCCAGAGGGAGCCCGGCCTCGCCTGGAAGCGGGCGTCGGCTGAGCCCAGCGGGGTCCTGACACCCTTGCGCCCCGCCAGGGCCCGGGGCCAGTCCCCACTCGGCGGCCACAACCACCTGTCCAGGGGCGTCTGGGGACCCCGGCCTGGGCTCTGGTGGGTCCCAGGTCAAGGTCGGGGCGCGATGCTGAGGCAGGAGGACCCTCGGTCCGAGGAGGGCACAGGGCACTGCCCATGGCGCTGTGGGGCCAGGAGGAGGCTGGGGGCCTGACGCGCCCCCCAGCATACACGCCCAGGCTTGGACCTGCAGGGACCTGCAGCCTGCGGCGACCCCGCCCTCGCCCGACCTCTGGTGACTCATTTGATAAAGGGCCGACCTTTCAGAGGCCTCTGTGCACTCCCTGAAAACGGTCCCTGTCTGGAAATCCCCCGAAAGGCCGACTTCCTCTCTGCAGAGCACAGTGGCCGCGGCAGCTCTGTGGGGCAGGTGGCACCTGCCCTGTGCTGGCTTTTCCCCAGGAACTGGCGGTCAGGTGAGGGGACCAGGGGCGGCCCAGCGGGGTCCTTGAAGCCCTACCCAGACCCCTGACTCTCTCCTGCACCCCCACACCCCCCGCCTCGGGGCACCCTGGCTCCCAGCAGCCAACGCTGCAGCCCATCCGGAGGCACAGGGACCTTGTCCCAGGACCCTGGGGGCTGGGTTAGGGAGCCCCACCCACCAGGCCCCCATCTCCAACCTGCCAGCCCTGTCCCGCCCTGCCCTGTCCCCTCACCTCCTCACCTGTCCCCTCACCTCCTCACCCATCCCTTTTTCTCCTCACCCATCTCCTCATCTCCTCACCTGTCCCCTCACCTCCTCACCCACCCCTTTATCTCCTCACCCATCTCGTCACCTCACCTGTCCTCAGTTCCTCACCTGTCCCCTCAGCTCCTCACCCATCCCTTTATCTCCTCACCCATCTCCTCATTTTGCCTGTCCTCTCACTTCCTCACCTGTCCCCTCACCTCCTCACCCATCCCTTTATCTCCTCACCCATCTCCTCACCTCACCTGTCCTATCACTTCCTCACCTGTCCCCTCACCTCCTCACCCATCCCTTTATCTCCTCACCCATCTCCTCATCTCACCTGTCCTCTCACCCGTTCCCTCACCTCCTCACCTGTCCCCTCTCCTCCCCTGTCCCCTCACCTCACCTATCCCCTCACCTCCTCACCTGTCCCCTCACCTGCTCACCCATCCCCTCACCTCACCTGTCCCCTCACCCATCCCTTCACCTGTCCCCTCACCTCACCTGTCCCCTCACCTCCTCATCCATCCCCTCACCTGTCCCCTCACCCATCCTCTCACCTCCTCATCTATCCCCTCACCTGTCCCCTCACCTCCTCATCCATCCCCTCACCTGTCCCCTCACCTCCTCATCCATCCCCTCACCTGTCCCCTCACCTCCTCATCCATCCCCTCACCTGTCCCTTCACCTCCTCACTCCTCCCCTCACCGGTCCCCTCACCTGCACATCCCTCCTCCGTAAGCCACTTGCTCAGGAGCCCTCAACTCAGTGGGCTTCTGCAGAACCCGAGGACAGCCCGCGTGGGCCCTGTCACCCTGCCGGGGAGCGAGGCTCAGGGTGCCCGGGCGCACACAGACCTGGAGGGCAGGGCAGTGAGGAGGGGTCCCCGGCGCCTGGCACTCTTCTGGGGAGGCCCTGCGGGACTGCCCAGTGCTGGGGACAGCCATGCCACCAGGGAGCCCGGACCCGCCTGTGGCTGGCTACGCTGGTGCCCTGCGCCTGCTGCTGTGCTCGCAGACAGATAAGGAAACTGAGACAGGGCCGCAGGCTGGGGTGGCTGCTCACGGTGTGCTACTGAGTGGACAGGCTAAAGCGGCCGCAACGGTGACCGTTCTGCTGTGTGGCTTCTGCTGCGGCAACGCACGACACCCCTGGAACCCCCGGACCCAGGAGAGCAGGGCCGTCCTGGCGGGGCGTCCTGGCGGTGCAGGGCCAGCCTGGGCAGGGCCGCATGGCAGCACCTCGGGTGTCCTCCCCCAGCTGTCGAGGGCCACGTGGCTGCACGCCCGTCCCGCCGAGAGCAAGCGCCAACAGCCACAGCTCTGCTCTCCTGTACTAACTCTCCGCCCGGTGTTAACTAAAAAAAAAAGATAGTGTCGTGGGCCAAATTGTGTCCCCCAAATTCACATGCTGACACAGTCCTGACCCTCCTGTTACCTCAGAAGGTGGCCATATTTGGAGACAGGGCCTTTTTTTTTTTTTCTTATGAGACAGAATCTCACTCTGTCATCACAGCTCACAGCAACCTCAGACTCCTGGGCTCAAGCGATCCTCCTGCCTCCCGAGTAGCTGGGACCACAGGCATGCGCCACCACAGCCGGCTAATTTTTCCTAATTTTAGTTGCCTGGCTAATTTTTTGTCCCCCTTATTTTTAATAGAGACAAGCAAGGGTCTCGCTCTTGCTCAGGCTGGTCTTGAACTCCTGACCTCGAGTGATCCTCCGGTCTCGGGAGACAGGGTCTCTACAGAGGAAAGTCAGTTTAAATGAGGCCATCGAGTGGGCCCGAGTCCAACCTGACCGGGGTCCTTGAGGGAGCTGAGGACACGGACAGGCACAGAGGGACAACCTTGTGAGGACACAGGGAGGTGGCGCCGTCTGCGCGCCAACGACAGGCCTCAGAGGGGCCGGCCCTGCCGCACGCGATCCGGGCGAGCCGCCCGCTGGACCCAGAGCGCCTGCATCTGCAGCAGCCCAGGAAGCCAGCAGGGACACCCCCTCCCCCAGCCATTTCTCACTCGGATGTGTTAAGTGGCGTTTTGCCCCCGCCCAGCAGCGTCTGTGACGTGCTCCCCACGGAACTTCCTCTCTGAGGCCCGCTCAGAAACACGGGAGAGGCTCGGAGAGGGGCCTGCCAGCTCTTCTGCTGCGTGTCCCTAGCCCAGACGGGGAGGTGGCCCCCTGGGGGCCGGTGCCAGCCGGGGTAAGAACAAGAGGCTTCCCTGCTCCCCCTAGCGACCAGCCTGGGCAGGACGCAGGTTTTGGTTCTCAAAAATAGGGGGAGTTTCAAAGAGGCAGAAAATACTTTTGCCTTTTTTTCAGGCTGCTCCCTGTTACACAGTCCCCACCCTCGACGTTCCGCGTGAGTCCTCGGGAGGAGGGTGTGACAGCTGCTCTGTCACATCAGTTTCCCTCCCGAGAACGGGTCCTAGGGCCGCTGCTACAGGCCGTGCTGTGACCCCCCGAGGCTGAGCTGAGGCCTGGCCCCCCGGGACCACGACGTGCCCGTACCGGACAGAGGGTCTTCTCGGAGCTGAGTAAGGCAGAGCGAGGCTGCAGGGCTGGGCCCTGACCCCACACGACAGGTGTCCTTGTACACGGGGAGATTTACTTGCATGCAGACAGTGCACGCCACCTGACCTGGAGACAGAGGCCGGGCGATGCTCCCATAGCCAAGGGACAGCAAACACCCACAGCCACCAAACCTGGGCCGGACTCTGGCCAGCCCAGCGCGGACCTCTGGCCTCCAGAACCCGGGGCGGAGAGTCCCCGCCGTCCCGTGCGGTGACTTGTTACTGCAGCCCCAGGAAGGGCGCACCTGCCCGCGCAGGGCCTGCCTGCCGGGGGCTCACCCTGGGGAAGTGGTGGGAGCACCAGGGGCCCTGGAAGGTTCCAGAAAGCCTAAAGGATGGGGGAAGAACAGGGACTGAGCTGGCCGGGCAGGGCCTCTGCGGGTCGTGCCCGGGGCTGCCGATGGCCCACCCCGCAGCACCACTCTGGATTCCAGGGCCCTAGGGACCCTGCGCTTCCAAGCACAGTCCTGTGTGGCTCCACAGGTCCTCGGACTAATCTGGTGGGATGGGTCCCACCACTGCTCGGGGACGGGGAGTGCAGGTGCCTGCAGCCAGATGCTCCACTGGGACGCCAACACCAGACCCCTCTTCTCCCGCCGTGTGCCCTGTGCTGGACCAGACAGATGGCGCGCAAGTGGATTCCGTTTTTATTACCTCTTCAGCGCGTTTGTCCGACTCCCCTCTGGGCAGACGTCGCTCAGAAAACTCACCTGGAGTGCAGGTGGCCCGAGAGCTGCCCAGGGCCAGGCCCCCCGCGGGCACTGCGCCAGCGGCAAGGGGGCCACCTGCCCTGCCATGGGGTCAGGCTCCAGGGACCACGGGGACAGGAGCGCCCCACAAGGCAGGACCCACGTGGCAGGAGGCCACTGACTCAGCCCCCTCCAGGCAGAGCGGCGGAGAGCGCCAGGCATGCTCCAGCTCAGAAATGACACCCCATCCGCTCCCACACACACGAGGCCCCGCTGCACCTGCCTCCGAGTCCAGAGTCCCTAAGTCACTGGTTGGCTTTGCTTTTCTTGTAGCTGCAGCGGCTTTCTGGGAAGGTAACGCGTACGGCAAAGCAATAAATAAAAATAGCTACTGTTTGCGTAACGGCTGCAGGCCGGGCCTCCCGGGCCCTCGCCTAGAGGTGACACACATGCAGGCACACATGCACACACGTGTGCACCTACATAAGCACACACGTGGTTCAAGCCCTTGCAAGCCCCCTCGCCCCTGCTCTGTGGCTGCAGTTGGGGCGGGGGAGCGGGGGTGGGGGAGATGCTCCACCTGGGTGACCCAGGGCAAGAGTCAGCCCTGAGCTGGAACCGGGACCGGCCCAGCTGGCCCAGCACTGAAGGAGCCGCCCCTGGGTGAGAGTGGCCGAGACCTAAAGCCAGCAGAATGGGAGCTCGCTGCTTGTTCCCACAGTTAGCAGTGCGTGCCTTGTTGGCCGGCAGTGGGAACCGTTCCCCCAGACAAACAGCCAAGGACATGCGGCTTTGCACGCAGGCCAAGGTGTCTTGGTGCCCGCAAACGGCGTCAGACGCCAAGAGGGAGCACGCATCTTCCCCGCGCCACGCAAGCGAGCCAGGCGTCTGGTTCCCGCAAACGGCGTCAGACGCCAAGAGGGAGCACGCATCTTCCCCGCGCCACGCAAGAGAGCCAGGCGTCTGGTTCCCGCAAACGGCGTCAGACGCCAAGAGGGAGCACGCATCTTCCCCGCGCCACGCAAGAGAGCCAGGCGTCTGGTTCCCGCAAACGGCGTCAGACGCCAAGAGGGAGCACGCATCTTCCCCGCGCCACGCAAGCGAGCCAGGCGTCTGGTTCCCGCAAACGGCGTCAGACGCCAGAGGGAGCACGCATCTTCCCCATGCCACGCAAGAGAGCCAGGCGTCTGGTTCCCGCAAACTGCGTCAGACGCCAAGCGGGAGCACGCATCTTCCCCGTGCCACGCAAGAGAGCCAGGCGTCTGGTTCCCGCAAACTGCGTCAGACGCCAAGAGGGAGCACGCATCTTCCCCGCGCCAGGCAAGCGAGCCAGGCGTCTGGTTCCCGCAAACGGTGTCAGACGCCAGAGGGAGCACGCATCTTCCCCGCGCCACGCAAGCGAGCCAGGCGTCTGGTTCCCGCAAACGGTGTCAGACGCCAGAGGGAGCACGCATCTTCCCCGCGCCACGCAAGCGAGCCAGGCGTCTGGTTCCCGCAAACGGAGTCAGACGCCAAGAGGGAGCACGCATCTTCCCCGCGCCACGCAAGCGAGCCAGGCGTCTGGTTCCCGCAAACGGCGTCAGAGTCGGGGGCATCTCTGGTGCTGTCTGCAGAAACAGGTGCTGCTGACCCGTGGGAATCACGTACCAAAGAGTGGCTGGGAAAGAAGCTGGCGTGAGAAAACAGCTGCGGGGACGCTTGCCAAATTGAACAGTATAAAAATAAAACGACCGGTGCTTTAAGCGCTGCAGTCTTGAACCCGGTTTTGTGTCTGTGTGGTTTTTTTTCTGGGGCTGCAGTCAATTCTTTTGTGTGTGTGTTTTCTGTCTGTGTCTGTGTTCATCCCCCGTCCTGCTCCACCCCCGAGGCTCTCCCGGCGGGACGGTGGCTCCAGCAGAAGCCCACAGCCCTGTCTTCTCCTCCCTCCAAACCAGGCCCCAGCCGGCCCCGGGGCTCCCCGGCTCCTCCAGCCCTGCGCTCTGCCAAGAGGCTGCTCTGTCCTCAGATATAGAAGCTGCCACCCTCCCAGGTGTCCAAAACCACGTCCTCGTGCCCGGAGAGCCCCTTCCCCAGGACACGCGTGGGCCGGGCCTGGCTGGAGAGCTGGGCCCCGTCTGCAAGCCTGCCCAAGCCCGCCAGTGCGTGCACCCCGTGGGCTTCCTCCTCCTCTTCCTTCCTTCCTCCCATCTTTCCTGTGCTTTCCAGTGGTTTGGGAAGCCCCTCACAAATGCACCTGCATGACCCAGGCCATGGCCCACACCCACGCCCTTCCTGCCGCAGCCTCACCCAGCGTGGGGGCCGCAGTGGGGGCTGCCCTCGCAGCTGCAGCCCGGGCCCGAGGCCTCCCAGAGGTGTCCATGCCAGCCCAGGTGGCCACATCCCCAGGTCCCACTGTCCCCACCCCAGGATCCAGCTCAGGCAGGCATATGGCGGCTGCTCACCAATAAATGAGCACATGCCCGAGGCCATAGCCAGGGGACCCCTGTCACTTGGTCCACCGAGAAATGCCCCGTGAGGCCAACAGCTCCTGGGGAAGGCCCGCACCCCTCCCGTCCTCTACGGAAAAGCAGAAAGTGGCCAGTGCGGCGGGGGCGTGGGGCGCAGACACGCGGGCACCGCTGGCGGGAAGGCAAACTGGCTCTGCGGCCGTGGAACATGGGACGGCGGCTCCTCAGGCCGTCAGAGCTGTCACGGGACATGGCAGCTCCACATCGGTCGTGCGCCCCAAAGAATTGAAAGGAGGGTCCCACAGAGACGTGTGACCCCGCGCTCACAGCCGCAGCACTCAGTCGCTGCAGCGTGGAGCCAGCCCGAGGCCCTCGCGGAACGTGTCACGCGTGCGCCGGCGCAGCGTGCGGGCTCACGGAGGGACCGAGTCTCTCACGCTGCGGCACGATGTACTGACAATCAATTCTGTCAATCGCAGTGCACAGACTTTTTGCAATTTAAGCCCGATCCGCAGGACTCGCCACCACAAGCCACACCAGTTTCAGGGTTACTTGTATTTATTAGGAAAGAGAAGGGGAAAGCAAGGGGATCACCCGGAGTACAGTGAGAAAACAAGCAGCGAGAAGCACCAGTCATACCACCGGACCCCGCCGGCCCCGGCACCGGCGCCAGTCGTCACGGGCAGTCTCCGGCAGCGTAAAGACAGCAACGCGCTGGGACATCGAGCAGCCAGGCAGCCGCACGCCGAGATGTTGGACAGCAGAGCGGCGGCGGCTCGGGGACTTTTATGCTGTTTGATAGTGGTCTGAACAAGAAGGCTCAGAGCCAAAAGAGGCGTATGCTCTGGTCACGTGCGGTCCCGGATCTGGCCCGGAGCCAGGGCGTTTGTGACTGGTCTCACACAACAGCTATGGGCATGAGTCTAGGGTAAACACTCGCAGACAGCCCAGGGTAAACAGTCCCAGGCACACAGCCCAGAGCTGTTAACTCCCATTTCCTCAAGGCGGATGGGTGCACACCTTGAGCCTCACAAGCTTATAGGCCCCGAGCAGGACTTAACATTCGGTACCTCAGTACACGCGATGGGCCTCCAGGACCTTCTGCTGAGCGACACAAACCCATCCCGAAGGGACAGACACCGCAGGCCCACCTGCATGAGGTCCCAACAGTCATCAGAGTCAGGGGCGGAACGTGGGGTGCCGGGCGGGGGAAATGAGGTTCGGTCTGGGAAGAGGAGCAAGTCCTAGGGATGGTGGGGGTGGTGGCTGCGGGACCATGCAGATTAACTTAAATACCACTGAACTGTGCACCCAAATATTGTTAACATGATAAGCTTTATGTGTATTTTACCACAATTACAAAAAGGCAAAGACAAGATGGCGGCTCCAGCCTGATCGAACCCCCACCTCCGTGCCCCCCCAGGCTTCATAGCCGGGGCTGGGTCCACCCAGTGCGGGCAGGTGCGACATCCACCTCGAGTTCCAGGTGTCCCATTGAGGCTTGGGGCCTTGCCTGTACCCCAGCCGGTAGCAGGCCTGGTCCCAGCCAACCCACCTCATTTCCTCCCCTCCCACCACCACTGGGCGGCCAGAGACCTGCTGGTGCCTGCTGCAGGACCTTCCAGATCCTGGCCCACAGCTACCTGGTCCACCTGGCAGAAGAGGTGCGGCTGGGGTGTTCGGGCGCCATTCAGCTCACAGAAACCGACTCTGTGCGCCAACGCCAGGCACCTGCTGGGCAGAGACACAGAGCCCTCGGGTCAAGAGGGACAGGCTGCCAGAGACTCGAGTTCCCGTGGAGCAGGAACCAGAGGCGCCAGGACTGGCTGAGACATGAGGCCAGGTGAGGGCCAGGGGACGCACATGCACCAGCCTCCGCTCCTGCCTCCGCCTGCAGCCCTGCCTGCCCCTTGCCTACTGCGCAGCCAGGAACACGGGCACGGAGGTCCCTTTCCTCAGCTGTCCTCGAGTGGCAGGTGCCCACGCAACCAGGGCCTGTGCCCGACACAGCCAGGTGCAAACTGGACCAAGCCCAGCAGCTGGCCACGTGGGCCACAGCACCGTCTTCACAGACCAGCCCCCACGCTGCAGCAGCCACTGCCACCGGGCAGGGAGCCTCCCAGGGGCTGGCCCAGCCCGTCTGCTCAGGCAGTCAGACCAGAAGGGGAAAGGACACTCCACATTAGGTGACGTGTGCATACACACCCCACTTCCATCCAAGACGTTTTCTCCCCAAACACCCCACCCCGCACACACAAAGATGAACACCCCGCACGCACAAAGATGAACGCCAGCACTACGTCATGTAGTTTATTTTTCCTTTCCACACATCTTCTCCACGGCCTGTGACCTCTGCCGTCGGTATCCGGCAGGTCGGTTACAGATGCTAAGCGCCGGCAGCCCCCTTCCTCCTGAGAACCCAGGGGACCGCAACTAACCTAGGAACCCCGTTTACACTCCGCACCCGGCGGTTCCAAGCCGAACACGCAGCTGCTGGAAGTGCCGGCTGGAAGCAGCATGTTCTCCATGGCTAAAAGGACTGGCTGCGACAGAGAGCCCCTCACTTTAATGAGCACGAGCTTACCCCAGATACAGAATCAACCTTTGTCTAGAAACGTGGTATCTCTGGTTTCCTGATTAGACTTGTAAATTTAAAATTTTTTTTCTTCCAAAAACTGAATAACTTGAACCATCACCCTACGCCTGCAGAACAGCGTTTCTCTGCTGATTCTCGTCCCGGCAAGGCAGCTCGGACGTACATTCCCAGGAGATGCGCAGCCAGGCAGTCACGCGGCTCAGACCAAGCCATCGGCCGCCTGGGCCTCCGCGCGGGGAAGCCGAGTCAAGGACGGTGTCTCAGGCCACCCCACGTACCCACACCCCCTGCTTAGGTAGAAAAGTGAAGTCCTGCCATGTTCCCAGCTGGACGGAGATTGGGCCTCCAGCTCAAGGCCAGGTGGGTGGGGGTTGGGCCCACAGCCCTGAGCGGGGCCCTGCTGTCTGCATTACTTTCCAGTGAGTTCCAGCACCTTCTTCACCATGGCCCCGATGCCATCGTAGATGTGGTGGAGGGCGGTCTCGCACATGAAGGCCGGGGTTGTGACCACCTTGTTCTTCAGGTCCACGTGAGCTTCGTGCGCAGAAGTTACGGAAAAACAACACCCGCCAAGGACAGAGGGGATCTAGGCAGGAAGCAGCAGCCCCTCGGCGATCCCTGGGCAGCGCCTCCTACTCGCGTCTCGGCAGAACTCGGAGCAGAACTCCTTCCCCGGGCCACCTGAGTGGGCAGGCCCCTCCCTACACTGCGCTGCCCAGTCAGACGAGACAGGCGCACCTTCCGGGTCTCGCGCCGCACAGGAGGCAGCCTCCACCCCGGGCAGTGGGCGCTGCCTCCGGATGCACGTACGCCCGCACCCCCCAGGGCTGGCACACGCCACCCTGGGACCGAGCAGTGGCAGCACCTCCACTTTCCATATTAGGAGCTAACCCTGAGGGAGCTGGGTCAATTTCAGCCAAGGGCCAACCAGCCACAGACCGTCGCTCTCCCCCGGGTCCTGCAGACACGACCGCAGATCCCGAGAGCAGCCAGAGGCCCTGCGGGCCTTCCCCATGGAGGCTCTCAGCACCACGGCCACAGCCACGCCAGCCTTCCCCGCGCACAGGGCCCGCTCCGCGGGACGGAGCAGGGACGCCAGGCTGCTGGGACGGGCCATCCCAACTGGCCCGAGGAGCTTCCACCAAAGCCAAGCCAGGGCGCCCTTGCCGGCACTTCCTGCGCACTTGGCCTGCGTCCCTCACGTCCACTCCCCTCCCCCCAGCACCCTGCCGCTCCCTCAGGCCCGAGCCTGCGCTGCCCCCAAGGTGAGACCGGCCAGCGCAGCTCCTGGTGAAGAAGTCACCTGCCAAGGCTGCCCTGGAGGAGCGTCCCCAACACACGTCTCAGGGACAAACAGGCACACCACCGGCCTGGTCCCGGCCGCCAGAAAGGATATGGCCACTCCCTTGACACAGTGCTTGGCGCCCAGGGCCTTGATGGCCTCAGCGGTCCCAGCGTAGGGCCACTTGCCACCCTCCTCCTGCTCGTGGCCCACGGTGACCTCTACGCCTCTGAGCACTTTGGCCGCGAGGACAGGTGCAATGCAGCACAAGCTGAAAGGTGCAAAGAGTGCAGTCAGCGCAGAGACACGTGGGGGCACGGGGACACAGGTGTGGTCGGGTACAGCTCCTCGGAGGGGCGCTGAGAGCGAACATGCGTCAGACGGGGCCGTGCTGAGACGACCGAGGGGGGGGGTGTGGGGAGGGCTAGGCGTTAACAAAGGACTGTCGGGGGCCCTTCTGGAAGCCGAGAGGATGACAGGTCTCCCCAGGGCAGTGGTGACATCAGAAGGAAGGCAGGCTCCCCCACAGCATGGGATTTCAGGAGCTGGAGGCAGCAGTGATGGCATGTGAGCCCCCCAGGGAAAGCGCTCCCGTTCCCAGGAGCACAGGGCCCAGGGCTCACGGCTGCGGCTGCCCCTGAGCTCCACCGGCCGCCGCCCCGCTGTAAGCGACCCCTCCCCAAGGCCCGGCTGTACCTACCCGACGGGCTTCCTGGCTGCGTGGAACTCCTTCAGGACACGCTCGACGTCTCTGTTAACTCGGCAATCTTTCCCGTCCACAGCAAACGTGCTCCTGCCGAGAGAGGAGGCCTCTTCAGACAGCGCCGCGCTGGCGTCTGCTCTCCCGGGCACCCCCTACCCCGCCACCCCAGCTCTGAGGTCTGGCTCCACTGAGTGCTAAACAGCTGTGGTGAGTAACACGTGTGTGGGTGCCTGTCTGTGCGTGTGACTTTCCATGTAATCACTTATCCGATTTTTTCCCGTTTTTAGGCAGGAACAGCACAGAAAGTGGAGGGATGTCGAAGGGGGTGGCAGACGGAAGGCGCTGGGACACACCCCGTGGACCCTCCAGTCTGCTAAGTCAAGGGCGGCGAGAAAGCCAGACAGCAAGCAGAGGCTGCAGGAAAAGAAATGCAACGGACCCAAACACAGAGGCTGTACCCACGCCAGCGACAGAGACGCCAGCTCACAGACGCCCTCCTCACCACGCTGCCTGAGGCAGGAGCTGCGGGGGTGGGGGACAGAGCTACAATTTAGCACACCCCCAGATCTACCAGTGCACAGGAACTCTGCTCCTTGGGCTCTGCGCTACTTGTCCCCCCATTCCAGCATTTTTGTCCTGTGTTTGCTTGCAAAGGACTGGGACCCTTTTGGGGTGATGGAAGGTCACCGTCCCCATGTGGAGACTGCTTCAGGGGTGCACAGGACCCACAGTGATCAACTGTGCACTTTGAACAGGTGTACGTCAGTCACACCTCCAAAACGCTATTGAAAACAAGATAACAGGAAATGCCCTGGGTGGCCGTCAATAGGAACTGGTTAAACAGGTCGCAGTTGGTCTACACAGGGGACTTCTGTGCTGGCCATCTGCAAACTACACTGGCGAGTAAAACACACAACGCACAGAACGACATGTGTAAGATGCTGCTACCTGGTTAATTTTTTTGTTTGTTTTTTTGAAACAGAATGTCAGTCCATTGCCTGGACTAGAGTGCCGTGGCGTCAGCCTAGCTCACAGCAACCTCAAACTCCTGGGCTCAAGCAATCCTCCTGCCTCAGCCTCCCGAGTAGCTGGGACTACAGGCATGTGCCACCATGCCTGGTTAATTTTTTCTATATATTTTTAGTTGGCCAATTAATTTCTTTCTATTTTTAGTAGAGACGGGGTCTCGCTCTTGCTCAGGCTGGTCTCAAACTCGTGACCTCAAGCAATCCGCCCACCTCGGCCTCCCAAAATGCTAGGATTACAGGCGTGCGCCACTATGACCGGCCTACCTGGTTACATTTTAACATACCCATATACACAGAATCTTCTAGAAATAAACAGAGAGCTGTTAGCAGTGGCCAGGAGAGTTTGGGGTCAGAGCAGGAAGGGAACCAGACCCCACATAACTGACGGCATTGCTGCCGCTGGTGCAGCCACGCTGACCCGGGGAATGGCAGCCGCCGCATCAGAGGCGCCCGGCCACAGCACTTGTCCTCGGAAGCCGGGGCCAGTTTGTCCTCTGGAAGGGTGGGCAGGGTTGCAAGCAGTGCCCAGGAAGGACACGAGGTCAGATGCACACCTCTTGGGTCCGAAGGCCCCGGTCCCCGAGTGCTGCGACAGAGCCCCACCACACCACGCACGCACCCTGACACGCCCCACGCCCTGCTCCTCGGGTAGCAGGTGCAGATGGTCTGCGGGCCGGGACACGGAGCCCCAGCAAAGCCTCCCACGGCCCTCTCCCCTCCGGCAAGGCGGTCACGGCCAAATGTGAAGCAGAGCAATTTGAGCTCACTCAGCTCACCCTTTCCACAGGGAAACCGCCTGGAGAGAAACTCCGGCCGTACACACTGCCGCCCGTCCTGCTGGCGGCTGGCGGAACCACTGGAGAAAAGGACAGGGCCACGCTAGCCTGGGGCTCAGGCAGCACCGAAGCCCCCTGGCTTTCGGGAGAGGAGTGGACTTGAGGCAGGAGCACGGCGTGGCACTGCCAGAGGGGCTGGGAAACAGCCAGAATTTGGCGGGAGGAGGGGCCCTGACACCCGCAGGCCTGAGGCTTCTGAGTAAGGGAGGGGGTGGTCAGAGAAGGAAGCGCCTCTGTCCCTCCCCACCCTGCACAGGACGTCCGGAGCGCAAGAGCGGCCAGCCAGGAGATTGCTGTGCTGTTGCAGGTGGAATAAAGGTCGGCTCATCAGCTGACCACGTGGGACAGGAGGGACGAAGTCAGCACACAGATTCAAAGCAGGTGGCCTGCCCGCCCTCATTCCTCCCCAACTTGGCTGGAGGAGCTGGTGGGGACAGAAGGGGACAGGGAGTAAAGGGGACGCCCGCTTCACAATGCTAACAGGAGATTCTGACGCGGCCCTCAGCGGGCAGCAGGGAAACACAGGCCAGAAGCCCTTCAGTCTGTGATCTAGGTGTGGGTGCTGCCCGCCCCGCTGCGTGGACGCCGCACACGGAGGGGAAGGTAGAACGGGGCGCCGGAGCAGCAGGGAGGGCGCAAGCTGGGAGGGCAGGGACGGGAGGGGTCTGGGACGCCAGAGGGGAAGGAAACAGGGGATCTGAAACCCAGAGGCCGTTGCTGTGTGGGGTGCCTGCCAGCCCCCCACAGTGCCTGGTCCAGTTACTATGGAAACAACCCAAACAGCAAAGCAAGGAAGGCCTCCCTTCCTCCTGTCGAGACTGAGGCCAAGACCACCACTCCAGCTCTCTAACGGGGAAAGCAACCTTTTGTGCTTCAAGGTTGTACGAGAGAACTGGTATCTGCAAAGAATAAACGCCAGAGACCGACTCCACTGTGACGAGACCCTCAGCGTGGCGGGAGGAGAGGGAAGCCCACTCTGGCAGCCCACTCAGTACCCGGAGTGCCCCGAGGGGAGGCAGAGGACACCTGCCTTGCTGAAATGCCACCTGAGCGCCACCCAACAGTGGCTCCCGGTCAGGAGCAGGCACACACACAGTAAGACCCCAGACCCCAACGGCTGCTCCTGCCACCAGCCCCCCCCCAGCTGGCGCTGCCCGTGGAAAGCAGCACGAGACCCCGAAACTTGAATACACACAGGTTTTTGGCAGCTCCAAAGCCTCCGGGAAAGATGGCGGCATCGTGGTTGGCTGCGCTGAGCGTGGCCAGATCTGCGATCTTGCCCCGGGCGATCCTGGCCGACTCGGTCAGAACGTTCCTGGGAAAGCAGAGCCCGACAGAAAGGTTCAGTGAGCAGGCGCGGGACTGCGGAGCAGCACTGGGGACGCTGCCCGCAAAGGACACGTTCTCCGCACAGCTCTCAGCTGGCAGGGACAGTGCCCACGTGGCAGGGACGTAACACTTCCAGGTGAGCACTGGGAAAGACCAAACCGTTCTAGCAATTCTCAACCCACACAGAAGGCCACTAGAGCAGCACGTCGGAACCTATGCTGGACGGCTCAGCCTTCTGCACCGGTCAGGGCCACCAGGGAGAGGAAATCCCTCCAAGTCTCTAAAGCAGACAGGACCCAGCGCGCCCCTCAGGATGGGGGCACAGAAGCCACTGCTCACAGTAAGTGAAGCAACCCAGGGTCACCCAGCAGGACGCTACTAGCAGCCTCGGCTTAGGGGACAGAAGGAGCAGTAACAGGCTTCAGGAGCCAGTCGCCCAGGCAGAGGAAACCACAGTCCCCGGGAGACAGAGCTGCGGTTTCCTTCTCTGGTCTCAAGCCCCCAGCTCCTCTCGCTGCCTGAAGCCAGCTGGAAGGCGCCGGGAAGCACCCTGAAGGGCTGCCACTCTGCAGTGGGAGCAGGACGGGCAGGGGGAGAAACAGATCTCGGGACATGGCCAGGACCACACACGCCTCAGTCACGGAAGCGCTGCTGGGACCAGCTGAGACTTGGCACCCTGACATGCACTCAGGCGGATGACCCATCTGAGAAAGACCATCTTTGCCCAAAACGAAGGAGTGAGCAGCTCTGCTCAGCGGGAAGTCACGTAGTCAATATTTTCTCTTTCTGAAAGTACTGGAAGGCAGGAAATATTCCGAGCCAAAGCGGCATCACTTCCAGAACAGCCGCCGGGGGCCTTATTTGAACACACAGATTCGGGCACCCGTTAAAATCAAGCCAGCGATGAAGGCTGCGCAGTGGGAGGTGGGCAGAAGTTCCAGTCCTGTCTCCCACCTGGTCTCGCTCTCAGAAGGCTGCCCCTTGGTGTGGTCGATCACGTGCATCTGAGGGACGTCAGGAGCAAAGATCTGGACCTCAGCCCCGCCACGGCTCAGGTGTACCAGTATCCTGCACAGGAGAAAACCAGAGACCACCCTTCGAAACCAGCTCCCTCCAGGTTTGTGTTAAGGCAAACTTAAAAACAGGATTTTAGCTTAGTGCCAGGAGTAAATTCCTAATCCACGTAAATACCCTATTCACTTTTCAAAAAGGAATGGCTGGCCTGCTAACTCAAATGCCCCCAATCCCAATTCACTGTCACCTGGTGGGTTATGATGGACTCACAGAAGTAGTCTGGGGAGATCATCTGGTCCCAACAGTGCCCTGTGCAAGCTGGGACACGGCAGGCCGGGTGACTCAGCTGAGGCCACAGCCTGGATGCATTCGCCTTCCCAGGCGGCTGCCGAGCGCTCAGCCTTCACCCAAGGCCTGTCTGACCTCCCAGGGCCGCTGGCTACAGAACTCCGAGAATGAACAGCAGCGTGTGTGACATGCTCGGAGGAGGTATGTGAGGGGTTCCACATGACTTAGTAAGTTCGATTCATAGCCTCTCCAACTCCTCTGTCACAGGTGGTGGGAGAGACATGGAGACACCAGGACGACGTGAGCAGGCGGGAGGAGCTCCCTCTCCCCAAGGGCAAAGGACGGCTCCCACTGAGGACAGCAGCTGGCAGTGTGAGGGCTCACTCTGTGCCAGCTAGATCCCAAATGCCAACTCACGACAGCTCGCTATTCTCACCCAGACACAGGGGCTCCTACTGCTCCTTCCACAGAGGAAACTGAGGCTTGAAACACAGTGACTTGCCTAAGGTCACCGTTTCCTAACGGTGGTTCTGGTCCTTGGGTCCTGGTATCTGTAAGGAAGCCACCCAGGGACCCCAGACACATGCCTGGCTGGTCCACCTGGGCGGTCTCAAGCTATTCCGTGGCTGTCTCCTGACTCACAGGCCGTTTTCCCCCAAGCTCTAGTCACAAACCAAATCCTGGCCCTCTACCTCCTGGCTCCATCACTCCGAGGCTCTCTCCATGTCTAGAGACACGTCCAGATTGGGCAGGTGCTGTCGCCCTGCACAACCACTAGCTTCAGTCCCCTCTCAGCGGCCCGACACACCTGAACTACTACCTGCACCTCTCCTCTCCCATTTACTCTTAACCACACGGGGAACACAGTGATCTGGCATGTGCAGTAGGCCTGATACCCTACTGGTTCTGCTCACTGTAACTTGTGATGAAATGAAAACTCAGAGCAGCAGTAACTCACCGATTTCATAAGTGATAACCTATCTGCAACCCAGAACAGGACGCAAGGTAACCTTAACAACCTGCAGCTGAGAACTGAATGGAAGGAAATCAGTTCCTCTGCAGTCGAAGCATTCACACGCGGCAAGTAACTGCGATCCCAAAGTCTCTAAAACGTGTGTGTACTGAACACACTGAAGTGAAACGCCGAGTGATCGCCTCCAGATGAGAGTACACTAACCGATATTTAAAAGTGCTTTCAGTGTCCCCTGTTTTTGCCACTCGTTGTTGCCTTTTTAGTCAGCAATAGGATATTTAAAATGCGTGCTTTCTCTAACCGGTTCAAGGAAAGGCAAACTGCACGGGGAGGGGAGAGAGCCCTTCCCGAGCTGGCGCGGAGGACCAGCTGACCCTGAGGACTTACGCCGAGGCCTCGTGGATTTCGGTCCCGTCGTAGACGCCGCATCCAGACAGCACCTGGAGAGAAGCGGGAGCTGACGTGCGGGGAACTGACCTCGGGCGGTTGGAACTGACTTAGGGAGAAGACGAGGGCCGACCTCGGGGGGCGGGAACTGAGGTGGGACCGACCTCGGGCGGCGGGAACTGACCCAGAAGGAGGACCGACCTCGTGGGGCGGCCGGAACTGACCGGACAGAGGAAGAGGGCCGACCTCGGGCGGCGGGAACTGACCCAGAAGGAGGACCGACCTCGTAGGGCGGCCGGAACTGACCGGACAGAGGAAGAGGGCCGACCTCGGGCGGCGGGAACTGAGGTGGGACCGACCTCGGGCGGCGGGAACTGACCCAGAAGGAGGACCGACCTCGTGGGGCGGCCGGAACTGACCGGACAGAGGAAGAGGGCCGACCTCGGGCGGCGGGAACTGACCCAGAAGGAGGACCGACCTCGTGGGGCGGCCGGAACTGACCGGACAGAGGAAGAGGGCCGACCTCGGGCGGCGGGAACTGACTTAGGGAGGTGGGACCGACCTCGGGCGGCGGGAACTGACTTAGGGAGGTGGGACCGACCTCGGGCGGCGGGAACTGACCCGGGAGAGGAAGAGGGCCGACCTCGGGCGGCGGGAACTGACTTAGGGAGGTGGGACCGACCTCGGGCGGCGGGAACTGACTTAGGGAGGTGGGACCGACCTCGGGCGGCGGGAACTGACCCGGGAGAGGAAGAGGGCCGACCTCGGGCGGCGGGAACTGACCCGCGAGACGGAGAGGGCCGACCTCGGGCGGCAGGAGGCGGCCCGCCGCACACTCACCAGTGCGACCCTGGCTGCGGGTCGCGGCGCGGAGCCGTGAAGGGCGGCGCGCGGCAAGGGCGTCCGACCCCTGGGGGGATGCGGCCGGAGGCGGCCGGAGAGCGGCGCGGAGGCCGCGGCCAGTCTCGACAACCCCAAGGCCCTGGCTGCCGCCATAGCGGTGAGGACAGCGGGGGTCACAGGGTCAGGCCTCCGCCACCGAGCCTGCGCACTGCCCGCCTGCGCAGTAGCCAATGGGGCCCTGGGACACGCCCAACCCCTCGCCGGCGAGCCGGTGGGCGGGGCCACGCCTGCGCAGTTGCCATCAGACAGGATCAGCCCCAATCCCCGCGGGCGCGTCGGTGGGCTGGGCCGCGGCTGCGCAGTGGCCATCAGAGCGCCGGGCCCCGCCCGTCGGTACGACCCTGGCCCGCGTGGGCCGGCGTCCAGCTCCAGACCCGCGGCCGGGGAGTCCCTGCGCCCCGCGCCTGGTCGCTGCGGTGGGCCCCGGCGCATCCCCGCCGTGGAGGCGGCCCGGTGCCCCGCGCTGAACCGCGGCTCTGGACACGACGCCTCCGCGTGGCCACGCTTGTCGTCATGCCACCGCCCTTGGTGTAATGCCGCCCTGTGACGTGATACTACCACCCTTGACGTAATGCGGCCCCTTGATGTGGTACCGCCCTCGAGGTGATGCCGCCGCTCTTTATCGCCGCCCGTGACGAGATGCCGTCCCCGTAACGAGACAGCGGCGCCCGCCCCGCCCGGGGTTCCTGCCCTGGTCCTCCCGGCGGCCGTTTCCGGAGCTGGTCCGCCCCGTCTCCGGGAGCTGGCGGCCACACGCCCGCCCTGTCCGCGTGCAGCCGCCAGGCCGAGGGCCTTTCCCGGTCATGTGACTACCGAGGGGCCCCGCTCCTCCTCCTCTGTCACCCCACGGGCGCCCACTCAGCTGTCCGTCTCTGTGCAGGTGTGACACTTATCAAAAGGCTGAGGTGAGGAGGGGCAGCAGTGCACTTTGTTTGGGACAGGTAATAGCTCAGATTCTGTTTTCCAGGCTAAGATACACAGGGGACATTGTATAGGAACAAACACCCGGTGGTACCAGGGGCCTGAGCTCTTCCTTTCTACAAATACCTCCGGTCTGCAGGCCTCGAGCACATGCACAGGTGACCGGAGGACTCACAGGTTACAGGGTACACACACGTCCGATGCCAGTGCTGACGGTACACCAGGTGTCCCACGCACCACCCCGCCCTGACCCACTTGGCCTCCCACCAGCCTGGGAGGGAGGCAGGCAGGCAGGTACCAGCTCCACTGCCGAATGAGCAAGGGAGAGTTGGTGCCGCACAGGGACGTGTGGTCCGCACCAGGCTGGCCTGGCAGACAAGGCTCGCACGTGGTGTCAGTGAAGCCCTGCACGGGTCTGCCCAGTCCTGACTCGAGGCCGTCATGGAGCTGTGGGGACCAGGCACCCTTCCAAGGGCACCGCAGGGAGAAGGGGCTGTCCAGTCCTCTGCGTGGCCCCCACCGAGTGGGCACAGCAGGTCTGAGGGCACCAGGACAGGCGGCCCCAGCCTCCCCACCAGAGGTGAGAGAGGGCAGGTGTTCCCCGTCGCCACCCCGAGAATACACACAGGTTAAGAGGGCAGGGCCCCCACCGCACCCCAGGACCACCCTGCCTGCTCGCCTATCCCCCGGACGGAAGCACTGGTGGGAGAGTAGGCAGGTCCCAGTCCCTTGTGTGACACCCAGATACATAAGCATTTTTAATTCAGAGTTTAGCTTTCTCCCTAACATTTTAGAAAGGCCTTTTTTAATTCCTAAGTTCATCAAAACTTTTTATTAAAAATATAAATAACTCTTATTACACCGTTTACATGAACCCATTTACCAAGAGCCGTTTTCAACAGCAGATGGCGCGGCGCAACGTCAGTCGCTATTCACTTGGCCCAGCTCCTGCGCCCCAGGCAGCAGCCATCAGCTCTCTGTCCGATGGGCTGCCTGTTTGCTTCTTACAGGAAAAGCATTGTCACCAGCGAGGATGTGTCAGCTGTTCTCTGGACCCCCTCCCATGTCCTGGCCTAAGTGGCACAGTGGTTCCATCTCATACGCAGGGCTTTACTGAAATAACCCGCCGTGGCTGGCTCTACCCCAGCATCCCTTCTTCATGTGTGTCCCCGTCTCCTGCTCCGAGCAGATATAGACTGTCATCCTCAGACACTTCTGCTTCTTCCTCACTTCCTGGCAGTTCCAAGGAGCGCTTCATGCCCCGTTGCTTGGAAACCGCCAGAGCATACTGAATGTTGTAGCGGTTCCAGTCACAGCTGTTAATAACACACAGGGATCAGGTCAGTACAAGCAACGACTACCTTCGAAACCAAGAAACCCAGCCCACCCCATACCCAACTGCCTTCTATGTGACCCCAAGAAAGTCCAGCAGGGACTGCGCACGCCTCCCACTGCCCCAGCTGATTGCTGCTGCCTCCCTTCCTGGCCCACCTGGCCCTGGAGTAGCAACGACCTTCAAGGACCTAAATGTAAAACCCCATCCCTCTGATCAATCCTCCCACCCCGGCCTCTCCGCCGGGCCAACCCAGAGGGTTTCACCAGCAAGTTTCACCAAACACTTAAGGGGAGACCTCTGCGGAGCGTCAGGGTTGTTTTAGAGAGCAGAGGGGCGCTCTTGGAACAAGGCCCCACGTTGACAGAATAAAGGAGAGAAGACACACCACCATTTTACACGGACAGCCACCCACTGAAGAAGTGCAGCTACAGTACAAGGACTAGAAGGGCGCGAGAGCGTTGCGCTGTGTCTGCAGGTGGTGGGGCTGCCCGTGCGACTCCGCCTCCCAAGTAGCATGCAACTGCCCTGCTTCCCTACGCATCTGCAACACCAAGAAGTCCAAAGGGCGATACATTCACATTAACTCTAGAAAAGTTCAGGTAGCAAGGAATAAATGTAACGGGAGCTGGAGAGTCCAGGACATCTCAGCCGACAAGGCTTGGTGGCAGCAGGTCACAGATCAGTATGACCACCTCTGCCGCCCCAGCCTCCTACAGCCAGAAAACGTGGGAAGAAAAGGTGCGAGGAGGAACAGCGCACTTCATACTCGGACTCGTTATAAAGACCAAGGGACCAATGCAAAGACAGACAGTCTCAGGCCTCAGCCCCCCATGGACGCTGGGTGAACAACATACCAAGCAGGGAACAGACATGTCAGCAGGGACGCTGGGACACCTGGCAAGTGATTGGTGATGGAGGGAAGACATCTTTGAAAGGCCACTATAAGGCTTTTACAGTCTGCTGGACCTTAAGGGAGGGAGATGTGCCAAGGACAGCAAGCGCAGAGAAAGGACTGGAGAAGGGGGCACCTTGCGGAGCAGCTGGGGCAAGCAGCACTGTCCTAGGCCCTTAGATAGAGTCTGTTTTCTTTCTCGCCCTCATCTTCCTGCTGGGGAACCTGAGGCTCGGGGCAGCCACACCCCCACAAATCCAGGTTACCTGGCCCAAGACCCCCTTGCTGTCCCCCATTGCCCATGTAGGTGACATGCAAATCTAGGAAGGATTGCCTGGTCCTCAGAACGTGACAGATCCCTCCTGAGAGGCTGGAGGATTCTAGCTACACCTATGGCGTGTCCCACCTCCGGCTCATCTCATCTACTGCTGCCTGTCCTCGTTTCTCACCCCTCAGCACCAGGCTGCATCCAAAGCTGGCCAACCTATGGTGGCCAGGTGGATTCACTCCAGCATGGCAGGTGAGAGAACAAGCACCTCAGCACTAGAACTTTCTGTTCCCAAATCAGACAACTCAGGGCGCAGCATCCCCTGTATGGAACCAGCAGAAAACGGTGCGGTCCACACCCTGCCCACGACCAGGCCGCAGCACGTACAGTTTGGAGAGGTTGTCCAGGTGCTGCTGGATGCTCTTCTGCAGGAACTGCACCACGGGCAGCAGCTGCCCCGCTCTGGAAGGGAGACCGGAATGTTACATGTGGCTCATTTCCCGATGTACCTACATGTGAAGTTTCCTCCTCTACCTCCAAGACCAGCTGCTCCAGTGACGAGCATCAGATGGACATTGGCCTACCTGGACTTCAGCTTCTGTCCGTGCAACATGAGCAACTTCTGAGTCCATGTAAGGTAGAATTCCAGGTGGTGAGACACTTCGAAGGAGGAAGCTAAGAATTCAAGCACCTTCTCTACGTACAATTCAGGAAGGGAGGAACTGACGACTTCAACTGTAAGAAGTGGGGAAAAAAACCCATGCTTACTCTGCAAAGAATGCAAATTAGGAGAAGAGGTGCGGGTGACATCTTGTGCCCTTCTGCCTTTGCAAAGAACCCCAGAAGCCCGACCGGTGACCCTGGACCCCGCAGGCCCCGACGCTCACTCTCTCCCCTGGGCACTGACTCCAGGGCCTCCTGCACCAGCTTGTCCTCGTTGAGGCGGAAGGCCATGAGGATGGCCCTGGTGAACTCCCGCTGGCGCAGCGCCTCGCGCACTCGCCCAGGGGTGATGCTGGTGTCCAGCTCGAAGGGGTCGAAGAGCATCTGGGCGTCCAGGGAGTAGATGAGGAGCCCCTCCGTGGTGGTGGCTGCCCAGCAGCGCCCTGGGAAGCGAAGCAGTAGTCTCCTAAAAATCTAAGTTCATCCCCTATCCCCACATTTTTTTAAAAAAGGTATTAAATCCATTCCCGTGGTCTAAAATGTAAAAGTATAAGAGGGAAGCTGGGACGCCATCCTTTTACCCGACCACACCCTTTGGAAGGAACTGATGGGACTGTCCTCGTAGATGTTCTCCCAAAGATATTTTATGCACGTGAGCACATAAGTATACACATGTCTTCTTTGCCCCTAACACCGGGAGCAGCCAGCTTTTCCATAAAGAGCAGTGATTTTGAGCTCCGCAAGCCCTGTAGTCTCTGCTGCGACCTCTCAGTGCTGCCGCAGCGCCTGGGAGGCAGCCGGACAAGCTGTGTCAGCGAGCGAGTGCTGCTGTGTCCCAGGAAAGCTTCAGGGAAAGAACAGGTGGCAGCAGGGTCTGGCCCTCAGGCCACGCACACCCCTAGCTCACACCACAGCGGCACATGGGCTGCTGTGCACCTTGTTCACTCAGTCTACACTGCTCAAGCCCCCACTGGTGACCCCGCTGCCTGCTCCTGTGTGGGACCACGTATACCCGACAAGACCCACAGCTGGGGCACAGACTCCCCCTGCAGCCAGAGGATGGCAGCGCAGGGGAGAAGGCCCTGGATGTGGCAGAGCCACGGGGAGGCGGCCTGGACAGTCCTGCCATGCGTGACGGGTGCCCCCGCAGCTGCTGCACCAATGGCAGTGCTGAGCCGGCCTGTACTGAAGCCCGTGCCTGAGGTCAGTGCTGTCATAACCATTGTCCTCAGGGACAAGCACAACCACGTGGTCAGCAAGGTTCACAGTGTCACCTTCTTGCCCTTGGGGACAGCACACACACAGCCTGCTCCACCAACCTCTTCCCTGGGAGCAGAAGCCCCACATCCATCAGGACCAACAACCCCTAACTCGGTGCTCACCGGTGGGAGAGAAGTGCAGGGAAGTCACTCTGATTTCAGGTTTAAAGTGCCGAGAACTCATGTCACCTGGGAAAAGAACCGATCACAGTTAGCAATAGTTACCAGGCAGCACACGCAGGCTGCCGGCATGGCAGAGGAATGCCGCCCCCAGGTCCCCCCACTGGGGGCAGGTATGGGGCCCACCGAGAGCAGCAGCTCCTGCGTGGTCAGGCCCCCCCGTCCTGTCAGTAGCTGCAGTGGCACACCCCGGGCCGGGGCCGTGCCACACGGTGCCTGGGCCTTCACACGGAGGCACTCAGGACTCTGGCTGGTGGGCTGCCCAGTACCCAGTTGGTCCCTGAGTCTTCCAGAACTCCTGACTCTCTACCCATCTCCCCAAGGTGCACGCATCCCCCTCGACTTCTGGGCGGTGACACCTCAATAGCAGGTCTTGCCCCAAATTGCTCCTTGAGCCCCGTGCAGCACACAAAGGGCGAGGCCAGGACAGGGAGGCCGCCTTGGGCAATACACAGGCAGCTTCTCCTGTCAAAGGGTCTGGTGGCACCACCTTTGTTCTCCAGACAGCACCCCCTACACAGCACACGTCACAACACAGTGACAGCACTGACTTCTTACACTGCAGCCTGAGGGAGCAAGGTCACTGCCACACGGAACAGTGGGCGGCGGGCAGACTTCTGGGCAGCCAGACTCACCTTTCTTGACACCTGGTAATGGTATCGCGATTCCGTCCTCCTGCCCGGCATCCTCATCAATCAGTGCCAGGTTGCCAAACTCTGTCATTTTTCTTCGGTTCAAAAATTCCTAGAATAGCAAAAGCCATGGACACCTTGCCTCCAACAGGTGGCCCGGCTACCTGTATCTCCTGTCCCTCCCTCATTGTGTGCCACCAACACTGGCCCACCCCCCAGCCCTGTCTGAATGAGGACAGCACACACTGACCCCCCCAAATACAGGGACAGGCCCTATGGCACCCACAGAAACTTCCTGCAGAGCCTGCTGCAGACAGGGCCCGAGTGGAGGCTGTGGTGGGAGCAGAGACTCACTCTCATGGTGGGGAAGCCGGCTGGGGACTCAGGGTGGCTGCCCCTCCAGAAATGCCAAGGGCATTTCCCTCAGAAACAGCCAGGGGCACACACAGGATCCCTTGCCTTAAGATGGGGCCTGAGTTGTGGACCCAGGCAGCCTTGTACCTTTTCAGAGCCTTCCCAGGCCCCTTCCCTGTCACCCTGAGGTCCCATGGGAGCCACAGGGTGAGGAGTAGGGAGGGCAGAGCCTCCATGCTAGAGCTGGGACAGGCGGTACAGAGCAGACAGCTAGCCGCGCCCAGCAGGGCCCACCCACACCCTCTGCTCTTGTGCTCCCCCAAGCTGGCGTGTGCTACAGATGCCCACCTGCAGAGCAGCCTGCCCAGGTGGCTCATCCACCTGATGGGTGAGGACAGTGCAGGCTCCCGCCTGGGCTATGCTGGCAGTCGGGGCAGCCCGTGACCCCCACTCACTCAGAGCCACAGCCTCGCACGCTCACGCTACAAACTGAAAACCTGCCGGGGCCCTGTGAAGCCAGGAACGCCACACTGGGAGCCCAGTGTGTTGACCTGGCACTAGAAGCTGCACGCAGCCCAGGGCCACTGGCTCACCTCCATGGCATCCAGAGAGAGGTTGCAAGAGATCTCAAACCTCTTCATGAGGATCTGCTCCCGGACGTGATAAATGCACACAAACTTGGACATGCCTCCCGCCAGGATACTCTGGCCGTCCGCAGAATAGCACAGCGTGGTGAAGGCCCTGGGTGGAGGAGACACGGGCTCAGAGGGGCTGCCGACAGCCCTTCAGCGTACGGGATCTGTAACAAACAACTTTAGGAAATAGGGAAGGCCCTACCCAAATATTCTAGAAGGCAAACACCTTTCACCAGCTTTCTCCAAGGCTTGCTGTCTAAACTCACATAGGAGACTTTTAAAACCCAAGGTGTTTCTCATTTGTATAGTGGTGAGGAAAACAAACAAACAAACAAACAAACAATCCGAACGGTGCAGCCTGAAACAGCACCACGCGCTCGGAGAGGCTCCAGCTCCTTCACAAAGGACCCGCTGCTCAGTGCTCCCCGCTGACATCAGCACAGAACAGCGCCAGTCTGCCTCCACCCTACGCGGCCTCCTCTCAGAAGCCTCCACTTAATCCCCACAGAAACACAAACCAGGCCCTTAACCCCTTGCTGCAAAAAAGACACAGGACAGTGGCTTTGGGATGGCCAACGGTTTACTACACAGGACACCAAAAGAACAAGTGACAGACGAAAAAATGGACAAATTAGATAGACTTTGCCACAACTGAAAACTTTCATGTGTCAAGGAAGTCCATGAAAAAACTGAAAAGACAGCTAAGAGAATGGAACAAATATTTGCAAATCAAATATCTGATACATTCTGAATAAAGAACTCCTAAAAATTCAACAAACCAAACAACCCAATTCAAAAATGGGTAAGAAATTTGAACAGACATTACTTCCAAGATACACAAATCACCAAACAGATGAAAAGATGCTCAATGTCATTAGGAAAATTAAAACCAAAACCTCAAGATACCAATTCCTATACACCAGAATGGATCTAATTAAAAATTAAGACAACAGACTGGGTGTGATAGCTCACACCTAATCCCAGCACTCTGGGAGGCCAAAGCAGGAAGATCATTTGAGCTCAGGAGTTTGAGACCAGCCTGAGCAAGAGCAAGACCCCGTCTCTACTAAAAACAGAAAGAAATTAATTGGCCAACTAATATATATAGAAAAAGTTACCCAGGCATGGTGGCACATGCCTGTAGTCCCAGCTACTCGGGAGGCTGAGGCAGGAGGATCGCTTGAGCCCAGGAGTTTGAGGTTGCTGTGAGCTAGGCTGATGCCACAGCACTCTAGCCTGAGCGACAGAGTGAGACTCTGTCTCAGAAAAAATAAAATAAAAATATACAAGAACACGCATGGAAGAAGATGTGGAGAAACTGGAACCCTCGTGCATTGCACGTGGCATGGAAAATGGTGCCGCTGCCATGGGAAAGAGCCACGGTTCCTCAAAAAGTTCAAACACAGAACTACCTACCACAGACCCCGTGGTTCCACCCTAGGGCTGTCTACACCGAGAACTGAAAAAGGTGTTCACACAAACACCTGCAGGATGAGTTCCAGGTTTCCTTCTGGAGGAAGACCGTCCTCTGCTGAACGGCTCCCCAGCTCCCAGGGGACAGGCCAGCCAGCCCCGCAGCCCCGCCCCTCCTCCCAGGCAGGGCTGCTGCCCAGACGCGCCTCAGGGCTCAGCCAGGGCTCAGCCAGGGCTCAGCGCAGGAGGGTCTGGTCAGCCCTGTTCCATGACTCCCTGCAACAAGGGACACTCTGCCTTTGCTGTCCAAGGTGGTATCACTGGCTAGGTGACAGGGTGGGGCACTTGGGAGGTGGCTGGCATGACTGAGACACTGAGATTTTATTCTTGCAGTCGAGGATCCCAGGAGCTGCTTTCAGCTTTGAACCCCAGGCTGAGGGCACCAGCGGTGTGACTGAGGTTTGGAAACGTAGTCAGCCTTTCGGCTGGATGAGTCTGTGGCCAGCAAATCCAAATGGCCTCCCGTGCTGCGGGCTACAGGAGCTCAGGACCACCCACCCCAACCCACAGGGACTCAGCCACCCCAGAAACAAAGGACAAAGCCACAGAAGAGGAGGCTGGCTGGGGGTCTCAGAACCGGGGAAGGGCCCAGAGCTGCCACCCCCACACCCGACAGAAAGGGGCCCTGGTGTGTTCGCCCCTGCCATCCCAGGAGCTCACTCACTTCCCCTTGGCCGAGTGTTTGGCCGTGACCTTGTCCAGCTCCTTCCTTCCGGTCTTGAGGTCATGCCTGCCCTCGATGGAGCCTGTCTGCACGGCGTTCTCGGGGTCCCAGAAGGTGATCTGCGAGTTCAGCGTGGCCACAGCTAGCTCCGCACCGTCAGGGCGAAAACTCACAGCCAGAGCTGAACAGAGGCGAGAGAGCAGGCTGGAGGAAGGCCCCGGGCCCTGGCAGCCCCCAGCCAGCAGGCCAGGCCGGCACCCCTAGGGACCAGCCGTCAAGCCCAGGCGCATGAGAAGCTCCCATCGGGAGAGGCTCCAACCCAGGAGGGCAAGGTCACTGCCCGTCCCAGCTGGGAACAACCCAGCACTGACAGCCACCTCTAGGGACAAGGTGGCTCAGGGGCACTGCGAGAGCCAGGCGGGTGGCACGACTGGCTCAAAGGCTCAACTGAGGGAGGCCAGCTTGATGGGCACATCACGGGAAGGTTATTCTGGGAAAACGTTAGGACAGACTGGAATACAGAGCCCCCTCAAAGGCGCAGGACGCCAGCGGGAAGCGGGGAATGTTGCTAAGAACCGACAGCTACCGGGCGGGCACACGTTCTGCATGGCCCCACAGCGGGCGGCTTGCACTTTGAGCCATACGGTCGTTTGGCTCTGCCGCTGCAGGTCACAGCAGCCAGAGCTGCCATCGCACAGGAGCCAGGCCACGTCCCAGCAGAACTTCACCACAAGACAGTGGCGCCGACAGCCACAGACTAGACTAGACTTTGCTGGTTCCTAGACTAGTGGCAGGGTGAGGCACGGCCTAAAGCTCAGCCTCAGGAAAGGGGCTCTGGGCCCCCAACACCAGCTTGTCCTCCAAGGGGTCCAAGGACGACGGGCGAACTCAAAGGCAACTCTAGGAGATATCAGGAAACCAGCTGCAGCTGTCCTTGTCCTGCCGGGCTCATGCTCTGTTGGGTGGGAGCCCAGCCAGGACTTGTGGACTGTACTTCCGGGGCTCCCAGCCCAATGGGACTCAACCCTGGGCTCGAACCAGCCATCTGTCCCGGCTCCTGCGTATCGTTCTTCCTGACCCCCCCCCCCGCCACCCCTGTTCACGCCAAGCCGGAAACTAACAGGAAGAGGAATGCGACAAGGAAAGACTAGAGCTGAACACGACCCTAGTCCCTGGTCTGCTGTTCCTCACTGCCGAGCCCCCGTGAGGCTCACCGTCAGAGGTCAGGGCCAGCGTCTCCTTGGTCCGCCAGCTGTCGAACATGTCCCACAGGCGCACTGTCTTGTCCCAGGAGGCGCTGGCCAGGATGGACTTCACTGGGTTAAAGCACAGGCCGCTGACGGGGCCCTCGTGGCCAGACAGAACCTGCAGCAGAGCAGAGGCTCGGAGGCTGAGATGCGAGAAGCAGCCAGTGTGCGCGACTCTGGTGCACAGCGCTGTGGCCCTGGGAGTGCCCGGAGCTGTGGGCTGAGTGGCTGTCACCGCCTTAGTGAGGGAGGCCAGGCAGGAACCTCACGGAAAGGGGCCGCCTGTTCCGGTGTAACCTCAGCTCCCTGCTGGCCTCTCACGGGTGGCAGGAGGGGCCCCTTCCCACAGCAGCCCTGAGTGACGTGGGCCCTTCCCCAGCCCAGCCCCCCAAGGGACATGAGGCTCTCACGTCAAGGAGCCTGCCTGTCTGCATGGACCACACGAAGATCTCGAAGGAGTCCTGGGCCCCGGCCGAGACAATCTCCCCACTTGAGTCCACGGCCACACAGGAGAACTGCGTGGGGCGAGGGGACGTGAAGGTGCGGAAGTTCCGGTACCTGCCAGGAAAGCAGTCTCGGTCAGCACTGTGTGCCAGAGTTTCCTGCACCCCCTGGGCCTGGGCAGCTCACCCCCACCTAGCTGCGGGGCAAGGAGGCAGGGAGGAGGCCTGCTCTGGGCGCTTCAGAGCCGGGACGTCACCTGTGAAGGTCGAAGGCACGTACGGTCCCGTCCATGGATGAAGTGACAATGACATAGCCAGTGGCAGTAAAGGTCACGCCGGTGACCCCACTCGAGTGCTCCGTGAAAGTGACAAAGCAGAAGCCGCTGAGGGTGTTCCACACCTTGACCTGTGGCAAGAGCCTGTGAGGGGTGGGCAGGTAGGTGCCAACCCTGTGCCCAGGGCCACTCGAGACCCCTGGCCTGTGCCCACAGCCACCCTGGCTTACTCAGCCTCACCCACAGGCTCGGAACCATGCCAAGCAGACACGAGGCCTGGAGGGGCCATCTGCCCCCTGCCTCTTCCTGTCACCTCCAGATGCAGGAGGGTGGAGCGAGGGCGGTGGACAGTGCAAGGGGCCTAAGGCCCATGAGCTCTAGGCCCAGCCCCGCTTCAGGGCGGCCACGGCGGCCAGCCCCCACAGCCAGGACAACCACCACGTCATCAGAGCCCACCTTGCCGTCGTCCCCACCGGTCACGATGTACTGCCCGTCGGGGGAGTAGGCCAGGGTCACCATGCTGTTGAAGTGTCCCTGCTGCTTGAGCACGTAGGACTCGCTCTGCCACTCCCACACCAGCAGCTGGCCCAGGCCTGCAGGCACATGCAGGAACTGGGGCGCCTGGCTCACAACACCCGCACCATGGACCCGGGGCCCAGCCCACCCCCGACCTGGTCTGGGCCAGAGGCGAGAGCCCCCAGGGAGGAGCTGGGGGGAGGCAGAAGGAAGCCCTACGCAGAGGACTGGGAGCCACAGGTTGATTGGGTGACTGGCTGCCAGCCTGTTCTGGGCTCTGGCCGTGCGGACAAGAGGAACTCCCCCCCCCACCCGTCACAGCAGAGACAGGCACCGTGACCTCGAACTCCTGAGAGAGGGCCAAGGGCAGAGACACCACCTGCCTGAGGACCAGGGCGGGTAGGGCAGCCCCCACCGCGGCAGGCAGCCGCAGCGCAAGCCCAGGTCCTGAGCACACGTGAGCAGCTGCCGCAGCCCTGCCAGGGGCCCAGGCCAAGAGCTGCTCAAGGAACCGACAGGGCCTGGAGCTACAGCGACAGACAACAGGACGCAGCGCTCAGAGAGCGGCTGTCCTGGAAACCACACTGGCTCTCCCCTCACACCAGCGCCGGCGAGCCCGCCCTGGGCCACTCGGACAGGCCCTTGGACGGCGACGCTCCCGGGAGCCAGCCGGCCCTGACCTCTGGCTGGAGGAATCCTCTCCGGGCTCGGCACCAGCGGCCCACAGGGGTCACTGCCCCAAGGCGCAACCTCAGGCAGGCTTTCTCGAGGATTCCATCTCTAACCCAGGCGTGACCACGAACCTGAGCAGCCAAAGGCGATCCAGTCCCCGGAGCTGTTGATGGCGACCGAGGAGATGCTCTGATCCGAGATGCTGCGTGGCGAGGCCAGACTGTGAGCGGGGAGCGGCCACCCCACCCGCCGCCCGAGACACCCCAGCCCTCGGGTAGCCCCCCAAGTCCTGTGCTCAAAAACTCGAAGCTTCAAGATTTTATGAAGCCAGTATTTTGCTTCTCTGTATCCCAAAGATGAAGAACGGAAGGAAAAAGAACAACAAAAATCAAAAGGGCCTGATCCACCTGAGACCCAGCGGCACTGTCCAGAACCTGGCCTGGCTCCAAGGTGGCCCGGCGAGGGCAGGCACAGCGCAGCACGGCCCGGCCCTCCACCCGCCTGATCCTGGGCAGAGGGACCTGGGGCGAGCGAGTGACAACCACCCCCCTCCGCAGTGACTCACCTCAGGGAGTGGATGAGGTTGAACTCCGGGAGCTCGTGAAGATGGAAGATTCCAGAAGCAAAGCCAGTGACCAAGAGGCGGATCTTCTTGTGATACGCGGCGGCCGTGAGGCTGTTGAAATCCCCCTCCTTGTTGAAGAAGTACCTGCGCCAGGGGAAGACCAAGGCTCGGAAGGATCAGAGCGGGGCAGGCCCCTCCTGCGCTCATCTCAGTCTGGACCCGGTGCCCCAGAGGGCACCTGCCCAACGCCCTTTGCTTGGGCCTTCAAGGCTTCAAGGGGACGTCTCAGAGGGGCTCCCCCCTCACCGCTGACCCCAGCCAGAGGCTGTCAGAGCATCTGGAGGGAGCTGGGCAGCCTCGGCTGTGACAATGGCACAGCCAGGCCCACCAGGCCCCCTCGGATCCTGTGGCTCCCTGCATCCTCCGCCCCTAATGGGCCCTGGGTCCCCAGGAGCAGGTGCTGATCACCCTGACAGCACCTCCACCTTCAGAACCTGCCAGATCGTCCCTCCCTCAGCCTCCTTCCGAGCAAAGCTCCGCCCTGGCCCTTCCTTCCTCCTCATGCCCCCGTCCTGCCGAGCAAGTGGCAGATGACAGATGAGGGCCCTCCATTCCCGCTGACCACTGGCAGCCCCGACAGCAAGCAGTCCCTCCTCTCGGAGCCCCGCCGCTGCCCCCCAGTCCCTTTCAGTCCCTGACTCTGGCGGGCACTGCCGAGTGTGGACGGCACCCTCCTTCCGCTGGGGCCTAGCCGACCCTTCCTGCTCCTCAAACTGGGCCTTGACCCCCCCATGTCTACCTCCCATGTGCCTGCTGGCCCCGGCACACCCCAAATCCACCCGCTCCGGCTGCCTGGGCTCCCTCTCCACATCCAGCCCTCAACTAGGGCCTGGGTCCCTCCGGAAGCAGACGCACCGTGGACGCCTCCCTGCCCTGTCTGGAGCACAGCCGCTCCATATCCTCACGCCTCGCCCACCCAGCCGAGGAGCCTGCGAGGGAGGAGGGTGTTCCCAGCGCCACAGGCAGAACCCGGCACATGCGTGCACCAGATGACCGCAGAACGGGGGCAGCCAGGCAGACACCCACACAGCAGGACAGGCTGTGGGGGACGCCATAGCTGACCCACGGCTGTGTCATCTCTGCCTTCACGTGACCACACCCAGTTACCCACAAGCCCTAGAACAGGAGCAGATGCCCTGTGCCCCGACTCAGGGACAGCTTGTCAGCCAGTGACAACTGCAGCTAGAAAGGACCAGCTCAGGCTGGGGGCTGGGCTCAACGGGGCCTGGTCTGTGGGGTCGAGGCATTAGGCTGCACCTCCCAGCACAGCACCCAACAAAGCACAGAGCCATCGGCCAGGGGGCCACTAAGGAGACCCGGGGCCCCAGCCAGCAAGCAGGATGCACAGAGCCCGTCCTCTCTGCCTCACCCCGCCCTTCCCCTCCGCTCTCCCTGAATGCTCCCTTCTCAGCGTCTCCCTCTGCCACCTCGGCCCCCACGGCACTCACTGAGCACACTCGAACCCACCCTGTGTCCTCCACGAGGCCGAGGGACTCAGCCACACCAAACATAAACATCGCAGGCGCTGTTGGGGCCACAGATGTCCCCTGCCGGGCTACCCATTCCTGTCGCCGAGAACCTGAACACCTCCCCCTCCCATGCTGCTGGGCAGACGACCAGGACAGCGAGGCACCTGCAGGTGGTCCTCTGGGTTGTGGCTGGTGCAACACCCAAGGGCTCTCAACCCTGGGCCCACAGCACGGCCTGTTCCCTGCACCCCTGGCCCTCGCCTCTGGGGACCCTGCCCAGGACCCTCTGAGGGCGAAAGACCCACACAGGAGCCCACGCCCTCCAGAAGACCTACTTGGCCAGCCGCGAGTACTTCACTTTCCCTTGTTTCTCCTCCTCGGCTGGTGTGGCTTTCCCCCGGATGGTGGTCTCTGTGTCCCTGTCCTCGTCCTCCTCGTCCTCCTCCTCCCGCCGCAGCAGGTCCGCCTTCCAGCCCGAGGGAGCTTTCAGCCTCAGGCCCTCGGGGGGCGTGTCGCACTGCCACACACACAGGGCCCCGTCCTGGCTGAGCGAGTACAGCTGCAACGGGAGGCACACAGTCACCCCCGGCCCCAGCCAGCCACAGGCTGCCGCGACCCAGAGCCCTCTGCAGCTGGGCTCCCAGGCGCCCACTCCACAGAAGGCCCCTCTGGACTGGGAAGAAGCGATTCCAACGGGCAGCAGCAGCCCCCGGTCCCTGGATACCCACAGGCAACCTGGGAGCAGCACAAGGACACACAGGAAGAGGTGACCACAGCCCCCACCTCCCCCTAGAGGATCCTGGGCACAGGGACGTACATCCAGGCTGTTGGATTCGAAGAAGCAGGCCACGATCGCGTCCTTGTGTCCCCCCAGCGCATAGTAAATGAGGTTGTCCCAGCGCTCGGCTCCAAACACCCAGGTGGACATGTCTTTGCTCCCGACCACAAAGCACCTGCAGAGACAGCGCCTGCTCAGGGCCCCTTCACGAGCTGCGCCCCACCCGCCCTGCAGACCGAGGCGCGCAGAGATCCCTTCACCCCATGGGCCTGAGGACTGGGCACCGTGAAGCCACCAAGCAGAGGGGACGCACTCCAGCATGACCCGTTGGCCCTGGCCTGCCCCCATCACGCCGTCCTCATGCCTCCTAGAGCAGCCTGAGACCCCAGCACGGCAAATCCTGTTCACGGCACCGAGCCAAACAGGTGTGACAGCTGGGTCACATGGGTCCCTGCTCAGACGTGGCCCTCGGGACGCTGACAGGCCACACAGTACTCGGGGCTGCACCCACCCCTGGCTGCGGCCCAGGCCAGGCAGTGAGCAGGACCTAGTGTGTGACCAAGGCCTGTCCCACAAGCAGAAGCCACGTCACTGCCGGCCCAGCTCCCTGCAGGTGGCGGGTGCCTGCGGGGACGGGGCTGCCTAGGGGCAGTGCTCTTGCTGGGGACACAGGCCTCACACACTCCTGCCTCTCCTGGCCGACCACACCGGTCTGGCTGTTTGCTGACAAAAGCTCACACATAATTCTCGTCTGCCATCCAGATGCAGGCTGTGTTCTCTGGCTCCCAGTGACTAGTGTCAGGGCACTGTGGACCTAGCCTGGAACCAGCCACCCAGTCCCCACACGGGCTGCACCCAAACCGAGGCTGAGGCGATGTTTCAAAATGAAGCTTCAGGACCCCAAAAAGGGACAGGTGAAAGGTGCCCTCCTGGGCCCCACCTGGAGTCATCGGTCCAGTCGATGCACGTGGTCTCGTCATACGGCCCAAAGTAGGTCTTGTCCAGAACAAACGCGTTGAACTCTCGCTTCCTCCCCGGAGCATGGTACATCTGAGCAATGTTGCCCTTGGTGACCACAAATCTCCTACCGCAGAGATGGGGCAGGAGTGGACAGTCAAGACCAGAACGGCCCTGAGCCACAGCAGAGCCCGAGATGCCAGCTCAGCCCAGGGCCGCCCCGAGTCCCACCTCCTGCAGGACAGGGGCCGAGGACAGAGGAAGCAGGGGAAGTAGGGGGGGACAGACGCTGAGGGCACCCGGGCCGCACTGCACCTTCTGCTCCGGAAAGAGAGCTGGCCCTGCACCCCATGTCACCCCCACCGAGAGTCCCAGCGGGACAGTGGGCCATCAGCCTCAAGACAAGCCGCACGTCAGCCCCCGTCCCGCCCAGGCAGGCCCGCGTACCTGCCGTCAGGGGAGAAGGACACGCTGTGCACAGAGCCCTTGAAGTGGAAGTGGTGCAGCACGGCCCTGCTCACCAGGCTCACCAGCAGTGCGCTGCCCCCTGCAGGAGGCAGAGTGACAGCCCTGCAGCCACCCGGAGCACCCAGACACCACACCCTCACCTCACCGGGACACGTCCAACTCTGGGCCACCAGGATGCGAGGATGCCTGCCGAGGCCCTGCCCAGGTGACACCAACGGCATGAAGGGCAAGGAGGACGTGACCCCACCCACAGCACGCCCTTGTCCCCAAGCCCCACCAGAGCCTGAGACATGGAAGCGGACAGGGAGTGGACCATCACAGCCCTACACCGCCACCCCGGGGCCCCCAAGTCCATCCTCCACCCGTCCCCTCAGTCCCCAACCACACGGTGGGCGAGCACCTTCATCAACGACGATGGCAAGGCGGCCATCTGGGGACAGCCCCACACATTTGATGTTGTACCGAGTGGCCAGGGGCAGCGTGTCCGACTTGTTGCTGAGAAAGACACAAATGGTAGCACACAGTCGGTCCTCGAGCCATCAAAGCAGATGGCTGGGACCAGCAGCCCGCCGTTCCCACACAGCTCCTCAACCCACTGGACCTCCTGCCAGGGCTCATCTCCCGACACTGCCCCAAAGAGGAGATGACATCGCTCCTGAGGGAAATCTGGCAAAACACATTAAAAGCTTTAAAAATGGGCTTTGGATACATCAATTTTGCTTCTAGGACTTTATCCTGAGAGTGTCAGAAAACCAGAAACAAGCTAAGTGTCCAACAGGGATTAACCTCAATGACAGCACAACCATGTAAAACAATCGGAGGCTGGTATGGTGGCTCACACTTGTAGCCCCAGCACTTTGGGAGGCTAAGGCAGGAGGATCACTTGAGGCCAGGAGTTAGAGACCAGCCTGGGCAACATAGCAAGACCCACTCCCGTCTCTACAAAAAATAGGAAAAATTAGCCGGGCATGGTGGCACACACCTGTAGTCCCAACTACTCGGGAGGCTGAGGCAGGAGGATGGCTTGAGGCCAGGAGTTTGAGGTTGCTGTGAGCTGTGATGACATCACTGTGCTCCAGCCTGGGTGACAGAGTGAGACCCTGTCTCTGTCAGAAAACAAAACCCTACGGAACCAATCGCTGCTCTTAACAGCTTCAGACTTCTTCCGCAGCTTCCACACTTCCCTCAGCCTCGCAGAGTTGACGAGAGTCGGGGCCTTGCTCTGGGTTAGGCTTTGGCTCAAGGGAATGTTGTGGCTGCTTTGATCTTCTGTCCAGACCAGTAAAATTTTTCTGTGTCAGTAATAAGTCTGTTTTGCTTTCTCATCATTCATGTTTCACTGGAGCACTTTCAACGTCCCTCAGGAACTTTTCCCTTGCTGCCACAGTTTGGCTGTTTGGCACAAGAGGCCTAGCTTCTAAGCTTTGACATGCCTTCCTCACAAAGCTTAATCGTGTCTAGCTTGTGATTTAAACTGACAGACATTCAACTCTTCCTTTTGTTGAATGCTTAGAGCCTATTATAGGGTTGTTAATTGGCCTAATTTCAACATAGCTGTGTCTCGGGGAGTGGGGAGGCCCAGGTCAGGGAGAGACGGGGGTGCCCTGTTTGCAGAACAGCCAGAACACACGAGATCAAGTTCACCATCTGACATGAGTGTGGTTCGTGCTGCCTCAGAACAATGACGACAGTGACATCAAAGTTCATCGATCAAAGATGGCTATGACAGACACTGTAATAATGAAAAAGCCGGGAATACTACAAGAGTTACCCAAGTGGGACACAGACACAAAGCAAGCACATGCTGCGGGAAAGTGGACAGACTTGCTTGAGGCAGGGTTGCCACAGCCCTTCGATATGTAAAACCGTACCTGTTAAACGCAGTAAAGCCAGGTGTAATAAAACCTCTAAATGTCAAGAACTAGGTCCTACTACTGTCATTACTTCATTTTCCAAATTTTCCTCAATGGACGAGTGGTTGTTACTATAGAGTCCTATTAGATGTCATTTAAACAAAATGATAACAGTGACATCACCAACAGCTGACCTCACACTCTGTGGGGCACTGCTCGCAGGGAAGCCAGCAGAGCAGGTCCTACTGCTGTCCTGTCTTACAGACAGGGAAACCGAGGCCCAGGGCCACCCAGCTGGAAAGCCACGGAGCAAGGCAGCGGGGCAGGCAGCCTTTGCAGCACATGGCCCTCGCCCAGGCTGCAGAAGGAGTCAGCCCACAGCCTCCCCAACGCGTCTGCAAAGGAGTCCTTCCCCTTGAGAAGACAGGAAGGGAACTACTCACTTGTTTAAAAGAAACAGCTAAACCTAAGCAGCCAAAATTGATTTCTAGCTATAGAAGCGGCAGCTTTAGGCCTGTTCGTCATACCTGTGAGGCCCGGCGGCACCGGGGCTCCCAAGCAGGTGTTCAGTGCAGCTTCCGGCACACCTGGCCTCTCCACCCTCAAGGCCTTCCCTGGTGGGGGAAGTGCCAACCCTGGGCCATGGCTTCTCCTCACCACCCCATCTCCACACAGGACAGGTCAGTCCCTCTCCAAGTAATGGCCAAGTGCCACATGATTCTACCGTTAAGGATGACACCAACCCAGCTAGATGCTCGGGCATTGCCAAGGCGCTAGAATGAAGCCCCTACCTCGCTGCCACTTCCACACTGACTTTGCTTCTAGGACTTTATCCTGAGAGTGTCAGAAAACCAGAAACAAGCTAAATGTCCAACAGGGATTAACCTCAATGACAGCACAACCACGTAAAACAATCGGAGGCTGGCATGGTGGCTCACACTTGTAGCCCCAGCACTTTGGGAAGCTAAGGCAGGAGGATCACTTGAGGCCAGGAGTTAGAGACCAGCCTGGGCAACATAGCAAGACCCACTTCCACACTGACTTGCTGGGCCCCAGCAAGCCCTGCAGCCCACTCAGGCTGCCTTCATTAGCAGGAGCACCACAAAAAGGTGAGGAAGACGGCATCAGCTTTCACGTGCTATTTAGGAATAGCAATGATAATTATCACTACTATTAATATCAGTATCACTTTAACATACTTACTTTTTTAGGTCAAATACAGTAACTCTGTTGCCCACAGGGCTGATAACTGAATTTCCATCGTGTGTAAAATTTAAATTTCCACGCCGATAAACTGTACCCAGCAAATTGGAAAACTGAAAAGAAAACAAAGCTGTCTTAGAGAAAACAGAGTCTCAACTCCCAGAAAAGGGTAAGTGAGGCACCGGGGCAGAGAGCCCCCACCTCGGGGTCCCAGTTCATACTGGGGGTGAGGGGAGCTCCAGCCATCCTCTGGGACATTTCCTGGGTCAGAGAGAAAGAAGTAAGCCCAATCCGCAGGAGACCCCAGGAGCCAGAGGAGCCCTAAGCTCCCAAGGTAAGAGGCACCCATGATAACTGGGGAAGCCTCCCCAGACAGGAGGCCTTTGCCAGGTGAAGAGAAAAGCCACAATGGAACTGCCCTCCAAGAGCATCTAGGGTTCAAGGCATCCTGAACCGCACTGCATTCTGGCATCCTGCTTATTTATTCAAGCATTCATCAAACCCATCATCCAAGGTGCTCACTGGGACACTGCCAAGTGCCCAGACACACACATTGCACAGTCTCTAGCAGAAGAGGTGATGAGAAGCTTGGGAGGGAGCGGCTACTTCAGAGGATGGTCACGGAAAGCTGCTTGAAGGGATCACCTGAGTTAGAAACTAAATGAAAAGGCGCCAGCCAGGCCAGGATCTGGAGTCATAGGTGGGCAGCACCGCGAGAACATCAGGGATTCCAGGCAAAGCTGGAGAAGGGACGTAAGCAGAGGCCTGATGTGACCCAAGCACGTTTTCTGCAGATCGCACTAGTGACTGCAGAGCAGACGAGGTCCAAGACCTGAGGAGCTGGACGTGGGTTCTGGTTTGGTGCTGGGCGCAAGGCAGTGCCTGCACCTGCACGGGGGACGCAGGGGAGGAGCACTTTCTGGGCCGGTACCACGTTCAGCTTCGGCCAGGACGGGCCCCCGGCAGGGCCGACAGCCCACAGAGGGAAGGACGGCCCGCCAGGACGAAGGGACAAGCTGGTCCGCGGCCCGGCGCAAAGCAGCAGCCTTTCCAGGCCAAGCCGCCGGTGCTCCTGAGCCGCCCAGGAGGCTCTGCCCCTGCACCGCTCTGCCCTCCCGCGCCGTCCCCACTTCGCATCTGTGACCACAGTCCCGCGGCTCTCCCTCGTCACTTCCCACGGGGGTCGCCGAGCCGGCGCCGCCCTCGGCCTTGCGCACACGCTGCGCCCGCAGGCTGGGCCTCCCTCCCGGCCCCGCCGGCCGTCTCGGGCCGCGAGGAGCCCTCGGCGCCCCCCACGCGGCCCAGTCCCGCGGGAGACGAGCACGGCGGCCCCGGAGCCCGCGCCGCCCGCACCTCCCCGCCGCGCTCACCCGGTACGAGAACTTCATCGCGACCGCACACGTGAGTCGCAGGCAGAGGCACTTCCTGGGCTGGCCGCCTACCGGCGCCTGCAGCGCGCACTTCCGGGGCGGGCCGAACAACAGCGCCTAAGCGGCACACTTCCGGGGCGGACTGCGCCTGGCGCCCACAGCGCCCCCGGCGGCCCGAAGGAGCCCGCGGGGCCGGGAGGTGCAGCCTGAGCACAAGAGCCCGCCCCCACCCTGGCCCCGCCCCGAGGCGGAGCCTGAGCACGAGGGCCCTGCCCCTCAAGAGGTGCAGCCAGAGCACAAGGGCCCGCCCCTATCCCAGCCACACCCCGGGGCGGAGCCTGAGCACGAGGGCCCTGCCCCTCAAGAGGTGGAGCCAGAGCACAAGGGCCCGCCCCTATCCCAGCCACACCCCGGGGCGGAGCCTGAGCACGAGGGCCCTGCCCCTCAAGAGGTGGAGCCAGAGCACAAGGGCCCGCCCCTACCCCAGCCACACCCCGGGGCGGAGCCTGAGCACGAGGGCCCTGCCCCTCAAGAGGTGGAGCCAGAGCACAAGGGCCCGCCCCTACCCCAGCCACACCCCAGGGCGGAGCCTGAGCACGAGGGCCCGCCCCCAGCCCCGCCCCGCCCCAGCCCAGGTCAGCACACGTGTGCCAGGCCTGAGGGGAGTGGTGGGGTGGTCCAGTCTCTGGATGGTCTCCCTGCAGACCTACTTTCTTAACAACTCCCCAAGATAAAGAAAGGGAAAACAAAAAGAGCAAGAGTCTGAATGAAGCTGGAAAACCAGTTTCTGGAGGGAACTGTTGGCCACCAAACCCCAGGCCGGTCACTGCCCAGGATGCTGTCAAACATTCAGAGGCAATTAGAATGTCTACAAAACCCAAAACCACTGGACGCGCAAATGTCTTAGTTCTTGTGAGCTACTGGGCAAGAAATTATGAAAAAAAATTTGTAATGCCCCCCAAAAGGTAAAATAATCCATGCCTAAGAGTCAGGAACAAGGATTACGTGGAGAAAACAAGAAAATTTTTTAACGTTATACACTCAATTGTCACACCATTCCATAGCAAATGAATAAGCTCAAAACAGTAGTTTCTTCTTAAAATGTGTATTTTCAGCATTATAATGCTTACATTTTAAAGTCTTAATACAATGGTTTTAGTCTAACAATATATTACAGAATGTGAAAAGACTTTTCATAGTAAACCATGAAAATGGAATTAATACCTGCAGTGTCAAAGTCACCAACTTGTCACCTTTTCCAATTACAGAATCCCAACAAAACCCATCAGTGATGTTTGTGGCCTTCACAGCCTGATGGGGATGAATAACTCAGAGAAAGGGGCATTGTCATGAAGAATACAATTTTAAAATCCTGTAGGATTTATTCTGAAGATCACAACTGAAAGTAAAACATTTAGATCAGCCCACTTCTTTTACAAAAAGTGGTGTAACTTTTTATTTTATTTACAAACATGGAGTGTTTAACTTCATCTTTAAACATTAAAGAAAAACTGAATAGAAGCCTTGTGTATGTTTACTTCACTAACTTTGTGGGATATCTATCCTCACCAAGACTTATTAATATTAATATAGGAATCTGACCCACCCCAGGCTGTGCTGACAATGAACTGTAGGTAAAAGTCATTTTCAGATTAAATACAATTTCCACATTAGAATCAGAGGAGTTATAATTTTTCCAATCATAGGAGACCCCATGAAATTCACAAAAATTATAACTTACTTTCTCATTTGCTAGTATTAATATTTACATGTTCCACAGATACATATTCTTTGCTTTCTAGATACATACACATTGCATATCTGGCTTCACAATTATTTTAACAGCTGCCACATCTTTACCAACAAAACCAGCTTGTCTCAAAGACATAAACCTTATTTTATTTAAAACAATTATTAAACAATAAAAATCCAATTACAGCCTTTTAGTTACTCTTATGAATATTAAGAAAAAAATGACAAAGTTTTGGGTGACATTTTGTCTTTAAAAAAAAGGGAGAAGCATTCATGTAACTTAGTTTGTAAAAGAACCTTTATGTTAATTAGGGGAAAAAAACTGACAAATCTAAATTCAATTTCTAGACATTAAGAAACCACCATAAACATTTTGTATTTCCCCTTCTTTTTCTTCCTCTAAATATGTATGTAATTGGAAAATTTCCTCCTGGTTGTAGACTCCAGATACAAGAAAATCAAAGAGTAATAAATTAAACATTTAACCACATTCCCTCTCAGGGAAGGTTAGGGGTGTACATTACACACTGAGGAAGGGTATGTTCTCTTGGCTCCAAGGCTGACAACATGGGGCAGAGGCTTTTCTGACAGCTTAACTCTAAAAGATCTCTTCATTCACAGGACTTGGCAGATCTGTAGGGCAACCAATCAATTTTTATAATAAAAAACCTTAATTTAGAAACCCTAAACTATTGTTAGATTCAGAAGTTCTAATTTGCTAACCAGTTTGACCAAGTTTATTAGTTTTAAACCGCACATAAGGAAGATAAATTTCTGAAAAGTTTAATTAAACATTTAATCTTCTTTACACATTTCTCCAATTTCTACAAATGAAAAAGACATGTGAGGAAGAATCACACCACCTTTATTTATTGACTGGGTCAAAGACAACATAGAGAATACTGGAAACGGCTGCTCCTCGCTGTTCTCTCTGTTCCCCCTCCCCACCCACAGCCCCTGGGAGCACAGTGCCCTGCAGGACCGGGCAGCGGTGGGCACTCCTCTCTCTGCAGCTCACACATTTGAGGTTAGTCGTGCCATCCCACCTCTGCCGGGCCAACCATACCCACTTGTGTTAATCTTGCCGAGTGCAATCCAAGCACACTTCCCCAGTGAATTCAGAGAACTCTATCTCGTATGTACAAAAATACATTGCTTTGGAAAGCTGGAAAAGGTTTAATACATACAACACTTATTTACAAGCTGTGACTTTCACACCAGTAAAAACAAACTCACATTTATGTCTGTCCTTGATTTTTGGTGCAACTTATACATAAACATGGTATCAGTTAGTCTGTATTTTTAAAAATAATAAATCAACTATATGTACAATTAAATTTACAACCAAAAGCAAATTAATCCATTCGAACTCTATGACTGCACTTGAGTGGGCCAGCAAAGGTTGTCCCAGGACTCGAATCCTGCCCTACAACCAGACTAGAAAAACACCCAGAGGACCCCCCATCTTCGCTTTAAATGGAACATCTTAATTTCTAAGACTTAAGGTGCAAAATAAAATATTGATTATACAGCTACAATTACATGTAAAGACTTTAAAGGTAAGAGAAAAACAAACAACATATTAACCCCCAAATATATAATGATAATTAAATTAAATATATATTTAATTCTGAGTGCATATGATATTCAATCAACATTACGGGGGAAAACAGGGTTCCAGAAACATTTATCCCTAAACTATTTCATTGCCAAGTTGCTCCCCATGCCCTGGTCTAGTCTTTCCTAAGTACCTTTAACATGGCTCTGGCGACAGACCTCCGGGTCCGCCCAGCTCTGGCATCCCAAGGCACAGAAGGGGTTATGTTCCCTCCCCACCCACCCCTCACCCCCATCCCCTCCACCCCTGCCCTCAAAGGGTGTTATTCTAGAAAAGCACAATGAGATTATCTGGGGTAAAGGACTGTGTTTCATCCCTTAGGAGATGCACAAATCCACCCTGGTCCGGAAACGGGGCAGCCGTGTGACCAGAAAGGCACACACATGTCTCTACGAGGACTGCAAGGCCTGCTGAGTGTCTACCTGAAAGACGAAGGCTTCCGTGAAGAGCCAGCAGGCGGAAGGCTGCTCAGCGGAGAAAACTGTTATGAGCACTGAGTGAGGAGGAGCGGGGAGCCAGGGCTCTGAGCAAACACGGCAGGACACCAGCAGGGGGGTGGGGTGAGAAAATAAGTCATCGGATATCACAGACAACACGACAGTCACGAGAACTCAGCTGAGCAGCTGTGCAACGACATTCTCTGAGGCCTCGCGGCCCGGCAGGATCACGGGGAGTCTGGCTAGAGCCTGAGAGAGGAGGATCCGGACACCGTCCCTCAGAGCGCACTCACAGCGGGCGGTGGTGTCTGCTCCCCCGGCCCTGTCATGTGACACTGACTTCCAGGACGTGGTCGTCTTGGCTGGGGATGACGAGGACCTGCATGCCGGAGCTAGAGTTGAAGACCTGGCCGGCCGGCAGCGCCTGCAAGCGGGGCATGGGCAGGCCCTTGTGCTCGCTGCTGGCGGCCGAGTGCGAGCTGCCCCTGCTCTTGACGCTGCTGCTGTCCAGCTGGTCGTCCCCGTGCTTGTCCACTGACAGGCTGTCGTTTTCTATCCAGCTGTCTGCAAAACACACAGGGCGTCAGACCCAAGCCACGCTGACACCCACCTCAAAGTGCAGGAGACGTCACCGAGGCGGCCCCTTTCCAGAGGATCCCAGCACACAGGGTCAAGCCCCAGGGCAGCACCTGGACTTGGCACAGGGACCCAGTTTGGGTATTATTAACAGTCTACGGACACTGAAACTCGCTCTTTCTCGGCTGCTCTGACTCTTGTTTATCCCTCTCCACACAAAGCTATCTCCTACCCAAATAACGAACTTACGCTTGCGCTTAGGAAGTCCTTACCGGCATCCAGCTGAGAGGAGTGTGCAGAGTGGTGGGGGAGGTACTTAAACAGCCTGACGTCGGGCAGGGGGAGGTACCCTGCAAACAGAGGCATCACTTCCATGTGGACTCTGTGGGTGGCCTGAGCAGCCACTGGCATGGAGATGACACCACAACTCTTCCCACACACAGCCCAGTTGCTACTGTTGTCGACAACTGCAACAAAGAGGAAGCCACTATGTTGACCCCAGGACAGCCCACTCAGGAGTCACACCAAAGTAAGACCCATCAGCGATACTCCTTAGACACTCGAGAGTGCAGAACCCAGAACTGGAAAATACATATCTCAATGTCTTGCAACTGCACCTTAAGATAAAACTTGTATGTTTTAATCACTAAGAAATGCATTTCTTTTAATCCAAGACTATCAGTTCCAGTTTAGACTGAATCATGCCATATGCATATGGAAAGCTGCATTTTTCTCTGAAATTAATAAGTAAAAAATGATGATTTGAAATCTCCTTGCAAATTTTGTGTGCGATTCTTCAAAAGTATGGCGACTGTGGCTGTTAAATCAGGAGCACGTGGCGGTGTAGAGTGCTAGCTACGCTGGTAAGTGGGGTCACCAAAGACCTGTGGGTCTGAATCCCGACTCCGCCGCCCGGACAGCCCTCCCAAGGCCTCCAGGCTTGATTACTCCGAGGTGCGGTGACGACACCAGCGACCTGGAGGAGCTGCTTCAAGAGGAGGGAAAGAGACACGGATGTGGAACGTGCAGCATGGCTCCCGGGACTGGGCGTGCTGATACACGGCAGATGTTCGCGCTAACCCTAATTATTAACACACAGCCTTCACTTAGTTCAGGGCAATTCACACACTACGTGAGCATTCATTAGGACCAGCCCTGGAGAAATGACATCGAATGGGACAGGATCCTGCCCAGGATGCAGACGACCTGGCAAAGAGGTCACAGCTTCCTGTCATGAAGACAACAAGCAACAGCCCAGGACGTGTGAGACCAAAGGGCCATGAGCAGCAGAGAAGAGGGTCACAGAGGGTGGCTTCCTGCAGGTCGGGATGGGGACTTGGAGGACAGGTGGCACTACGGGACACGCAGAGGCCCACGCAGAGTCATGAAGGAGGCAAGGGAGCAAGAGTTCTCCCGGCAGCACCTTCAGGGCACCACGAGCTCACAGCAGCGCCCCCCTACCCCCTGCTGCCTGTCCAGATGCTGCCGGCAGGACAGCGGCAGGGGCACGGTGCGGACTGTGCACACAGCCACGCCGACCATGCTCTTCACTACCGGGAACTTACAGCAAAAAAGCCACTTTTATTTAAAAATGCCCTTTATGAAGCAGTCAAAATTAATTTTATTAAATTCAACTCTTGAGTATACATCTTGTTTTGTAAATTTTTAAATGTTTACAGACTCACAAGACATTGCAAAAATAGGAGAGGGGTCACATGTCTCCCACCACCACCATCCGCCACTGTGCCATCCCACCTAATACTAAAACTGACACTGGCACAACTATCAACTAGACCACACAGCTCCCTGGGATCTCCCCAGCTGTGGCAGGCACTCGCCATCGGGGTAGTAAGTCTCTGTGTATAACTCAATGGCATGTGCCACGCGTGTAGACGCCTGTGACCACTACCACAGCCCAGGCACAGAACTGCCCATCACCACAGATGGCCTCCTGCTGCCTGCCCCACCCCGCCCTGACTGTCCACCACTGACCCCTCTCCCTCTTATAAGCTCGGCACCTGGAGGACCCATAGAGAAATGGACCCACACAGGACACAAGCTGACAGGACTGGCTTTGTCACTTAGTAGGAGGCCTTTAGGAGCCATCCACACCGTAGCTTTATCAACAGCTCATCCTGTCTCAATGCTGAGTAGGGGTCCACTGTGCAGACCTGCCAGCTGCCAGTCTGTTTAACCACTCTTGAGCTAACGGACACGTGGGTTCTTTCTAGTCTGTAGTACCCATCATCATCATCATCATCTTTTTTTTTTGGGTAGAGACAGGGTCTGGCTATGTTGCCCAGGCTGGTCTTGACCTCCTGGCCTCAAGTGATCCTTCTGCCTCAGCTTCCCAAAGCACTGGGATTACAGGCGTGAGCCACTGCCTCTTGATTCTCTGTGATGGCCCCATGGCAGTGTAACAGCTGCTCAAGGAAAGCACCGTGCAGTCCTCTGTGCTGTGGGCCGAGCCAGCCTTTGTTCTCACGAACACCCTTTTCTCTGGAAAGAACAACTGGCACACTGATGACATTCAGTCCTGGGTACTGGCAGACATTTCACTGAAAATGAATGATGTGTGTCTGTCGCTTCAAAGAAAACAACCAAGGTACTTGTTGCCAATGATGTAATTTTGAGACTTTAAGCAAAAATTAGAATTTTTAAAAACTTGCATTAGCCACTGTGAGCCTGACAGAGTCCCAATGTTCAAAGACCTTCCTGAGAGATCAGCGTGAGTTTCACAAATGGGCATTTTTGATATTGTCAAATAAAAGATGTCCACATATGGAAGGTCTACACAACTCAGGAAACACAAATGACCAATTACAAAATGACATCTGGGAAAAGGATCCATTCAAAATGCAAGACAGGCCACAGGGTTCAACAACAGTAGTACAAGTCCATTCCTGTGACTTTAGACCAACAAGTTTTGGTGTAGTATCAAAGAATATCTGCAATTATCTGACAGGTGTTAAAATATTTCTCCCTTTTCCAACTATAAATCTGTATGAAGCTGGAGTTTCTTCATGTACTTTATACCAATACACGATTATCACCTCAGACTGAATGCAGAAACTAGTTATGAAAATTCAGATACCTTCTAGTAAGCTAGATATTATAGAGATTTGAGAGACTGCAAAACAACGTCATACTTTCATTATTTTTTTTATAAAAAGAACCTTTGTAAAAAAGTTATTTTTCATGAATAATGTCATGTAATGGGTTTTTTGTTGTTGTTTTAAAGTAAATTAATAAATAAATGTTTGGCTCCTTAATCACTTTAGAGCATAAACGGTCCTCAACGAAAAGCTCTGAGAACGCAGACCGAAGCAGCAGAGCTCTGAAGACAGCAGGCTGCGGGGCCTGGAGTGAAGGGGAGTGGGGAAACGGGCACGCACGGGTGGGGAGAGAGGGGAGCCTGGGCATGTGGGGGGCCCACACGCGTGGGTGGGGAGCTGGAGGGAACGGGGCAGGAGGCGCGGCGGCCGCGGAAGCCTTGACGCAGTGGAGTCTGAACTTTGCTCGGGAGCAGCGGAAAGACCCCCGCTGCAGGTGCCGCCGCATTCTCGGCGCTGAGCCCCGCAATTGCTGGGTAAATTACAGTACGAATGCTCCACAATGACCAAGTTCAACATCTGGTGAGCTTACGACCTTGTCATATGATGAAACTATTACGTCAAACAAGCTCTTTTAACTCGAGAATAACCCCGCTTTAGATAAGGAACGCTGCATTTTGTGAAAGACAGGGAACGCTCACTTAAAGCGCGATTATCAGAGAAGCTAGGAGAAAAGAAGCCTCTAACCTACCTTCATACATCAGCTTTGTCGAGAAATAGTCTTCGGATTCTGTCAGCGCATCGTCCTTATCCACCTCCAAGAGGTCCGAGAGCCGCGTGATGGACACCTCCAGCGAGCAGAGCGAGCCCGTCCTGCAGTATTCCGTCCCCGCAGGGGGGAGTATCTCAGCCTTCACGTTATACAAGGTCTAGGCAGGACAGGAGGAGAAAAGTTCCAAGGAAATGTACTCGAACAATCTTAAGAAACGCAACAGAAGGCAAGTGCGGAGCTGCCCACGGACCTGGAGCCCCGAGGAAAGACATCTGTCATCTTGGCAGCAGAAGAGCAACGGTGGCTGCTTGCTCTCAGGACCCCGCTGCTGACATGATGTTCTTGCAGCCCAACTCTAGAGCCCTAAAACCCTTTTGTGAGTTGTAGATATTTTCAAGCTTAAGAAGAATGGACAGCGTGGTGACCTCCACACGCCCATCACCCGGACCCAGACTGCCTACACTTTGCTCCACTCACTTCACTGACCTTTGACCTGCAGCGCTGTACTTGCCTGAGGTGCCTCAGGGCAAACTTCAGACACCCTGCCGTTTCAGCCCACACACTGCAGTACGCATTGCAGAAAACACATTTTCCCACCAAAACACAATGCCATTGCCGAAACTAGCAAAATTAACATGAATTCCTTCATGTCATCCGATTGAGTCCACACCTACTCTCTCCACCTTCCCCTCTCCACAATCGCCCTATTCTCAGTGGCGCTCACATGTGCTTATCTACCCCACCACAGCCAGCGAAGGAGCAAGCCCCTGCCACTGCACGCCAGCAGTTTCACTTCTAAAGTCAGCACTCTTCCATTTAACATACCTATAAAATAATTACTTAATTTAACTTGATTTAAATGTGTTTTGCTGGTATTGTAAAATATTCAAATCAGAGATTTCCGAACGTAAAGTATTTTTCCAAAGGCTGATGCCAAAACAAAACATTTTTTTAGGTGTTAACAGAGCTAACCAATAGTCCCTTATGCCTTTCTAGGTGATTTTCCTATTAAATTCCCAATTAAATCTGTTCCGAGACGGCACAAACCTGTACTGATCTGCAGAGGGCCGCGCTGGGAGAATACACAGATGCACACGCGTGTGCGCCCTCTGTCTGGAGGGGCAGCCTTCAGGCCCTGGGGGGGCTGAAGTGGGGGCAGCGAGAGGAAAGGGAAAAGTGACAGGGAAGAGTGGCAGCACGGCTGCAGCTCACCGAAACATCCCCTCCACTCCAGCAGCTTCCAGAGGGAGCAGCTGGGCTGCTTCTGAGCCCAGCAAGAGGCAGCGCAGGGTCCGCAGCAGCGCTGGAAGGAGTCTGCTCGGAGTGCGCGTCCGCGGCCACTGCCTCTGCCGCACTTGGGGGCGGGGGGCTGAGGCAGGCGCTGCACCACAGGGCAGCATCAGGCCCCCCGCACCTGACAGCAGCTGTGGGGGCCGCAGGTACAGTGACCAGAAACAACAAGCCTCTTGAGAGAGAAACCCTAACATTTATGAACGACTGACCTCCAAAAGGGTGCCGAGACCATGGAGGGAAAGAGCGGCACCGGGAATGAGACGAGCCACGGGGGAAGCAAGTGAGGACCCCGTCACCACACACAGACTGACGCAGAGTGTGCTGCAGACCTGGACGTGAGTGCTGAAGCTATGATCATCTTAGAAGAAAACGCAGGAGGAAATGTTTTTGACCTGGGATTAAGTGATGATTTCTTAGATCCAAAACCAATAATTCAAGCAACAAAAGACAGAGAGAGAAATTGGACTTCACCAAATTTAAAACTTCTGTGCTTCAAAGGACACCATCAAGAAAATAAAAAGACAACTCACAGAATGGGAGAGGATATTTGCAAGTCATATATAAGGAACTCGTATCCAGAAAATATAAAGAACTTACAATTCAATAATAAAAAGACAAATAACCCTATTTAAAAATGGGCAAAAGATTTGAATAGACATCCTTCCAGAGAAGATACACAAATGGTCAATAGGCACACAGAGGATGTTCAACCATCGCTAGCCATGAGGGAAATACAAACCAAAGCCAGGGATCCCCTTCACAGCCCCTGGGACTGCAGTAATCAAAAAGACAGCAGAAACAAGTGTTGGCAACGATGTGCAGAAACTGAAACTCTCTCCGCTCCAGCTGGAACCCATTAGGTTGCTGGCAGGAATGTGAAGTGGTGCAGCCTCTTGGAAAAGCAGTTTGGCAGTTTCTCACAAAGGTAACCACAGGGTCACCATGTGACCCAGCCATTCCACTCTTAGGAACTTACTCAAGAGACCTAAATACACATGTCCACATAACAACTTGTACATACATTTTTTTCATAGTGTCATTATTCATAATAGCCCCAAAGTGGAAACAACTCAGATTACCGCCACTAATAGATAAACAAAATGCGGCATGGCATATCCACACAATGGAATACTATTTAGTCATGAAAAGGAATGAAGGACTGACAGATGCTACAAAAAAGATGAACCTTAAGAACATTACGCTAAGTAAAAGAAGCCAATAACAAAAACATCACGTATAATATGATCTCATTTACATGAAATGTTCAGAACAAGCATACCCATGGAGACATATTTGACTACAGATTAGTGGGTGTCTAGGGTCCAGGGGAGGAGGGAGTGAGGACTATTATCCTGATTTGATTTATTTACATCGTATGCCTCTATCAGAACATCATGTGTACCCTATAAAGATATATAACTATTATGTACCCATAATAATTAAAAAAAAATTTTTTTTAAGTGCTACCTATATTTCAGAGGCTCAGAATACCAGTTTTGAAAAGAACAATCTGCCAAGTATTTTTCTCTGGCCTTTTACTCAGCTTACACAGTTCTAAAGGGAAATACTTTGTACACTCTTTTTTCTACCTCTCCAAATTAAGATAGAAACTTAATAACAGTGAAATCTGCAATTAGCAATAATCATCTGCAATAAGCAAACAGATTACATTTATGCAGACTCTTTAACATACTAATGATTTAATGGTCAGCTGCCATTAACACAACAAAAAGGCATCTGTTTATACCACAAAAAGATAAATTATGCTGGTAAGTATCTTCAACAGTCTAAGGCAAATAAGGATAGTTAAATAAAACATGAAGGCCAAAATGATCAGTCTGTTTTGGTTGGAAGAAGGCAGAGAAGAAAACTACTAATATCAAAAACCACAAACACAAACATCTCAAATAAAACACTGACAATTTTAAGTAGTAAAGAGAAGAAAAGGAAATATGTCAAAATTATACAACACTAAATCAAATAATCTCTTTAAATAAACACAAAAACACAACCATATCCATACCTAGCTCAAATGTTACTTTTAGCTCCACACTTAAATTGGTTTCTGCCCAAAAGATGCAGTGGTTATACAGAAATCTTCACAATATTCAACAAGCAAATTCTCTTAATATTTCCAGTTCTTCTTCTAAAAAACTAGAGATATGCCTTAGAAAGTAATGCCCCTGAGTAAGTAGCTAATGACCAAGAGGAAATGACCCTAAGAAATACTTCCAAGAAGTTACTAAGTCAACATAAGAAAAAGAAAAGGAAGAAGAGAAAAGGAGTCTGGGCTTTTGGAATGATAAACACGCATCTCAGAGATGCCACCGGGAGTGCAGGTGTCTCAGGTGTGTCACCTGAGGAGGACCAGTGATTCAACTACCCTGACAATTAACTAGTTTCTCTGAGCTGCTGCTTCATTACTTTGAAAGAATTTGTCTATTTGATGGTTCAGATAATGAAGAGTATGATGCCATCTTTCATTTTCCCACCCCAGACTCCTCCCAAAAATAATACATTACGTACAAAAAAATTTTCCACTCGAAATTCGTAAGTATACGGCTTTAAGGAGATAGACAGCCGTTCTTCGGAAGCTGGGGAGAATCCCACGGAGAAGCGGCAATGCAGAGAAGGGGGAGGCTCCTGCGTCCACTTCAACTCCCACACAAAGAACACCGACTGCTTGCTGTAGATACGCTGCAAAGAGAGTCGCTGTCATTGTACACACGGTACCACGAACCTCAGAGATGAAACAAGCACTGCTGTGAAACAGCACACTTCATGCAAAGGGAAGCAGGATGGAGGTCCCACTGAGCATGTGCCCCGTTGTCCTGCAGCGCCCACCACCACTCTGGCTCCTCCTGCCTGGCCCTGCTCAGGCAGAAGACTGCACAGAACTGGTATAAAGGTTTTAATCTGTTATGATTCCATAAGCTTCACAGCACAGGGGATCATAAAACAGAAGCTTAAAGAATATTAATTTTCATATGGAATATCCCATACATCTCCAAAACAGGGGAAAATGTCATCAACCAATTAAAAAGTACACCTTGGCCAGGTGTAGTGGCTCACACCTGTAATCCCAGCAATTTGGGAGGCACAAGTGGGAGGATTGCTTGAGGCCAGGAGTTTGAGACCAGCCTGGGCAACAGCAAGACCCTGTCTCTATGAAAATTAAAAAAAAAAAAAAAAAAAAAAAAATTGGACAGGCATGGTGGTGCGCACATAGTCTCAGCTATTCAAGGGGCTGAGGCAAGAAGATGGCTTGAGCCCAGGAGTTTGAAGTTGCTGTGAGCTATGATGATGTCACTGGACTCTAGCCTGAGCAATAGAGTGAGGCTCTGTCTCAGATAGATAGACAGACAGACAGATAGGGCGTCTTTACATCCATGCTAATTATTTTATATTTAACATTTTTTTTTTTTTAAGACAGAGTCTCACTTTTGTTGCCCGGGCTAGAGTGCCGTGGCGTCAGCTTAGCTCACAGCAACCTCAAACTCCTGGGCTCAAGTGATACTCCTGCCTTAGCCTCCTGAGTAGCTGGGACTACAGGCATGCACCACTATGCCCGGCTAATTTATATATATATATATATATATATATATGTATAGTTGGCCAATTAATTTCTTTCTATTTATAGTAGAGACGGGGTCTCACTCTTGCTCAGGCTGGTTTTGAACTCCTGACCTTGAGCAATCCACCCACCTAGGCTTCCCAGAGTGCTAGGATTACAGGAGTGAGCCACCACGCCCGGCCTATATTTAACATTAATTTAGGACCAAACCTAACGTATGGATCAAACACCACTAAGACACATAAAGTCTATAAGTATACACCTATAAGTATAGTGACAGGATCAGGTTAGATTTGAAAGTAGTGAAGTACTGGTGGGGAAAAATCCTTTGAAAATGCTAAAGATATAAATGTCCATTAAGAAAACCTTTGATCTTCTTTGACTCAGCATTTACTGTCTAAAAACACATGTGAAAAACAGACATAAAAGCAAGGTCAGGACTGAGCCAGGCAGCGTGACCATGAACATGACCCCTTACAAAGCTCCACCAACACAAGAGTTCTTCCTCTGGCACAGGCAACATTTAATTACAAGCAGAATGGACCAGTCTCCATTTCCTATGAGTGATGATGTCCATGCAACCAACAGCAGATTCAAACACAAGCTTGCATTTGCATAAATCTATGCATAGAGTAGGAAAAGTTTAAGATTTAATTCGAAAAATATAGGTATCAATCTGTTTCCTGATCCATCCTGCCACTCAGCTCACAATAAGCCCACGTGCTACACAAGTCACACAGGAACACGCGCATCCCGCCAGCACTGCTCTGGTGTGAGAGCAGTCCTACAGGCGCTGATACAGGAGCTTCTGCCAACTGGCAGTGAGGCTGCTCTCTGTGTCTAAAGGCTAAGTCTCGAAACACTGCAGATCCCACATCTCACACTCCAGTTCTCTGCTGAGAAGCCGACGCTCAGGTCTAGCAAGTGTTTACCTGCTGGGGTTGCGTGTTCAGTGGCATCAGCTGCAGGTTGGTGCCATCCCCAGTGTCGACAAGGTCACTATCTGACAGCTGAAAGTCCAGCTCCGACAAATTCTGGATGCAAACTTGAACGTATTTCCTAAAGCAGAAAAACAAGAAATGTGATTTTGACATTTTAAACTTTATTAAATATATTTTAACTTTGTTAAGGAGACCTTCTCTGATGGGAATAAAAAAAGTGATAAGGCAAAATCTGAGTAAGTTGTTGCAGATGTTTCTACTTCTGATTTCACATGAAAACAACAAATCCTTCTTAAACAAGGTGTTTCTGTGGGAAAATGAATCAAAACTATTCTGTTTCTGGTGCAGGATTATTAAATGATTATAACTGATCCTCCTAAACACACGCTAGACTGCAATGAATTACACAGGAGAGAGCAGTGATTACTCTCCATCACTAGAAGTAATGATTGCTTGTTGAAAAGCTGCAAGGCTCACCTTAATTACCATTACAGGTAGAGTTTTTAAAAATAATTCCTTAAAATAAGCACCTCAGGTTCTTGATTACTGATGCTTTTAACCATTAAGACCTACAGTTCTCTTGCTGTGATTTGAAGGGAAAATAGAGCTGCCAGCATAATATTCCATTCTGAATGTGATTCTGACATTTTTATTTCCAAATTATCCAACCCTCATCAACAGATGAAAGCAAAAGGAATGTGACAGCGAGAGGCTGGGCCAGCACCCTGAGCCTCTAGTGTCATCCCCAGGGTGGACAACCAGACACCAGGGGTCTGCTGATGAAGTGAAACGTGAGCACTCAACACCCCTCCAAACTGTCTCGTCCAAAACCGAATCGGAGTCTAATCGAGACTCGAGCACAGGTGTTCTCAACTGGGACAATTTGACCTGTACCCGGGACACTGGGCAATGTCTACAGACATCTGTGGCTGTTACAACTGGGGGTAAAGATTGCTCCTGGGACCTAGTGGGAGAGCCCACTGCCCGACACCCTACTGTGCTCAGGACGGCCCCTCAACAGGAACCGTCCAGCCCAGGACGTCAGCAGCGCCGAGGCTGAAAAACCCTGCTCTGCAGGTTAACTAGCAATTGGCAAGAGACACAAGGACAGGGGAACTAGTCAAACCCATGAAGATGCAACCAGCCAAATCCAGAATGGCAGAACTTCCAGAGGACAACTGACCAGAGTGTGTCAATAAGTTAGTGGCTTAAAAAACAGGGAAAGAGGCACACAAAGAGATCTAGTAGTGAAATGGAGACTTTGTGTGGACCCTGAATCGCACAAATCAACTGTAAAGAGTCATTTTTAAGACAGCTAGAAAAATCTGAATATGGACTAGATGTCACAGGACACCAGGGAAATACTGTGAATTTTTGCAGATGGATGATAGCATCATGGCTATGTAAGAAAATATCCTTAGTCATCTCTCAGACCAAGCTTTGAACGCAAACAGTCTCCACTTAGGAGAGTCCTGGGAAGGAAGCCAGGGCCTGCCCACCATGCCTCCCTCACCGTGTTCCAGAGGACAGCAGGGAGTGCGTGGTCCTGAAGGGGACGCTGAAGGTCAGTGCAATGACGGTAGAGTAGATGGACCACGGGCAGTCAATGGACACCTGGGGAAGAAGCAGAGGACACACACTCAGCCCACTCTCCTGACAGACGGTGCGGCCACCGCACCACCCAGCCACATCTGCAGCAGCTGCCCATTCCCAGGCATGTTACTACGGCTTCACCACTCACTGTTTAGAAAGCAACACCCTATCAAACACACACACACCAGAAACAGGAAGCTATGTTCACAGAAAACACACACAGAACTGGTAGAATGTCCACAGGTCACCAGAAGGGTCTCCATGGCTACAGAGCACAGGTACGCTCACAAGCAGCAGACCCACCTCCTGTTCCCACACACGTGGGGCTGTGATGCCAGACGTGTTTTAACATGCAGGACGCTATGACAAAGTGCCTTAGTGCCTTAGTCACATACACCCAGGTGACACTAATCAGTGACCACGCCACAGCGAGAGCAACCATCTGAGCACTGAACCCAGATGAGGCCAACATGTCACTGGAAAACAGCCGATGAGGGCGCCACGTGCACAGAGCTGTCAGTCCCCTCAAGGGCCAGGGAGCAGGTCTCGGCTCCCGCTCACTCCTGCACGAAACGCATGAACTCAGCGCTAAGTGTCCTACGGCAGCCAGCGTGACCTTTGCTCAGGAACCTCTTTATGAGACAAGGGGAAGAGACTGCTTAACTCTTCAAGAACTGAAAATTAAAACATTATTCTTAGGTGTGGACCTGTGTGATAATTTTCTGTGAAAGGTGGTTTTCGCTACCCTTTTATCCTAGGGCTCTTGGCATACACTGCAGCCCCGGGTGTCAAAAGCGCCCTCAGACCCTCTCTCTGTGTCACAAGCCGCGGTCCACCTCAGAGAAACACGATGCCAGCAACACAGTCTGGGACCAAACCACGTATCTCTCAGATAACTGGCGACAAATACCAGCACCAAGGCCTACCATGACAGAGCTCCTTCCTGGCTAAGTCTGATGTGACGTTTCAGTGGACACGAACCAAAGTACACCACACACAAGCTCCCCTGGCCTGCCCACGGCACAGACGGCGGCCCAGGCCCAGCTCCCCTCATGCCTAGACTCCCACCGTCGCTCTTGCAGTCAACTGCCTGTCCTCTTGGTTGGGAACATTAGGGCCTGTCTGTCTGCGTCCTGGCAAGATGGAGTTCACAGGAACAAATGCTCGGGAGCTCGGCATCTCCGCCGCACTACCATTCTCAGCAGGCAGGACAGGCGGGCACTGCCACCGCGGGCCCAGCTACTCCACAGCCCCTCCTCACTTTGTGGTCCGTGGTGACCATGCAGGGGCCAGTCTTCTGCTTGTCCTTATGCTTCCAATGGGGTTCTGGCGTCCCCAGCAGGTCACTCTCCCCTCTGGGTGCTGGGGCTGAGGGTGAAGAGAGGACTTCCAGTTCAAATTCAATCATGTGATAGGCAGGCACAACAGGCAGACTGATGCTCGTGACCTTGTCAGAGGACTGAATCCGGAGCGATGCGTTGGAAGACTGTTCTACGAAAGACAGAAAAAGTCACTGCAAACACATTCCCCTCTGTTTCATTTTCCTGTTCACTTCTAGTAGGTGATGGGCCCAGTAGTGGGGCTGCAGCCAACTCCTCCTGCTCCTGCACGTGGAAGGACTGCGGTGGAGGGAAAGGCAGGAAGACTCGGGAACAAACCCTCGGACAGAGGGCCACAGCGCGGTGGGCAGAGCCCAGACAGCTGTCACCGCTCTCCATCTGAAGACAGCACAAGGACACTCCCCATGTGGCCCACTCACATCCTGTGTGTGCCTGCAGATGTCCTCGCTCCCACTGTACTCCATCAGTAGATCAACACCCCTCAGAAAGGGAGCAGGGTCTTTCCCTTTCCATTCCTCGTGGCCAGGGACTGGGGGACGACGCAAGTTTTCTGGGGCTTCCAACTGGTGGAGTGGGCCAGGGTGGGCAGAGGCTGGTGGGCACAGCACAGAGCAGGAGCCGCCAGTGATGCGGTTCCTCATGTCCTTAGCCAGAGAGCGCTGCCTGGCCACTCAGGGGCACGCCACTCCCTGCCCACTCCCCTCAAGGGAAACACCCCACCCAGGCGCCCGGCCCAGGGCGCGTACAGAACGCTGACTCCAGACACCGCCTGAGGACAGCACAGGGCACAGAGGTGTTAGGCCATGCTCACGGGTGGCAGCAACACCAGGGTCACTCTAACACTCTCACGGTGTGTGGCCAAGCCAAGGGAACTCCTACGCTACTGCCTCAGACCGGGAGGCTGGTGCCTTACCTCTTGTGTTAGAATAGATCACGGCTCTGTTCTCTGCCTGACACAGAATAAGCATGGCTTCCACATTGCTGAGCTGGAGGCTGTCCCCGTTTTTTATTGTATAATGGCCAGTAGTGACAGTGAACTTGACCTTCTGAGGAATACCTGCCAAAAGGCTATCTAAAGGGAAAAAGACAGCAATTAGCATCACTACCAACCAGAAGTATTAACAGTAATTCAGGGCCTCCTGCAAGGTTCAGGGGGACTCTGTTTCTTTTACTACAAAGGATTTGTTCATTTTGGATATCTCATGAATTCATTTAATTCCATTTCCTTTGCCCTAACTTTACTCTCAATGATGTGTCCTGCAGGGTGGAGAGGGGACCTTAGTGGGAAGAAAAGGACTCTATGAGTTGAGGGGGTCTTGCCCTCACCCTGGTTTAGAGAACTAGGAATTATGATGGCAACTGTGTCTCTTAGTTGCCAGTAAGTGAGTAGGAGAGAATCAGATCACGAGGCTTAAGGCAGGACTGGAAGGAAACTCAAATGTGCCGGTGCACTCAGGGTTTTCTCGGACCTGTTCAGCTTAGGGCTGCAGGCTCTTTGGTTCAGTCCACAGCAGGGATGGCCCCCACTTACTCCCAGACAGACATGGAGGGGCAGAAACGGGCTGAGGTTTCTGAGATCCGAGGACCGAGAAGGGGCAAGAACAAAGGGAGGCGGGGCAGGGGGCGAGCACAGTGCCACAGCTGCCAGAGGAAGGGCAGGGCCGCGCTCAGCTGAGTTCTGCTTCTGTCACAAAACGTCCCTCAACTGAAGGATCATCTGAGAGACTGACTGCTGTGTCAACATCTTAGGGCCTTTGCTGGTGGCCATGGGAGAAGTTTGAATGCATAAAAATAGGGAGAATGGGGAGATTAAGTGGAAAAAAATGCTTTTCTGGATTTTCCCCCCAAATGGAAGAAACAAGCAAGTACACACATCATTCCCAACCTAAACAACTGAGACGTTCACTCATTAGTGTCCAATTGCCACGTGGTTTTCAATCATTGCACTGATTCCTCCCAACCTCAGAACTCATCAGAAAGGACAGCAGCTTTGAATTTCCCAACGGCCATGCCTGAGGGTCAAGTCTAATGGACACTCTCATGGAAATACTTCCGATCTAAGAAGAATAACTACACCTAGTATTTAGACTCTGAAATGGACCTCTAAGCAGATAAATATATGCACTTATTAAACTCCCTGCAGCAGATGTTAGCTGACACTTGGCTAATGTGATACTGTAAAATATGTATTTGGTCTTCAACCCCATTTTCTGGCATACTAATGCCTAAAATCCTTAGAATCTCTATAGTCATGACTTTTTGTATGCTAATGAGCTGACTGGTTGCTTCAGGATGGGGACCCATCAGAGGAAAGGCCAAAGCAGGACTAGAGGGTTAAGGCATTCAGCCCACCCTGAAATCTCCAGGGAAGGGGAGACGGGCTGGATCACCAAGGACCATCAGTTTAACCAATCATGCCTACGTAATGAAGTCTCATAAAAGGTCCAAGAGGACAGTATGTGGAAAGCTGCCAGCTAGCTGAGCACGTGGGGATGGAGGTTCCTGGAGGGTCGCCTGCCCAGGGAGCATGGAAGTTCCAATCCCTTCCCCCACACCATGCCCTATGCATCTGTTCATCTGTGTCCTTTATAATGTAACATAACATAATACAATATACCAGTAAATGTGCTTCCCTGTGTTCTGTGAGCCACTATAGCAAATTAATCAAACTCAGGGAGGGGGTTGTGGGAACCCCAATTTCTAGCTCATCAGAAGCACAGGCAAGGGCCGGGCGCTGTGGCTCACGCCTGTAATCCTAGCTCTTGGGAGGCCGAGGCGGGCGGATTGCTCAAGGTCAGGAGTTCAAAACCAGCCTGAGCAAGAGCGAGACCCCGTCTCTACTATAAATAGAAAGAAATTAATTGGCCAACTGATATATATATAAAAAATTAGCCGGGCATGGTGGCGCATGCCTGTAGTCCCAGCTACCCGGGAGGCTGAGGCAGAAGGATCACTCGAGCCCAGGAGTTTGAGGTTGCTGTGAGCTAGGCTGACGCCATGGCACTCACTCTAGCCTGGGCAACAAAGCGAGACTCTGTCTCAAAAAAAAAAAAAAGAAAAGAAAAAAAAAAGAAGCACAGGCAAAACAACCTGGGGCTGCCATTGGCACTGGGGGGAGAGGCAGTCTGTGGGACTCAGCCCCCACGAAGCCCGTGGGATCCAACACTATCTCCAAGTAGACTGTGTTGGGACTGACTAAAGGACACCCAGCTGGTGTCCACTACAGGGCTGATCACTGCTTGCCGGTAGGAGAAATCGCTGCACATTTGATCACAGACGTCTTCTGTGTTGATTGTGTGTTGCATGAAAGAATAGAAAAATTACTTCCGAGTTTCTTTTTTTCTACTCTCACAGCTAATTTCTCTATTTTCCTTATTTTCAGATATACTATATTATTTATTTTCAGATACTTTTATATTACTTATTTTCAGATACACTACATTGTTAAACATGAAAGCAACTATAGTAAAGCAAATATTCAGAGGAACAAAAGAGGCTTCATCAGTTAGTTCCCAGGCAAAATTTCCATTAAGTTATCCAAAATGGCTCTTAAAGGCAGACACCACTAAAAACCACTGGAACATTTCAGAAAGTCCTCTGAGACTATGGCCACCGTGGCCAGGGACTGCACTCACCGGCCAGAGGCTCCACGTGCAGCTGGGGCTCCTGAGAGTACACGTCATACTGCACGACCGGGTAGATGTGAGGAAGGACGAAGCACACGGGGCCCACGGAGGCACACAGCTGCCTGAGCGTGTATGTCCCCGGCTCCCTGGCCTAGGGTCAGAATCAGGCATTTGAAAAGATGTCACACAATTAGGAGCCTCCTAAGGCAGAGCTGTGCCATGATCTCCCTGAAACACAGAATGACTATATTTCTCCCCTCCTACGCTCGTACGCCTGCACTTGGGCTGCTCAAAAAGGCCCTCAGCATCTCTCAGTCTATGATCCTCTGAGTAACTGAAGCATACATTTGACTTTACACTTCTAACAAGGTATTTTCAACATAAGGAACTTTATTTGTGGCATTCTCTTTGAAGGGTATTTAGTGGAGACATTCAGCATGTGATTTAAAGCCTGCTCTAAGAGTAGACCAAAAACACATGTGGCAAACAGCTGTACTTTCCTCAGGCCAAATCCTCTTGAACTAGTGGGACTTATAGGATATGCTGCATCAGAGAAAAATTCATGTCAGAGTGGGTCAGAAGCAATGGTTTTGACATCCAAGGAGCCACAAAAGGAAAACAAGGTTTAACATCAAAGTGTACTACCTTCTTTGAAATCTCATTTTAACAAACAACAGTGTATTTTAATACACAGGGGGAAAGCTAACTAAATCTAAAAATCCAATTAGTTAAAAAGCTTACTGAATCTAAAAACAAATATCTATGTTAAGAACTTTGCTCAAAATGTATCAGCTGCCATACAATTGTATAAATACAAAATAAAATGTTAGTATATTTTGCTTTAAGGATAATGACAGAAACAGGGCTGACAGAACAGGACTCTGACTCAATTCTCACCGCACTTCAGTTCAGTCCTTGTGAGCTCGATGGCCCTTCTTTGTCAACTAGGAAGGCAACTTCCCAATCTGGACACATACCTGAGTCCTGAATGTTATCGTGTTGGGCCCTGGTTCCAGAGTCACGTTGCTACACCTTAGCATGTGGGCCCCTTCCTCAAGGGCCACCCCTGAGGGTGTCTCTAGGGAAGAGCTGCTCTCCTGCCTTCTCAGAAGCATGTGAACATTTCTGCAAATAATCCCTGTTGTGTTCAAGGAATTATCAGAAGGGCTTCTCTCAAACATCTCATACAACTCCAGTGCAGGCAAGCTGTTCTGGGATGCAGGGAAAGATGAGGTTTCAGTTGGAAAGTTAATAATCCCATTGGATGTCTTGTGCTTGGTAAGCCACTCAGCCGTCTTCCGGTAACTGTTTTTCTCGATGCTGAAGTGGACGTTGACAGCAATCTGCTCCACGTGAACAGGGACAGGCATCTGACTGCACACAGTTATCTTGACAGACAAAACGCCACCCACGTGGACCACGGCATTGGAAGGGTCAAAATGCAGATCTCTCAGTTGTGCAAAGGAATGCATAGGTAGCACAATTTTGTGACCTGTAAATACATATTACCAGACCTTACTCACATTTGACCGTGATGGCAGCCTTGGACAAGGTAAGGTCACCTGGCACACACGCAACAAAGAAGAGAGGAGCAGTGAAAAGAGATATTCCTAACCTCCCGCCATCTCTGCCTCCCCCAAAAAAGCTATTTGGTCAAAAGCAAAATATAAACAAATACCTAGGTAACTTCTAGAAATCATAAAATTTACAGATATTAAGGTTCCCAAGTCTGCTTCAACAAACCTAAAAGAAATACAGGTCAACTAACTCTTTATCTAACTAAAATTCGTAAATAGCCCAATTTCTAGAATTGTTTTCAAGAGATTCCAATACTTTCCCACCTACTGAAAGCAATTTTCAGGTAGACATGCCCGAGCACCCACTGTGCATGTGAAAATGAATGCTAGGTGTCCACTAGCCTACACAGTCAGCCAGTGGAGCAAGGACACTGCTGTGCCCAGCAGCGCCACGGCCTGCTCTCCCGTCACCATGGCGGGGTTGGCTCTCACCCCCACCCCGTCCCTCTCTCACCTTCTTTCTATAAGCACCTTGATTTTGATTAGAAAATCCACAAGGCTGCAGAACTGATCAGTTAAGTACTTACTAAACATTCATCAACTAAAGCACTTGCTGAGACTGACACCATAAGGACATGAGAACACTAAGCAATTATGGAATATTTTATTCATATAGCGATACTGAGGGACACTGGCAGGAAAATCATCACTCAAGTAGCTCACACTGAGCAGCTGACGTGGCTGTGGTTCCACCATCCATCAGTGTAGGCATGATGAAGATTCTAGAAACCCAACTGAAGTCATGATTCTCCTAAAACCCCAGCCAGGTGGCTCTACACACCCCAGCAGTCATGACCACATAAATCTGAAGCCAACACTTTTGGAAAAACTGGCTTTCAAATAGTAACTGCTATGGACTAAACTGTGTTCCTCCAATGTTCCCACAGTGAAGCCCTGACCCCCAATGTGACATTATTTGGAGATGGGGACTTTGGGAGGTGATTAGAGTTAGATGAGGTCATGAAGGTGGGGCTCTGGTAGTGCACCTTATAAGAAAAGACATCAGAGAGCTTGCTCTCCGCCTTCCCACCATGTGACAACACCATGACAAGCCAGAAAGAGGGCCCTCCCCATCAGCACCCTGATCTCAGATTTCCAGCCTCCAGAACTGTGAAAAATAAATGCTCGCTGATTAAGCCACCCAGTCTATGGTAATCTGTTATGTCAGTCCGAATAGAGTAATGTCATAACTACTTTAAGTAAGTACTCTTCTTGGTAAACTAAACATGAGCAGCTAAACTTCACAATAAATTTAACCTTACCACACAGCATCACCTCTAAAGTATATTTTCCAAAACATTAAACCTGAATCTAAGCCTTTCAGACCTAACCTCCATTGAGATGTCCCAGTGAGGAAACAATGATGATTCCAGAAGGCAGGCCAGTCTACGAGACAACTGGCTGCCGTGCTCAGCAACACAAAGAAACGAACTCCTGACGCATGCTACAGCAGGGACGAGCCTGGAAACATGGTGGTAAGTTGAAGACGTCAGTCACAACACAAAGACCACGTATCATATGATTTGTAAAAGTCGTCAGAATCAAAAAAAAATCTCTGACGAACAGAGCCAGAGAAGGCCCTGAAGGGAATGTTCTCACGCATGTATGCCTGATAACAAAAAATATCACAAAAGATTCTGCAAAAACTACAATCTTGTGCAAAGGCCACTGCAACTTTACACACAAAAAATACTTCTTCCAAGACACTGGCACAGAAACTCCCTGGCCATCCCTGACTGGTGCCACCCTTGTTGATCCTTGTAGCCAAGGATAATTATTTCAAAACAATTATGTGATCCTCATTTTTCCTTTAAAAACCTTTGTCTTCCTTTGGCTCCCTGAATATGCACATAATTTACTATGGCATATGCATATCCCCACTGCAACGCTCTATTCTTCAATAAACAGCACTTTCTTTAGAGAGCCTCTCCATTTGCTACTAGGTTGACGCAGTCTTCAGTTTGAGTATCCCTCATCCAAAAAGCCTGGGACCAGAAGTGTCTCAAATTTCTGGGGTTTTTTGGATTTTGGAATATGTGCATTATATTTACCAGCTGAGCACCCCTAATCCAAAAATCTGAAAGGCTCCAACGAGCTTTTCCTTTGAGCATGTCAGTACTCAAAAATTTCAGATTTTCGACCATTTCAGATTTCCAAATTAGGGATCTCCAACCTGTATTTATGTGAAACATCCAGAATAGGTATCTACAGTGACAGAAATAGATCAGTGCTTGCCAGGGGCTGAGAGCAGGTGGGGAATGAGTATGGGGTTTCTTCTGGGGGTCATAAATATGTCCTGGCCAGAGCATTTAGGCAAGAGAAAGAAATAAAGGGCATCCAAATTGGAAAAGAAGAAGTCAAATCAGCCCCACTCGTGGATAACATGATCTTATACCTAGAAAAACTTAAAAGACTTCACCAAAAAACTGATAGAACTGAAAAAGGAATTCACTAAAGTTACAGAATACAAAATTAATATAGAAAAATCAGTAGTATTTACATAAACCAACAGTGAACAATCTGAAAAAGAAATCAAGAAAGCAATCCCATTACCAAAAGCTACAAAAAATATAAAATACATAGGAATGAATCTAACCAAAGAAGTGAAAGATCTTTACAATGAAAACCATAAACTTCTGATGAAAGAAACTGAAGAGGACATAAAAAAAATAAAAAATAAGATATTCCATGCTCATGGATTAGAAGAATTAATATTGTTAAAATGACAAACTACCTAAAACAATTTATGGATTCAAAGCAATACTTATCAAAATACCAATGACACTCTCTTCACAGAAATAGGGGGGGAATAAACCTCCTAAAATTTATATGGAACCTTGCGCAAAAGACTCTGAATAGCCAAAGCCATCTTGAGCAAAAAGAACAAAGCTGGAGGCATCACACTACCTGACTTCAAAATTTACTACCAAGCTACAGCAGCCCAAACAGTACAGCACTGGCATAAAAACAGACACACGGACCAATGTAACAATAAAAAGCCCCAAAATAAATCCACACATTTACAGTCAACTCATTTTCAATAAAGGTGCCAAGAATATACATTGGGGAAAGGACAGTGTCTTCAATAAATCGTGTTGGAAAAACTGGATATCCACATGCAGAAGAATGAAACTAGATGCCCACCACTCACCATATACAAAAATCAAATCAAAATCGATTAAAGACTTAAATTTAAGACCCGAAACTATGAAACTACTAGAAAAAAACACTCCAGAACATTGACCTAGGCAAAGATTCTTTGTGGAAGGCCTCAAAACCACAGGCAACAAAGCAAAAATAGAGAATTGGGGTCACAACGAGCTGAAAACCTTCTGTACAGCAAAGAAAACAATCGGCAAAAGGAAGAAGCAACCCACAGAGTGGGAGAAAACATTTACAAACTATCCATCTGACAAGGGATTAATAACCAGAATACATAAAGAGCTCAAATAAGTCAATAGGAAAAAAACCCAATTAAAAATGGGCAAAGGATCTGAATAGACATTTCTCAAAAGAAAACATTCAAATGGCCAACATTAGTCATCATTAGAAAAAATGCATTAGAAAAAATGCTTAATTAACATTATTAGTCATCAGAGAAATGCAGATCAAAATTACAGTAAGATATCATCTTATCCCAGTTAAAATGGCTTGCATCAAAAAAGCAATAGCAGATGCTGGTGAGGATGTGGAGAAAGCGGAGCCCTCACACACTTTTGGTAGTAATGTAAATCAGTACAGCCACTGTGGACAACAGTGTAGAGGTTCCTCAAAAAACTAAAAATGGAACCATCATATCACCCAGCAATCCCACTACTGGGTATATATTCAAACAAAAGGTCACCTACATATCACGGAGATACTGCACTCTCGTGTTTACCACAGCACTACTCACAACAGCCCAAATATGGAATCAACCTAAGTGCCCATCAATGGATAAACAGATAAAGAAAATGTGGTACATACACACAATGGAATACTATTCAGCCATAAAAAAGAATGAAATCCTGTCATTTATAGCAACATGGATGGAACTGGAAAGCAGTAAGTTAAGTGAAATAAGCCAAATATATAAACACAAATAGAGTGTGTTCTCACTCCCACATGGGAACTAAAAAGATGGACCTCGTGAAGACAGAGAGTGGAATGGCGGTTACCAGAGGCTGGGAAGTAGAGAGGGGAGGGAGAGAAGAAGAAGGAGTAAGGAAAATGAATGCATTTATCACTACTGAATTATACACCTAAAAACAGTAAAGATAGCAAATTAGGTATATAATTTCACCTCAATAAAAATAAGTATGTTCTGAAACTGACTGTGATGATTGCACACATGTATGAACATACTAAAAGCCACTGAATTGCACACTTCAAATGAGTGAATTACATGGTACTTGAATTCTATTTCAATAAAACTGTTACATTCACAATAAAAGTCACTGTCTTTAAAAAATGAAGAAAAAGAGATGGGAAGAACTGTTTGAAACTAACAGAGAGAACTGACATATAACAACCACACGTAATATGTGATCCCTCGTTGGACTCTATTCACCTGCAATCCCAGCACTCTGGGAGGCTGAGGCAGAAGGATCGCTTGAGCTCAGGAGTTTGAGACCAGCATAAGCAAGAGTGAGATCCCATCTCTACTAAAAACAGAAAAATTAGCTGGGTGTGGTGGCACCTGTACTCCCAGCTACTTGGGAGGCTGAGACAGGAGGATCACTTCAGCCCAGGAGTTTGAGGCTGCAGTGACCTAAAATGATGCCACTGCACTCTACCCACAGCAACAGAGGGAGAAAAAATTATTTTTTCTGAGACAATTAGGGAAATGTGAATATGGACTATTTATGAGATGATGTTAGAACCTTGTTGATTCTTCTGGTGTGGTTAGGAGACTGTCCTTATTTTTAGAATATCCATGAAAAACTGTTTCAGGGTGAAGTATTACAATGTAGTCTAGATTCCTTTACAGTTTAGCAAAGAGGAAAAAAGTAAAAAGAAAGACACGTAGATACATGTTTGCTACATATCAAAATGTTAACAACTGTGTACTCTGGGTGGTGGGTGTAGCTTGTATTCTTTTTACTTTTCTGTAATATTTAAAAATTTCCATAATAAAATTGTAAACATTAGTCTTACCTGGGCTGTCTGACGGTTGGCCGGCAAAGGTCAGAATCTCCTGGCAGAAGTGTTTCCGTTCCTCTTCAGTTAAGTGACAATCGCTGGCCAACAGGCTGCTGGTCTGCAGGTAGCTGAGGCAGAGTCAAGGGTCCTAGAGAGAGGCCCTCGCAACCAGGGGTGCCGCTCAAAGTAGCCTCAAGAGTCCCCCACGGCCTTTGAAGAGGAGCCCAAGGGGTGTTCTTTTTTTTTTTTTTAACATTTAAGTTATTAAAAACTCAAAATTCAATTTAAAAAAATTGACCAGGCATTTAATTCATATTCTACACAATACATATGTGTATGACAGGACTTTTCTCTCCTTAATAGTAGGTGTTTATTAAACACTACACTCAATTGTGGACAATGCTGCTGTATAAATGGAAAACAATTTCCCTATTTCGTGAAAAAAAAAAATTCTGCTTTTTGAGACAGAGTCTCACTTTGTTGCCCAGGCTAGAGTGAGTGCCGTGGCGTCAGCCTAGCTCACAGCAACCTCAGACTCCTGGGCTCAAGCCATCCTCCTGCCTCAGCCTCCCGAGTAGCTGGGACTACAGGCACGCGCCACCATGCCCGGCTAATTTTTCCTATATGTATTTTTAGTTGGTCAATTAATTTCTTTCCATTTTTAGTAAAGACAGAGTCTCGCTCAGGCTGGTTTTGAACTCCCGACCTAGAGCAATCCACCTGCCATGGCCTCCCTGCCTGTCAGCGGGAAACAGTGACTGATGCTTTCTCTTGACTGAACTCAGGACCGCGTAATTGGACTCCCAGGTGAAGATCTGAGGAATGGGCTCATGATGATAACACCACAACACTTTGTTTCTCTCGCATTACACACTGGTCAAAGAGCTTCATAGCCAAATCTCAAGATAAAGAGAGAGCATCAGTCACTGTTTCCCGCTGACAGGCAGGAAGGCCAAGGCTAAAGTGCTAGGATTACAGGTGTGAGCCACCACGCCTAGCCTTCATGAAAATATTAAACTTGAAGGATACTTTTCAATTTGTCCAAGGTGCTTTTGACATTCGGCCAGCTGCTTCCTTGTGTGTGTGATGGGCAGTGCCCAGCCCTCAGACAGATAATTTTTCAATGCTCCTTGAAGATAGATTTCTGCTTTTTGTGGAGACTTCTTCCTCCTTGCAAAAGTCAACAAACAGAAGCTTTCATTACACTCCTGACAATGAATAAACTGAGCCACCACCTTTTACGCCTTGCCCTCCTTCCTCCAAACCCATGCCAGGCAGACGCATCACCTCCAGACGGCCCTTCTCTGCCCACCCCTGGCATGAGAAACAGCGCGAACTCAGGACCGCGTAATTGGACTCCCAGGTGAAGATCTGAGGAATGGGCTCGTGATGATAACACCACAACACTTTGTTTCTCTCGCATTAAACACTGGTCAAAGAGCTTCATAGCCAAATCTCAAGATAAAGAGAGAGCATCAGTCACTGTTTCCTGCTGACAGGCAGGAAGGCCAAGGCTAAAAGAAGGTGAAGGGCTGTCCACAAGCACATATCTGGTCAGTAATGAAGCCAGGAAATCTAGGTGCAGAGCCACACAGAGCAGTCACATGGCCCAACCAGTAAGGGGACGAAGGTCAACTCTGAAACTCAAGCAAAGAGCAAGGTACAGGTTTGCAGGGTTTACAGAGAACTATGAAGAATTAAAAGGCAACACTTATCACCCAAGAGGAGATCTTCCCAGTCCCAATTTAAACCTCACAAATGTTCAGAGTAAAACAAAGTTTCAAGTACAAATTACTAACAGCATGCCAAAGCCTCAGGGCAATTGTATCCTCTCCCCTCCGCCAGAGGGCCAAGACTGTTGAACGAGGGGATAAAGGCCAATGCTAAGTCAGCACTCACTTGTCCAGGCATCCTTGGAAGACATTCCTATTTTCACTACTCCACTCTTGAAGCAATGAGAGGTCTCAATTTCTCAAATTAAAGAAATTTTAAGCCCATCGAATTATACTGGTTTTCTAGGCCTTATGATCCTCCCTCCAATCCCAGTGTTTTAAAGGGGTTGGAACCTTCTATACTTGTTCAGTTACTATTTCTAACCAAGATTCTTCCATTCTAGAGTGGGAAGGGACTCTACAGACCATTCTTCCAGCCATTCGATGTCTGCAGATGAGGAAATGGAGGCTGACTATCACCCAGCAAGCCTGCGGCCACGCTGGGACCAGAGTGTCCAATCAGTAGGCCAGCATCCCCACTGTGACTCGCTGCCTCAGAATATGCCAGTGTTCCAAGTGAGCGCAACTCACAGCATCTTAAGATATGGCTTCTTTGCTCCATGAACTAATAACTTACTCCTTAGATACATCAGATGGAGATTCAACAGAGCCAAATTCTAGTCCTGACTCTGCTATTAATTAGTTGCATAACAGGCTAGCTGCTCTAACCACATCTAGAAAACTAGGAAGTTCACTTAGATGATCTATGAATCCCTTTCCAGCCAATTCACATCAGTTCAAATAAATTATTTCTTGCTTCATCTAAAAATTACCCCACTAAACACAGACTTCAAGACTTTACTTCAAACACTTTTTTTCCCCCAGAAAATGTAAAGCAAACATTTTTTCCCTTGTATCTCTTTTCAGTGCTTTGAAATAGCAATTGCCAGCCAGGATATCTTCTCCTCAACAGGCTGATTTTATCAAACACGCTAGAAATATGCCAAAGTTTGAATCTTTTCTCTGGAATCACACTCTAACGCTGGAGCTGGAATGTTTTCCTCACGGCATCTGTGCACACCTTCGTTCAGCCACTCCCAGATCATTCCTCCCTCACACTCTAACTCATGCAGTTACTTTACATCACCAACTTTGAGGTCTTCAATCCTTTTAAGAAATATTTGATAAAACTAGAGAAATGCTATACAACAAATATTTAAGAATCTATATCCAAACTTACTTAGCAGTGGGATGTAGATTCTGTAGTACTTCCTCATATTATTTAATTAAAGTTAAATATAATATTTTTATATAATTAAATAAATGTAATTAAATAAAAGAACCTCAAATACCAATAACATTTGTTACAGTTAACAGGCAGAAAACCTCTCCATTTGCTTTTCAGAGAAATCAAAAAGCAAAATGATGAGGATTGGTTAAGAGATTTTACATTTTCAATTAACAAATTTGTGTACACTTTATATTAAACTCCATACATAACAAATCTTCTCTTGCTATTCATGTGGAATGTTTAAAATTCAAAGAAAAGTTCAAGATCAATTACATGTAAAACTCTGCCAGGTCTTTTCCAACAAACTTAGCAGATCGAACCCTCCCAATGCTTGTGTACATTTCAATGGTGGCATGGGACAGCTCCTATGGAAAAGTAAAAAAAACATAATCATATACTTGAATTTTTTTCGAGACAGGGGTTCATTCTGTCACCCCGGCTAGAGTACAGTAGTGTCATCATAGCTCACTGCAATGTCAAACTCCTGGGCTCAAGCGATCCTCCTGTCTCAGCCTCCTGAGTAGCTGGGACTATAGGCATGCACCATCACGCCTGGCTAATTTTTCTATTTTTACTAGAGACAGGTCTTGCTCTTGCTCAGGCTGGTCTCAAACTCCTGACCTTAAATAATCCTCCTGCCTCAGCCTCCCAGAGTGCTAGGATTAGAAGCATGAACCACTGCACCTGGCCCATGTACTTGAATTTGTAATGATAGACAAATACTACATTTATTTACCCAAAGCTGAAGCAAAAGACAGTTATTAATGTAGTATTACTTTTTACTTTGCATCTATTTTTGCACTGAGTTTTTCTGTAATATGTAATCAAAGTCAGTAACTTATATATAAATTATGAAACATAATAATAAAAGAAATACCCACAAATTCATCCAAAATTCAATATTTAACGTTTCAAAGTACTTTCCATACGTGGGTAACACTTTTGATACTTTTCTCACCTCTTTGTGTAACAGGGACAAACCACAGAGGCTACTCTCTAATGCTCTGGAGTTCACTGTGGCCAGGAACACAGGTGAGCCACTGAACGTAATGCTGCTTTCTGAAGTCTAATTTAAATATTTCAAAATCAAGCTCTGCCCATGTCCAAATTATTCCTTTTCATAAAGAAAAGGATTCATTACCATCTCTTACCATTTCTATTCTACTGAATGAGCAAACCCAAGTTGAACAAAATTGTAAGTGTTCAAAGATGCTTTCATGCCTAATTATTAGTACCACGAGTACTAATAAACATCTGATGAACAATAATTATTCCCTGTTTTGCCCACCACTCCCTAGGGCACCAAAGAAACCATAAAGGCCAACAAGAAGGAGGTCCCAATTACCAGCTCCTTCCCATTACCAAAGGCCATGTAACAGGACAAAGTCTTCCAGAAACCGGTTTGCTCCGTGGACAGACAGGTACAACTGTAATACTTACTAAGTAGTGTTTTTCAAAAGCTTCCACTGATGACAATGCTTCTTTGAGTTTCTTATAAGGACTCTGAGCTGTGTTGGCTTAAATAAAAAGAAATGATGTCTTCTTCATCTTCATTACATACGGTCATACGAATTTACATTCACCTTACATACAACAGAGCAGGTAGATGACCCCATGTGACTTGTGGAAATTACAAACATAGCCGTGCCAGCTGAAACTGTATCACTATGCATATTCTTTTCCAATTAATATATTCCTAAAGTAGTCTAAACTCTTCAGATATACTTCTCTGATAATTAAGACTAGAATTTTTAGAAATACTCATTACAAAATTCCAATGAATTAAATTACTTCCAAAAAGATCTGAAACGGTCTCAAGTTGAAACAGTGTAATATAAATATGGTACCTTCTCCCTTAAAAATTTATTCAATTTAGTAAGAGTACTTTCAGTTTATGAGGTATTCTTTACTATACTTTATCAACAGTTTTGCTATAATACTCTTATCATATTTTTGTACCTAAAACAATTATTTATGCTCCTTTCAAAGTGCTTTACTACCCAGGAGTAATTTATTTGTTAAGGATTTGTCAGGCCACATTGTTAGAAAAAGACATCATCTGAAATTAAGATGGAGATCGGTGCATTTAAACTCCACCTGGGCTGTAAAAACATCACAATCGGCTCATTCAAGCCTAGGAGAAACTCACATACATTTTAAAAAATCCTTCCAATTTCTTAAACTATTTCTAACAATTTTTTATGCTACTGAAAGGTAAAATATCCTATGTACTAATCCAGTCAGCTAATGATGGAAATAACTTCCCAAATGGTGAGTACTTAGAACGTGAGTTAAATGCACCAAGTCACAAAGGGTATTTTCATTACTTTCTACCGTACCACTCCCATAGGTACACGGAAATCGTACCTGTTTCAGGGCGCTCAGCTCCCAAACCGGCCAAAAGATCAACTGTCCTATTGAGATCTTCTGAGTTAGGTCCTTTTTCTGAGACAAGTCCACAAAGATAGCCCAAGGACTTTAGCTGTTAAGATAACCCACAATTTCAATTACTTTGCTATAAGAGTTAGCAGAGAATTCAATAATTTAAATATAAAAATTCAATAAATTTATTTCTTCTAAATTTAGCTTTCCTATCCAAATGATTCATGTCTGGACATAAAAATACAATTTACTGGGATCATTTCAAACTCACACATCCTGTACGACAGCTCTGAGGGTCGTAGCCCTCTGCTTCCACCGCTCAGTCCCCAGGTTCCCCGAGCTTCCAAGGTCCACTGCTCCACCCGCCCTCCACGAGCCCCAGCAGCCGGCCCTGCTGCACACAGCCCCGTCACCACCAGTGTGGCCAAAGCCGAGTTTCACAGTGCTCCACCCTTCCCCTTCCTTGTGACTCCAACTCTGGCGTAGAGCCGCTTTCACGGTGACACAATGTGCTGAATGAGCTGACATGTAGTGGGCAAATGTAACTTCTGTGGCTGCATCTAGACCCAGCCTAAGGTCACTAGGGCTGCTGCACTGTGACCTAATCTCTGAACAGCTAATTTCCCTGTCCCAGGCAGGCACAGAGGGCACGGGCACTCCGGGCAGGGCGGTACCTTTTCTGTGGCATAGCTCCACAGCCCCACGGTGTGGGCGATGTTCGAGTCTATCTGCGCCCGGTCACAGCAGCCTTCGATCCTCTGCAACACCTCCAGACAGCTCAGAAACACCCAGCAGTCTAGAGCGCCAGGCGGGACGGAGACCTGAGGGCACAGAGTGGCGTGTAAGAGCGCACAGGGAAAGCACAGCCCGGCGCTCTGGTTTGCGCGAGCCACACGCTCAGCCCCTCATGCAGCCACCCACTCTAATGGTGCTGTCATCCCCAAAGCTACAGAAAATAAACACGGGCAGAGGACAATAACTACCTGAGTTCACACAGGGAGAGAAAAGGAGTGATCTCCACCCCAACGTTATTGGGTTTTATGTATTTGATGATAACGAGCAACTTAGCAGGATATAACCTTCAGTTATATATTTTAAAAACCTTATTGAGAAAAAGAAGCCTATAAAAGATCAATAGTGCCACTTACTCTGAGAGTGAGAACTGGTTACGCCTCAGTCTGAAGGGGAGATACCGAGGGAGAAACTAAGACCTCAGATGACTGCTTGGTCACATTAAAGAAATACAGTGGCTGGGCACAGTGGCTCACACTTGTAATCCTAGCACTCTGGGAGGCTGCAGTGGGAGGATCACTTGAGGCCAGGAGTTTGAGACCAGCCTGGGCAATATAGTGAGACACTGTCTCTGCCAAAAATGGTTTTAAAAATTAGCTACTCAGGAGGCTGAGGCAGGAGGATCACTTGTGCCCAGGAGTTCAAGGCTGCAGTGAGCTATGACGACACCATGGCACTCCAGCCTGGGTGAAAGAGCAAAACCCTGTTGCTAAATAATAATAATAATAAAATTAAATAAAGGCAAAAGAAACATCATGTTCAACAGCAAAAACTAAATACTGAGTAGATATTAGATTATATTTAGGAAATACAGTTAATATTTTTAGTTGTGATAAAGGCAGTACGATTATATTTATTCAAAAAGAGTTCCTATTGCTTAGATACACATTGAAATATTTACAGATAAAATGTGATGTTCAGGATTTGTGTGAAAAATAATCCGGGGGAGCAGACAGGGAAGTAGTGAAATAGAGACGTGCGACTGTCGTCTGCTGATGGACACCTACAAGTTCATATTATCCTCTCCACTTCTGCACTTATTTGAGCTTTTAGATTTAAAAAGAAATGTCTTATTATTAGAAATGCAAAAGCACCTAATATATATAATCAATTCTATACCTAAAATACATAATTGATTCTAAGATGCATGTTTCCTCACATTTTAGCATCTTTGAAATAGGAATGTCTCTCCCAGTCAATGGCATCCTACATTTACAATAATTGGCAATGCTGACTTTTTTCTTGGTGGCACTAATTTCATGACGTATTTGTGTTTTGGTGAAACATGTTCATTGGTACTATTCAAAATGGGAACTGGAGAGGTAACCCCGCACCAGCCCACAGGTGAGAAGCTGCATATGCCCACGACAGTGACTTAGGGAAGGCGTCTTCAAGACACCCTGAGCACAAGTAACAGGAGAGGCTCTGGAACCAACTAGTAAGGACCACAGGGTGCCATTAAGTGTTCCTACAAAAGCTAAATAGCACAATTTTTGAAAAATGAGATAAACTACTTAAAAATACTTTGAAAAAAATCAGCGTAAAAAAAGCTGCATGATCAGAAGCTACTTTTAAAAAGTCATACAACTTTCTCACCCAAACAGACCACCCCAAACGGAGCACAGAAGAGTTAGTCAGCTGGATGCAGCTTTGAGACCCTGGGCAGCATCCTTACCAATCAAACCAGAGCACGGTCAGAGCGGCCGGCTTCACTGTGCGCGGTCTGAGATGTCATGTGATCTGGGTACTCTTCGCCTCCCAGCACACTACCACCACGGGTACTAACTCTGTGAAACTTCCTATAAATGGGCCACCTCCCCTGGGCACACACTGGTGACAAAAAGACCTCATGGGAGATTCTGAGAGACTCATACAGAGGAGGATTATACACAGCGCTCTAGGGGAAGATGAACCCACAGAGAGAGAAGGAAAAGCACTCGAGTCAGGGCAGAGGGCGCCAGGCAAAAGTGGCCAGGCACACGCACACAGCTTCACAAGCACAGCACCTGTGCCTCAGTGGCTGGGCCGCCTTCCAAAACCAAGTAAGCAAAACATGCAACAGCAAAGGATAAGAGCAACGTGACAGACACCACAGACGCACATTCAGAAAGAGCCCAGAAAGATATGCACCAAAATGTGAACAGTAGTATTAATCATTACGTGGCAAGACTACAGAACAGATGTTTTCTTGGTATATTTATTTTCTGCAAAGACCAAGTACCACTTTGGCAGGTGTGAACCACAGTATTTAAAAAGTGGCAGCATCAGGCAGCAGCAGCTTTGCTGAGAGTCAGAACAACAAAAGCCAATGGCAGCCTCTGGCCCCTGCTCAAGTTCCTACTTCAACTTTCAACCAGAAGGAGGCGGAGAGAGCAGGCAGGCCCCTCACACTGACACAAACGCACAACCAAGAACAAATGCAGGGTTTCCCCTAATAACTGAAACCCGAAGGCTCCCAGCCAGTCCCTCTGGGAACTCGCAGCACTGGAGGTGCAACATGGCCTGGGCGCTGCTCTGGCTTCTACCACGAGCCCTTCTCAGTAGCTAATCGGTGGTGCTATTCCCTCTGCTTCCAGATAGCACTGCAGCTTCTGACGTTTCCTACCACACGTCATTTTAACATTTTATTGAAAAAAAGAAAAAAATATAGGCATATTAATCTGATATGCGTAAAGTGTGCAGTGTCACCTCAAGGTGACATCACTTCCTACCATGTGTGCCCCTTCAGCTCCCAACCAACCCCCAACCCAGCACCCCAACGGGGCCAGGCCTCCTGTTCCTCCCCTGCCCGTCTCAAAGGCCTCACAGAGGCGGCTCCATGGCAGCCAGACCTTTAGCAGCAGGTCATCTGAGACTTTCAGAAATTTAAATGAAACAATTTTATTTAAAATACAATTGTAGTGGTAGTTTTTTTCATTACTTTTAAAAAATAAGTAACAAAACACACACAGCAAGGTCCATAATGGGCACAAATCCCGAATTCAGAGGTCAAATGTTTTTATCCGTGACTACCACCCAATCAGAAGTAAAATATCTCCACTATCCTAGAAGGTTCTCTGTGTCCCTCTTCCCAGTCAAGACCCACCCCAAACAGGCACCGCATTCTCACTTCCATAACCACCAATCACTTCTGTCGGATTTCTGAACTTCACATAAATGGAATCCCACAGTATGCATCCTCTTTTATACACATGGCGTCTTCCGTTCCATCTAGTATTTTTAAGAGTCAGCCTTGCCGAGTCTATCAGCAGCTTGTTCTCTCCTACTGCCGTGTGGTGCACCCTTCTCTGAATAGGCCACAATCTATTGCCCATTCCCCTGCTATGTGTCTGGGTTGTTTCAGCATTTGGCTACTGTGGATGAAGCCATTTCAATGCCACCCTGGACACAGAAGCCCTCCCGCGCCCGTGCAGCAGCCTCCACGTGAGGACACTGGCAGCCTCGGACCTCCTCTTCCACGGACCTGCTGCACAGTGTGAGAGCTCGGGTGAAGGGGTAGAGGTGGCACTGGGTGGTACAGGGCCACTCTGGCATGGTGGGCTCTGGGTCCAAAGGAGCCGCTCCCTCCTCTGACAGCCGCTGGGCCACAGCCAGGCCAGTCCCAAGAGCTGCCACCCTGAGGCGGCCCAGAGCAAGGCCTCATCATCAGGTATTGGCACATGCGATCCACTAACCAAGGGTGATTTTACCATAAGCCACGGGGCCTAGTAACGCGGCTGCGCCCACTTGCTCTGTTCTCAGGGAAACACAGCTAGGAAATTCACCAAAGTCGGACTGTCCCACAGTCATCTTTTGCTTGGACACATCTTTCTTGGGCACATTCCTATGGATGAACTGATGAGTCACAGGCTAGGTGTGTTCACGCTTGAGGAGACACTATCAAAGAGTTTCAAAGTGGTCGCACAGAGTTACACTTTCATCATCACTTCCAATCTCCCTATCCTTAACATCATTTGGAACCGTTTGTCTTTTTTCTAATAAAATCTTGTTTTATCCATTATGGTGGAGTTTGAGAATAAAAGAAAACATCCCACAAACTCTGGAAAAGTGTGACTGTCCTGCAGCCATGGTCGTAGCCATCCAAAGGAGCATCAGCCCCTCGCTCCCCAAAGGCAGCTGACTGGACCGCTGCGCCTCTGCCAGCATGCAGGAGGGCCACCCCGCCAACGCTGCCGCGCCAGGAGCTGCCCTCTGCAGGCGGATCCACTGCCCACAAATGCCACGCCACCCAAATCTGCAGAGACTGCGTCTGCTCTGCTCCGAGAGCGGGACTGACCAGCAGAGCTCTGTCATCTCACTTGGAAACTGGGCGGTGGTCTTGTCCTCTCTTGACAATTCCCATTTCCCTAATGAGAAATGACACTGACACCGCCATACACTTCTTGGCCATTTAGATATCACCTTTTGTGAGTAACAGGCTCTTTAAACTAATTCCTTAATATATATTCTTTAATTTTCTTAACGCTCCTCCTCCTCTCCGAATTCCTGTATTATCAGTAATGGCAAGAGCCATTTTACCATTTTTCAAGCACAAAATTAAAAGCATTCTTCTTATTCGTTCTTTTGATAAACCTACCTTTAAATATAACCCACCTACTGGAAAGTATGAGAGTCCTACGTGACCCCCGGCATGCCCACTGCCAGCCACTGGCCTTCCACAAATGAATCACCAGGCAGGCTCACAACAGACTGGTTTTGCTTAATTTTGAACTTTATATATGAAAAATGAAAAAGTACATAGTGTGTCTGACTCCTTTAGCTCCGCCATACATATGCTGGTAAGATTCATCCACTGCAATTTGCTCGTGTTCACTGCTAGATGCCATTCCACTGCGTGAACACAGCAGGATAATGTCATCCCTTGGACATGATGGACATTTGGGTTCTTCTCAGTTCTTTTGGGTTCTTCTCTAGCTAAGATGACTCATGGTGCCACAAGCATTTCTGTACTCGCCTTTTGGTGCATGTGCGTGCACGCTTCTGTATGTGCTGGGGAGGATCTGCTGGGGCACAGCACTTGTACGTGTCCCATTTCATCTGATGTCACCAAACAACTTTCCAAAGTGGAAAGTGCACCGATTAACACTGTCATCACTAAATGAGCCCCCGTTTCTCCACCCTCCCGCTAGCACTCCAGGAAAGCCTTTATGCTAGCCACTCTGGTGCCTGTGTACTGGTTATTTCATCGAGGGCTTGGTTTGTGTGTCACTGCGATTAATCAGATTAAGCATCTTTTCATATGCTTACTGCCCACTTGGATATCCTCTTTTGCCTATTTTTCTGTTGTCAGTCTTTTTAAACTGAGTTATATGAGTTCTTCACTTATTATGGCTAAGGGTCCTCTCTCGGCTGCGTGCACTGCAAGTGCCACCGCCCTGCTGCTTGCCTTGTCACTCACTCACTGGTGCCTGGTAAAGAGCGCTCTGATTCTTACAGAGCCCAGCGAACCACTCTCCCTTACAGGTGGTGCCTTTTGCATACTGCTAAAGAAAGGCTTGCCCACCCTAAAGGTCGTGAAGATATCCCCATGTCATCTTTTCAAGATTGCTTGTTTTACCTTTCATATTTAGATCAAAACTCCGCCTGGAATTAATTGTTTAGGATGTGAGATGTAGATGTTTTTACATATGGATATCCAGTGGACTTGTCGCTATGTATTCACTGAATAAATTTTTCTTGAATCTGTTTATTTAAAATCTACCCCAACCGCCCTCGTTCGGAACTTTATCCTCTTTCCCTTGGACTACAGCAGAAGTTTCTAACTCTGTTCCTGGCCTCCATCTAACTTTTCACCTCTCTCTGCCCTCTCCCCCGCCAGGTTCCAACACCTTTCATGGCACGCCTGCTCCCTCCGGCCATGTCTCCTACTAGCTACAAAACAAAAGGCAAAGACCTCCAGATCCTCCCTCTACAAGCCACCTCCCAATTCTCCTGTACCTCAATCCCAAGCCTCACCCCAATGGTCTAGCAAGACTGAGCTCCTCAATAAAACCACTTTCTCTGCCTGAAACGTACTCTCCCACTGGCCATCGCCAGCCTCACCTTCCTGGTGAGTTCTTACTCACCTACTGAGGCCCTAAAATATCAGCTGCCTAAGGGCAGGGGTGCAGTCTGTTCTGCTCTCCACTGAAATACAGTGCCCACAATGCTTGGTACAAAACAGATGCTCTATGAGCACCTGCTGAACGAATCAATCTTTTTAAACTGAGCTCACACAAGACCTCCTCTAGAAACCTTCCCCAGCACCCCGTAAATGTTCACTGAGCTGACCTGAGAAGCCCCGCAGAGTAGCCCTTTCCCATTTATGGTAGCCCTGTGCCTAGACAACGCTTCTGCCAATGCCGAGGCACTGTCCAGACGACCCTCATGGGCGCTGGCTCAGTGCACGGGATGACGACAGGCTGCCGGCTGGTAGGTGTCTTCTCCTCCCACCCCGTTTTCTGCCGTGCCTACCAGGCAAGCAAATGTCTCCTGAATGATGCCTGACAGCTCTCTAGCCCTGTCCAGGGAGCCATTGGGTCCTGTGATCCCCCTTCAGCAGCCCCCCCCACATGTCCCTCCTCCTCCTCCAGGCCATTCCTACCACCCTTCCTGCCCAGGTCCTGGAGACTCAAGGCTGCCGGCAATCAGCAGCACAGATGCGGCACAGGTAAGGAGACCCTCCAGCTGTGTGCATCCAGAGGCAAACAGAGGGGAGCAGGGAACAGGAAGTGGGTCATTAGAAGAAAAGAGACAGCAAGTGAACAGTGGGTGCAGCGTCCTCGCCTGGAATCCAGCATTCAGTGGTGGCCACCTCCTCACAGGGGACACAGAACTAGAAAGCACAAAGAACTGCAACAAACGTGACTAGGAGTTAAGGGGCAGCTTCCACTCAAGCAAAGCGCAAGATGACAATGACAATTTCATTCAGAAAAGAGCCAGGAAAAAAATTCCAGCATGGCTTGTTTGCAGCACTGAAATACAAAGCTGCTGAACACGCCGTCTGTGGGCTCCCCACACCGCGCACGGGAGCCTAGAAGCACAAGAGCCCAGGCGGCTAACGTGAGCCCCAACACTCCCGAGGGACCAGGGAGGCCACACCAGCTATTACTTACACAGCTCTTTCCGGCCAAAATGGTCTTAAGGGACCTATTTGTACTCCTTTCCACAACAGACAGAGGCGTGCCAGAATTCAGAGACGAGCTGGGGAAGACTGACAAGAGGAGAAGAGTGCGCTGCCCCACAGGGAACGAGTGGGACACTGTGCCGAGACTCTCCCCAGCCCACCTGTGCTGTCTGCAAATGCCTGGCTGAGAGGCACTGCAGTGCGGCAGGCACGCTGGCAGCGACACCGGCAGCGACACCATCAGTGGAGAAGCAATGGCCTTTCCCAATCCATAAGTGATGTCTCTGGTTGACATCTCAGATCTACCTTCCACATTATCCCGCCCTGCTCTCTGCCGGGGATACTGTACGTAGTAAGCTCATGGGCGCCCTCACCTTCCAGCTTCCAGAAGGCCGGAGGAGGTCAGAGGGGAGGAGGACAGGGTAGTAGTTGTGGGTGCCTGGTCCTTCCCTGCAGAGCTACTGTGGGCCGGCGGGCCCCCCACCATCAGGGCCCAGCCCCTCTCAAGGCTGCTGGCTCCGTGCTTGCCCTATCGGCTCTGAGGACACCTGCCCTCCTCTCTGCAGGCTGGCAGCCATGCTATTACTAGTCAATGATCCAAAGCTAGAAAAACAATTCAGGAACATTCTTAAATCCTGGAGTTTGCGATTTGGCTACGCCCGGCATTAAAGGCACTGGGTCTGCACCAGCCTACATCTGCCCCAAACTGTGAACAGCACTTTCTAATAAACCCTACTGGGGCCATCTTAGTTAGAAAATGCCGTATCAGAAACACTTGACTCTGATACACACCCCAATTTTTTCTCCCTATCGACTAGTAAGACAGACATCTCTAAGTCGGGTAAAATCTCCAGGTCCAGGGGAACAGAGAGAGCCCCGTTCTGCGCATGCACAGTCACCTCACAGCCTCACCCCCAGGGCTGCACAGCCAGGTGCGAACAACCAAAGCAGAATCTCCAAGCCTTTGTAGTTACAGGTAGCTAAAAGGGTATCATTTCAAGATAGACAATGTTATTTTCCTCATTTGCTTGAGTAGATATCTAAGGCAAAAAAAAAAAATAATTTGATAAAAACTCTTCAATTCTAAAGTTTATGACTCAGGCTAGGCACTCATGAGATTAGCTCTGAAATAAGAATTTCTCCTTTGGAACTTAAATAATTTCACTTAGGTAAAAAAAAAAAAAAAGGTTTAAATATTTTAAGATTATTTAAACTAAGTGTTGAGTCTGTTATTAGTATGCTAGGGTACACAAAAATAAGTTACTATATTATGCAATACTAGCCCTCCCAGTTGTTTGGCTACTATACTAAATTTATACTCTAAGAGACCTTAGGGACTCCCCTGGGACTTGGATGGTCTGGACTCTATGGCTGGTTAAATGAGTTTGGGTAAGTCACCAACCACTTCCAGATTCAGTTCCTTGTTTATAAAATGGAATCAGACCGCTCACTAGGGTCTCTCAATGGGAACGGAGGGCGGGGTGCACACGAATCCTCTGAAATTATACGTGACATTTTGTAAGTGCATATGTGAACTGTTCTGGGTAAAGAGATCACTGAAACAAGAATCAGCAGACTAGATGTGGTCTTTAAGGTCCCTTTCCCTCACTAAAATGTTCGTGATTCTATGGGCAAAAAGAGTTCAGGAGTACTTGGGTGAATTAATCTTTAAAGGCAAACACTTCACTAACTGGTGTCTTTCACACACCACAGCACATGCACACACACTTATTTACAACATATCTTCCATTAAGCTTCATGCTACTAATCCATAGGACACGGCTGGCTGTGTGTCACTCACATGGCTACCTGCATGTCCATGTGCAAAACCATTTATCTGAAAAGACAGTCTTAAAATAAATGTCTGTGTACAAAATTCATCTGCGTATCCATCAGATTAGTAATTTTTATCAGTGAGGATTAGCTCACACAGTATAAGCCAAAGTTACCTTAAAAATTATATTAAGAAACTGTACCAAGAGACTTGCTTTGGACCAACATGAACTTTACCATGTTAAGAGCAGAAATTGTATTTTTGAGCAATTAATCAATGTAAAAAGTAATTATGCATATACTATATTAAAAAGTAAAGACATTCAGAGAAAGAAAACTCGTTCCTAAGCACAAACAGTTCAATGCCTGGGATTTCAAGGTTCAGAGTTTTCTGTTTGAACAATCAATCAAGAAACGGGTAAACTGGGAAAAGAACCGACTCACTTCTAAGAGCTTCAGTTCCTGCACACAGTTGTGCAGCAGCTCTAGGGCGCGCTGAGCCACCTCCCACGGCCTCTGCAGGAAGAGGAGCAAGGTGCACTGGCGAGAGAACAGGTAACTGCGCAGATCTAACAGGGTGGCTTCTTGCCTCTGTATCAATTCCCGCTTCTCCATATCTATGGGCTTTCGAAGGATCAATCCGTTCCAGCTCTTCACCGGCTGGCAGAAAAAAGTCAGCCAGTTGGCACCATCTAAACAAACACACATCATGAAAGGCACTGACTATGGGTACTTCACCTTACTGAGATTCTTGCTCAGGACTGTGAGGCCTTGTGGACAGACAGGCAGCTCAACAACCAGTTACTCTCTGCCCACTACCCCGCCCCCTTTACTCTAGGTGACATTCGCCCATTCTGCCCCCAGCACGTGGTGGCTGAGCACAGGGTAGCAGGACCCAGGCAGCAAGGCACACCGGCTCCCTGTGTCCAGAAAGCCATGAGCAGAAGCTGGAGCGGTCAGCAAGCCAGCAGAGACCTCAGGCTCGTCTGGGGCTGGAGCGTGGCTGGGCTGGAGTGCAGCTGTTCCCCTGACCACCCTGGTACTTCCGTCTTCCTCAGACTCCGCATTTTTCTGTACTTATCCCCTGCCTGTGTCAAGCTCCTAGTGGGGAGGAGAACAGGCACGGAGAGGACTAAGCAGCAGCACGGGAAACCCTTGCCTGTCAAAAATCTCAACAGGGGCCGGGCGCAGTGGCTCACGCCTGTAATCCTAGCTCTCTGGGAGGCCGAGGTGGGCGGATTGCTCGAGGTCGGGAGTTCGAAACCAGCCTGAGCAAGAGCGAGACCCCGTCTCTACTATAAATAGAAAGAAACTAATTGGCCAACTAATATATATAGAAAAAATTAGCCAGGCATGGTGGCTCATGCCTGTAGTCCCAGCTACTTGGGAGGCTGAGACAGAAGGATCGCTTGAGCCCAGAGTTTGAGGTTGCTGTGAGCTAGGCTGATGCCACGGCACTCACTCTAGGCTAGGCAACAAAGCGAGACTCTGTCTCAAAAAAAAAAAAAAAAAAAAAAAATCTCAACAGGGCTCCCCAAATATGATCTTGAAATAAACATAAGAACCTACAATAACAAGTCATTAAATCTTGGTGGAAAAAGGCTTTCTAATCTATTTTTCTCTTTCCAAAAGAGGTGTCATAACCAGTTCATTCTGCATCCGTATCAGGAAATGACTCAGCATGAGCACACTAAGTATCTGCAGTGCCAGCCGCTGCCGACAGCAGCCCTTACTGGGCTGAGCCCAGTAAGTCCCCTCTGAGTCCCTGCACCAGCAGCGCCGTCTGCCAGGCCCTGCCCAGGATTCTCTGGAGCACTCCCACGTGTCATCAGGCCTCTGTGCCAAGGGCACCTCCTCAGGGAGGCCACCCAGCCAACCTGTCTGAAGTCCCATGGCACCTCCCTCACTCTAACCCTCACCCATGTCCCTCTCTACCGGCTACAATTATTACCATCAGACACGAGGCTACACGTGTGCTTTGCTGTGCCTGTCTCCCCTTCATGTAAGCTCCAGGAAGGGATTTTTGTTTTATTCCTCGCTGTATTTAGAACAGTGCCTGACACATGGTGGGCCTACAATAAGTATTTGTTGAATAAAAGAACAAAAATAATCTTTTCATAATAATGACAAGTCAGCTACAAAACTTGGTCCAGGCTTACTTTTGGCTTTTAAATTGCTCCAGACTTATTTTTAAACTGAGAGGGGGGGAAAAAAAAAGAAATTATGTGGAATATATGAAATATATAAGGTTTCTTTTCAAATTTTTTTTTTTTTAATAGAGACAGTGATTTGCTCTGTCACCCAGGCTGGAGTGCAGTGGCACAATCATAGCTCACTGCAGCCTCAAGCTCCTGGACTCAAGTGATCCTCCCACCTCAGCCTCCCAAGCAGCTGGGACTACAGGCACGCACCACCATGCCCGGCCTTATATGAGATATTTAAAAGATATATACGTATAATATGGATAAGTAAAATATAAAAAATAAATATAAGAAATATAGTTTTACCTCTTCTGATTTTTTTTCAGTTAACTGCTTTGGTTATGTGTTTGTAATTGCATGTTAGCAGAGTAAAATATCCAAACCTGAACTTCATAAAAATTGGCTTGGAGTAACTATCCACCAATGCATGGTGGCATTCATGCTTATTTCCAGAGTAAGGACAGAGTAAGGACTGCTTGCGCTCACTGTCCCAGGACCTCATCTCCCTACATACAGCTCTCTAGCCAACACTAGGGTTCACTGAAATCACTCCTTTCTTCAGACACAGTGACAAGGGTTCTCCCAAAGAATGCCTGGCAAAGGTATCTATCCGAGCATTGCTTGTGGGGGCAAGAAGCAGAAAACAACCCAAATGTCCAACACCAGGGATGGCTGAATAAACTCTCAGGAATGCGCACTGAAACACTGTGCAGCTGTTGACAAAAATATCTTAGAACCAGATCTGCTACCTTGGAGAGATGACCACAATGGACCATTAATAAGAAAAAGGAGTTACAGAGACACATCTAAAAACTATAATTTCTATCAAAACACATATTAATAAAAAACAGTGAGGACGATTATCATTGTTTCTCTTTGTATGTGGTTTTGTTGTGCTAATTTTATAATTTTAAAAGAAGAACTTAAAATACCATTTAAAAGCTTACAAGAGGCCGGGCGCTGTGGCTCACGCCTGTAATCCTAGCTCTTGGGAGGCCGAGGCGGGCGGATTGCTCAAGGTCAGGAGTTCAAAACCAGCCTGAGCAAGAGCGAGACCCCGTCTCTACTATAAATAGAAAGAAATTAATTGGCCAACTGATATATATATAAAAAATTAGCCGGGCATGGTGGCGCATGCCTGTAGTCCCAGCTACCTGGGAGGCTGAGGCAGAAGGATCACTCGAGCCCAGGAGTTTGAGGTTGCTGTGAGCTAGGCTGACGCCACGGCACTCACTCTAGCCTGGGCAACAAAGTGAGACTCTGTCTCAAAAAAAAAAAAAAAAAAAAGCTTACAAGAAAGATGAACATCCATTACAAGGCTGTTATCTAAACCTCACAGCAAGGAGCCCTTGAGTCTCACAAAGACGACTGTGAACAGCAGCAAGAGAGCTTTCTCCTCCCATCCTAACAAGGAGGTATGGAAGCAACACTACTGGGCTGCTAAGTTGTAGACGTGACACTTTATACTTGAAAACAGCTTCTTTAATGCTTTTAGTATTTAAGATTCTTCTAAAAAGTGAAAGTGACTAATTCTTAATTCTCATTTCATTTCCTATAGTAATCATGAGACTATATCTGGTATAATTTATACAAGATGATGCATCATTAGGTAAATAGATGGCAGCTTCAAGACTATTTGAAAGTGGGGAAACTATGCTGAGAAAAGAACTTGCTGCTGGACAGCACTACTCACCCCCAGCCCCGAAGTTGACCACATACTGTGAGAAGAGGGCGTCCAGCTCGTCATACTGCACCAGCGCATCCTCGAACTGCTGCAGCATCTCAAAGACAAAGGCAAGCTCCTCCTGTGCAGCCAAAGTAAGTTTGAGAAAAAGCAAAACACAAATCAACATATTGAAACAACGTATAGATATTAAAGACTGTGACAGAGAAGAGCATGCAGCACTATGAATGTTTATGCCATGCTAAGCAAAAATTGATTTGATGACGGTAACACATCAACATTCATGCATGTACAAGGTGCAAACGACCACGATGATTTCTGAACACCCGCCTTGACCTCTCAGCACCACCGGAAATAACCGGTCACCCTCCTGTCCCTGGGATATTCCTTGTAGGGACACCTGGCCACCTGCATCTCCCCTTCCCCTCCACACTGCAGCTCCTTCTCCTCTGCCTCTGGTTCCTCTTGTCCCCCAGGTTCTCCACTGGAGGCCCCGGGGCTCACCCCTGGACTTCTCTTTCTACACTCACTATTCCCTCTTAGTGATCTCACCGAATGCACAGCTTTACGTGCCGTCTACGATTACAACCACCAATGTGTAACTGCAGCACAGACCAGACTCCTGGCTCCAGCTACGCGTCCAGCGTCCTCACCTGGATACCTAGCAGTCGCTGCAAGCTTGCACATCTCACCTGCACTCCAAGCCTCTCCCATGATTCACTCCACCCACAGTCTTCCCCATGTTAGTCACAGTCAGAGGGGGGATCCAAAGTCCTTTCAGGGGTCCCCAGGCCCTGCAAGGTCTGCTTCCCCACCCCTTCCCAGCGTCCGCTCTCTGACCCCACTCACTCAGCTCCACCACCCAGGCCCCCTGCCCACACACACGAGGCACACAGCTGCCTCGGGCCTTCGCACTGCTTCTTCTTGCAGCCTGGAACACTTCTTTACTCCTCCTCCAAACATCCGCACGGCCTGCTCTTTAATCGCCTTCATTATCTGCTACGTCACCGGCTCAGTAAGGCCAACCCGCAACGCTCACTTAGAATGCCCCCCCACCCTCAGCCCCCACATCTCTGCTTCTTGGTACTTTCATCCCACCATCTGTGTGGCTTCCTTGCTGTGTCACCTCCACTGTAATGCAAGCTCGTGAAGCCGCTTACTGACACCATCCGGCACCTAGAAGAGTGCCCGGTACATGCTGGTGCTCAGTAGTATTTATTGAACAAAAAAAATGTTAAGGAGATGGTCACAGGTGTCTTTTTCTTTTTCTTATTTCCATCATTGCACATGAAAAAGCAAAAACCAGGAGGGCATACACAATGTATAAATCCACACCCTAACATATTCGGGTATGCGGAGTCCAGCCCACCTCGTGTGTTTGCAGACACTGTTCTGAGACCCCGTAAAGGCCTGAGTCCCGCTCACTGGTGAGCATGGAAAGCACAGAGCCCGCGGCCTGGTTCAGACCCAGAGGCCAGCAGTCCCAGCCATAACCGTGTTAGCTGGGTGACCTGTGCCCCTCTGGAAAGCAAAGCTCCCCTCGCGTGAGGTTTCTGTGAGCATTAATCTCTATAAAACGCGTAGCAGAGCCCTGGCACGCGGGTAAGTAGGCAGTTCACGTCAGCTACTGGCCTCTCGCCAACTGACAGCCAGAGAAGCTGGGGAGAAGCACCCGCACTGCTCCCCCCGGAGCCCCAGGACCTCCTGAAGCTCTTTCACGTCTTGGTTCCCCTGAAAATACTGGTGGGAGTATTTTACAAGAGAAACTGCTTAATTGCGTTGAACTTTCTTTTCTTTTCTTTTTTTTTGAGACAGAGTCTCACTGTGTTGCCCAGGCTAGACTGAGTGCTGTGGCATCAGCCTAGCTCACAGCAACCTCAAACTCCTGGCCTCAAGCCATCCTCCTGCCTCAGCCTCCCGAGTAGCTGGGACTACAGGCATGTGCCACCATGCCCGGCTAAAATTTTCTATATATATATATTAGTTGGGCAATGAATTTCTTTCTATTTATAGTAGAGACAGGGTCTCGCTCTTGCTCAGGCTGGTTTCGAACTCCTGACCTCGAGCAATCTGCCCGTTTGGCCTCCCAGAGTGCTAGGATTACAGGCATGAGCCACTGCACCTGGCCAAACGTTCTTTTCTTTATGAAGTATTTCTAAGACTGAGCACTCCAATGAACTAATGTTTTCTCTTTAAGTGTGATAAAATGTACACAGAATTGACCACCTTAACCATTTTTTTTTTTTTTTTTTTTTTGAGACAGAGTCTCGCTTTGTCGCCCAGGCTAGAGTGAGTGCCGTGGCATCAGCCTAGCTCACAGCAACCTCAAACTCCTGGGCTCAAGCAATCCTGCTGCCTCAGCCTCCCAAGTAGCTGGGACTACAGGCATGCACCACCACACCCGGCTAATTTTTTCTATATATATTAATTGGCCAATGAATTTCTTTCTATTTATAGCAGAGACAGGGTCTCACTCTTGCTCAGGCTGGTTTCGAACTCCTGACTTCGAGCAATCCTCCAGCCTCGGCCTCCCAGAGTGCTAGGATTACAGGCGTGAGCCACCATCCCCGGCCACCTTAACCACTTTTAAGATTACAGTTTGGTAGCGTTAAGTATGCTCACCTCATCATGCAACCAATCTCCAAAACTTTCTCATCCTCCCAAACTGCAACTCCATTCCCACAGAACGCTAACTCCCCACTCCCTCCTCCAGTCCCTGGCCCCACCATCCTGCTTTGTCTGTCTCTGCATCTGACCACTCCAGGGACTCCACGTGAGTGGACTCATGCAGTGCTCATCCTTCCGTGACTGGCTTATTTCACTCAGCACAATGTCCTCAAGGTCCATCTATGCTGTATTAACAGCATGTGTCAGGGTTTCCTTCCTTACTCATTTTTTTTTTTTTTGAGACAGAGTCTCGTTTTGTTGCCCAGGTTAGAGTGAGTGCCGTGGCGTCAGCCTAGCTCACAGCAACCTCAAACTCCTGGGCTCAAGCAACCCTGCTGCCTCAGCCTCCCAAGTAGCTGAGACTACAGGCATGCGCCACCATGCCTGGCTAATTTTTTCTATATATATGTTAGTTGGCCAATTAATTTCTTTCTATTTTATAATAGAGACAGGGTCTCGCTCTTGCTCAGGTTGGTTTCGAACTCCTGACTGACCTCGAGCAATCCTCCTGCCTCGGCCTCCCAGAGTCTAGGATTACAGGCATGAGCCACTATGCCCGGCCCCTCCTTACTCATTTTTAATTCAGAGGTAACTTAACACTCACAGAAATATTGCCAAAAAAAAGTATTGGCCAGGTGTGGTGGCTCACGCCTATAATTCTAGCACTCTGGGAGTCTGAGGCAGGAGGATTGCTTGAGCCCTGGAGTTCAATTGAGGTTGCTGTGTACTAGGCTGACGCCACGGCACTATAGCCTAGGCAACAGAGTGAGACTGTCTCAAAAAAAAACAAAAAACAAAAGAGTATCAAGTTTCCATACAGCCCTTACTTAGCTTCCTATAACATTAACAGATAACCAAAATACAATTATCAAAACCAGAAGATTAATACTGGCCCAATACTATTAACTAAACAATCCTTATCTGAATTTTAGCAGTTTTTCCACTAAGGACCCTCATCTGCTCCCACCCCATCCCAGTGAGTTTTTGCTTCCTTCCTATCTGTCTTACATCCCTCCCTCTGGGTGCACTTGATATGTTTCCACAGTTGCCATGAGAGTCTTCGTGTTTTACGGAGAAAAGATGCTGTGTCCTCAGGGCGCCTTTATCAAGGAGTCCACAACGTAGATATGACTTCTCACAGGTGCAGCTGGCCTTCACCATCTGATGCAGGCAGCTAAGGACCTGGCTTCCCCACTATGAAGTCACTACTGCTCCCTCTGCAGGTGACAGACATCTCGGGGAGACTGCGCAACGCCCCCTTCCCAGGCCTTGGCCCACCTGTTAGCCTCCATCAGTGGGCCTGTCTCCGATAGTTCTTGCCATAGTGTTTGCCTAGAAGTGGTTTTCTATTTTTCTTTCCTTCTACATTTATTAAGTGGAACTCTTCTGTAAGGAAGAGCTGAAACTTCTCCTACATTTACTTATTTAACTATTTATTTATATCAACATAGACTCATGAGTATTAATTTTATTCCATCTGTCATTACTTATTCTGTCATTCAAATCAGTCCAGCTTTGGCCCCTGGAGGCTCCTTTGGGTGGTGCCTGTGTTCTCTCGATGGGCCCATCTTTTTTGTGCGCGTCCTTACTTTCTGGTTCTACAAGGTATTCCAAGTCCATCTTGTTTATTCCTGACCCAGCCCCATAACCAACCACTTCTACAAGGAGCCCTGGTTCTTCGTATTGGAGAATGGAGTTTAGAGTCCATGACCTTGGCACCAGGTGTGCTTCCTGCTACTGGGGTGTCATTCTATGCCCTGTCAGTGGTCAGAGCGAGGAAACAGACGCACATGTACCCTCACACATACACACGTCTGTATTTCTAAATCTTCCTATCCATCCACCCATACACCCATTCATCCACCACCCTCTAGGTTGGTTCATATCAACACCTCCATTTCCAACCCAACAGCACTGGCCCCAGTGAGCCTGTTCCTGTCCTTGTTTGTAACTCCCAGGGACTAAGCTCAATAAGCTTGAAGGGCGAGGAGACAGTGCAGCCAGAAAAGTCTGTGACCATCAACCACAGAGGATCATTAACATACTCAAACCCCCTTACATGTACCAAATCTTCCAAAGACCTTCAAGACATATGCCTCAGAATAAGAAATGAAAATCAAATTCTAATCAGATGGATCTTTTATTTATTCAAAGTACATCATCTCTTCAGTAATTAATACACAATTGATATCTAAATATGAAAATTATGCTTCTTTCGTCAAGAGATGGTAAACGAGGACAAGAAACCCTACAAACAATACTCTGCAGTGTTAGGAAGGCCTTTTACTACCCCACGTCCCTCTGTTCACTTAAGACTATTTTTTTAAAGGCTGATTATAAACCAAATTTTAAAAGCCTAAACATTTTTATAAATTACAGTAAAGAAACTAGCTTAATAACTGGAACCCAAGGTTATAAAACAAAACTATGGTAGGAATGTTCCCAGGAAGTCATCATTCAACCACAGCACCCAGCAGGGAATGAACAAACACCTTTGCCATCAGCACCATCACTCACTACTGGGGTGCCTCTGCATAATTCACTCCAAGGTAGACAGCCCAGAAGGCACTGGAGATGCAAAAAAAACCAAGTCTCCCCTGAGGACAAGGCTACTTCAGGCCCGGCATCAAGCTCTGGAGCAGCAGGGAGCTGGAGGCCGTCCCCAGAAACCATCTCTGCTCTTCTGCTCTGTGAGCCAAGAAACAGAAACGTCTACTCTGACTACTACAGCATAGCCTCTTATTTTAAAAAATCATGCCAATGAGTATTACCACAAGAATTAAAGGAAGCAAGGGAAGGAAAGGGAAGAAAGGCAAGGAGGGTAGGAAGGAAGGAGGGAAGGAGGGGAGGGGAGGAGGAAGAGATGGAAGGAAGAAGGAAACTGTCTAGTTCTATAATTAGTCAAGTACCTGAACCATGAAATATTCACAAAAGCTCCAGCCTGGCTCAGTCCTCTTCTCCCTCAAGGTCCTCATGTCATCCTCAAACTTGCCTAGGTTTTTGGTAAAAGACATAAGAAGCAATGTCCTGAGTTTGGTCAGGAAGGCATTCCAGGATTCCTGAGTTCGAGAAGAGTCCTTCAAGGGGTCGGAGAGCACAACACACCTGCAAAGACATGAACGGACTATCTGGAAAGACCCTCCATGCACAGCGCCACTGCTCACTGCTCCCCTTTGCCTGGGTGCCAGCTTAGTTCCTTCCTCCTTTAAATAACAGGAGAAAACAGCTGGGCATGGTGGCTCAGGCCTGTTATCCCAGCATTTTGGGAGGCTGATGTGGGAGCCAGGAGTTGAGGCCAGGAATTCAAGACCAATGAGCAATATAACGGGACCCTGTCTCCGCAAAAAATAAAAAGATTAGTCTGGTGTGGTGGTGCCTGTAGTCCCAGCTACTCTGGAGACTGAGGCAGGAGGATCACTTGAGCCCGGGAGGTAGAGGCTGCCGTGAGCTGGGATCATGCCACTGCACTCCAGCCTGGGTAACAGAGCGAGACCCTGTCTACCTCCAACCCCCAAAATACATGTATAGTGAAAGCATGAGACAAGTGGTAGGCACCAGGCTCGGAAGAGGCTTCATCACAAACTGCTCAGTTGCCACATGAGAGGTAAGTGCTGCAGAAGCCCCAAGGACAGTCTGTTGCACACAGCCTGGGGCGGGGGGATTTATGAGCAGCTTGAGCCTCAGACCCGCCCCACGTCACTGTGAAGTGAGGTGATCTTCCCCACTCAGTTCCCAGCCATCGCTGGCCCTGTCCCCTTCAAAATCCCTTTGGGGTCCATGTGATCAACAGGGGAAATTCAGACTTAACAGTACAGCACACAAGGACCATGACAACATGGACCCGACCTAGCTGTGTGGCTTTAATTCCCCCATTCCCAGTCCAAGCCAACTACCATCTCCTGCTCTCCCCCCTTTACCAAGCACATTCCTGTTCACCCAGATGCTACATCCCCACCCCCACCCCGGCTGCTCTGTCCTCCCTCTGTCCTCCCGGCTCTGCTGTGATCATATGCTGCCAGCTGAGGGCCTCGTGGTAAAGCTCTTTCCCTGTCCCGCCCACCCGCCTGGGAGTGCTCCAAGGGCAGGGTAAATACGTGAACATGCAGCTCTGACACAATTTAGCTACAAAGACACTGTACCCAGGGTGTAAAACTATCAAAGACACAAAATTTCAAGAAAGTTTCCAATGGATTTGGAAAGGCAATGTACTCATCCAATATGTTGGAAATAGTAACTGTCTTTAGCCTTGGTAATTGTACTTTAGAAAGAAGATGAATAAATCTGAACTCAGAAATAACTTTAAAATACTACTGCTGTGAGCTTCAACATTGCCCTTAGTAAATATTTTTATTTCCAAAAAGTAGCAAAATAAACTGATTCTAAGTTTCATTTTCTCTGTGCCCAGCATGTCCTTTGGACGGACAACTAAATCCACAGAGTTACAAATCAATGGACAAAAAGGTGAAGCAGAACACACTCTACATGTTCTATCATGTGAACAATCAGAACCAAGAAAAAAACAAAAGATGGCAGCTGGCTCTAACGCCAGTCAACCCACCCCACTGGACGCTTTCTTCCCTGAAAGACAAAGAAACCAGCGCCAGCTCACTCCTGAGGTCCCCGAGGACAGAAGTGGATTTATCAGCTGCATAAGCTGCTAGAATCTATCCATTTGGTAGTTTGTCCCTGGGCATTCTCAAGGGCCGCAATTACTGACGTTCATTCCTGAGCAGATGTGAGTTCTCCCACGCACCTGCAGGATGATGGAAATGCGAACTGACACAAACACGAGCCACCAAACAAGATGCCTGGTGTCATCAATCAGACTGGATACAGTCACTCTATTCTCTAACCTTGTTATGCCCTTCAACTTGCACTGCTTTTAGACCATGATCACCTCCTTTTTTAAATTAAAAAGAACATTCTGAGAGTATGTATCCAAAATAAGAGAAAATTTTTTTTCATTAAAAAGAAAAATAAATAAATAAAAGAACAGTGCTTTAGAAATCGCATCAAGCCTTGATGGTTCACTCAGAAAGGGAGAGCCCAAAGCTACTAATGGGGTCAAGGATGGGGGGCGGGGCAGGGGTCAACCATCACTCTTGGCCTTGTTTACCAAAAGCCTGAGAATGCACAAAACTTTTTTTTTTTTTTTTTTTTTTTTTGAGACAGAGTCTTGCTGTGTTGCCCAGGCAGGTGCATCAGCCTAGCTCAGAGCAACCTCAAACTCCTGGGCTCAAGTGATCCTCCTGCCTTAGCCTCCAAGTAACTGAGACTACAGGCATGCACCACCATGCCCGGCTAATTTTTTCTATATATATTAGTTGGCCAATTAATTTCTTTCTATTTATAGTAGAGACGGGATCTCGCTCTTGCTCAGGCTGGTTTCGAACCCCTGACCTCGAGCAATCCTCCCGCCTTGGCCTCCCAGAGTGCTAGGATTACAGGCATGAGCCACCGCACCCAGCCTACACAAAACCTTTTGCCAAGCAATTTTCCTTTAAGGAATTTCTCCTGAAATAATTAAAGATGTTTACAATATTTGAGCTAGAAAGATTCATAATATTATTGTTTATAATGATAAGCAAGCGACGCCCAGCAGAGGACTGTATAAATAACTATGGTACATTAATACTGTGGAATATTATACACTCACCAACAATGAGGGTATAGAAATATTAATATATTTATTGTTTGTGAAAAATTTTTACAATATATTAAGTGAAAAAGCAAATATAAAACATGCACAGTATTATATCCCTTTAAAATACACAAATACACACATCTGTGTATGTATGCATAATGAGAAAAAAGTCTGGAAAAATACTACCAAAATATTAAGAGTTAATATCCATTTTTTTCCCTCATTATCTTTTTTTAACAATTCTACAATGAACATGCAATACATATAATCTGAATTAAACACAAGTGTAAAGTTAAAAAAAATAGTAAGGCTCCTCAGGGACAAACATTACAATATTTTCAAAGGCCAGAAATTATACTGTGTAATAAAATAATTGTCAATAGAGACACTACTAAATTCAAATTTATGAAAATCTGACCAAGCTTTTTACATTAAAAAATATAAATGTATTAAAAGGTAGTTTTGCAAATTAATGAATATTGAAATAGAAGGCATATTTAAATCTACTGAAGATGAAATGTTAAAAATTATATTCAGTTAAATTTTATGTATAAAGAAGTTATTAAAAACCAAGTTCGTTTTAAATGGGCTCACTAGAAACATATTTTTAGAAATTAGATAAAGATTACAAACACAGACTTAAAAGTCGTCAACTGGTACTTTGAAAAAAATGATTATACAATTTGAACACTTCACAAGCTGAGACTGATATACCTTATTAGTGCCAATTTATTTAATTAATGCAATCCCAAACAAATGTAACTTCTTTCGTTATATTAACAAAAACCTCAGCAGCCACTTGGTTTTGATTTTATCCCTGCCTCCACGTTCCGCCAGTCAGTGCTGGCCGCGTCTCCCTTAGACTGTGCAATGGAGCTCTCTTCCTTCCAAGCTTCACCGCAGTCTACTCTTTTCAGAACAAGAAAGTGTTGGTATTTATACGATACCAAGGGAAAGGATGCTCAATCACGTATGGTATCCTGTTAAAATGCTAAGCTAGTTCCTTTTGGTTAACTAATTTATGAATAACACACCTTAAGAAAGTTTCCACAAGTACAGACTGCATGAGATTTCTCTAAGATATGCCATGCGCTCAACAATCTGATTATTTAATTCAAATTATAAATAATGCTAGTTTGACCATTACAACGTGCCCAGTACTGTGTGGAACATGAAAAAGGCAGCCAGCCATGGCTTCTTCCCCTGAAGAAGCACCGGGGTGGCCTCTGCACATCCAGGACTGCCCCCTGCGCCCTCCCTACCCCATAGCACTTATTGCTTAGCCGCCTGCTGTGCTCCAGCTACCCAGCTGTAGGCTCTTGCAGCACTCTGGAACCTTCCCATCTGGCCCTTGCCACCATGGTGACCATGGTATGACGACCTGCTGGACCAGAGCAGGGTCCAGGCTCCTACTGCACCCCCAGGATTGGGGTTCATTCAAGTGCTGAACAGTGCGACAGGGACCATCAGTTACACAGAAGTTAATGGTCCGGCTGGCGCCGTTAGGAACGGTATCGCTGAACAGAAAGGAGGTGAGCTATGCCAAGAGAGCAGGACGCAAGGGAAAGAAAGCCCATGCAATTACTTTATAAACTAACCACCAAACTTTCAGGACTCCTTTTAAAGCTTCTGAAGGGATTAAGTCAGCATTTTATAACTTCTGTTCTTAAGAATCTTTACTAGGTGTTAAGGTTAAAACAAACAAACAAACAAAAAACACAGGGTTCCATAGTTAAAAAAAAAAAAGTTAAAGGCACCCTGTTCTACACAAGGACTGCAAGACCTCTCTTTGTCACTCTTCAGAAGGATCTGCCATGTGGTCTTCCCCTGGCTACTGGACCCACGGGCCCCCTCCCAGGCAGCACACTGAGGGACTCCTGCTGCAGTCCTTGGCCTGCCAGAAGGGGAACTCCAAGAAGACAGGGACCAGAGCTCTTATCAGCACCCCACGGTCACTCGCTGGAGATTGCTGAGTGAATATTCATCACCACCCAGGAAGCCCGCAATGTGTGTCACCCAGATACCAACCAAATGAGGCAAAATCAAAGATACACTTACCTGTCGCTCTGTTTATTACAAAAATCATTTCTTATTTTGTCCACAATAGAAGTTCGGGGAAGGATGTTGGTTTTATTTTTTTTCTTGGCATCATTTTCAACTACCACTATTAACCAGTCCACAGAGCTATGAGCTTTCAGAACATTCTGCCACTTGGTGAGGTCATCTTTTACTGTAGCTTTATACACTTCAGTATCCTAAAAATAAATAAGTCACTGTAAGCAAGTTAAGCAATGGCCTTTGGTTTATATGGCAAAATGTGTCTAATAACACAGGTCAATGGCCACAATGCTTTAAGGCACCAGGACAGCTTTGGGGCACGGGCTCGATGAAAAGCCCAGTGGCCAACTAAGCCTGTGTTGCTCCGTGCAGACGCCATACCACGACATGTACTCGACCCCTGCAAGGCCCCGGGAACTGCTCCAACCGTGAACCCACAAAGGCCACGCGAGAGGCAAGGCAGCTTCAGCTGTGACTCCGCAGGAAGAAGGCAAGCCAGGCTTCCCCGTGATGATCTAACTCACAGGACTCGACAGGGAGCGCACTGGTCCTCTAGATCCATCCCGTTTCTCACTTACAGTCCCAAACCTGAGCCTGCCTGGGAAAGCATCCCTCCCCCATGGACGCACACAAGTGCAGCTCCGTCCTCTTCCAGCGAGAACAGGGAAAACAGACATTTCCCTTGGCATTTGTCACTTTATCTATAATTGCCCTTACGCTCTGTAAATCCACTCAGATTCTAATTCATTTACATTCAGAAAATCTAAAACCAAGTCACTTAATTAGGCACTGAGAAAACTCCAGACACAATAATTAAGAGCTACTGTTTAAATATATACTTTCCCCTCTTCCAGTTGTTCCTCCTTACTATCTGGCCCTTATTTCTTTGGATTTTTTAGTCACTCTTGAGTAACACTCAGGCAGACATATGCTAATCTGAGAGATCCACACATGAGTTAAATCTTAAATTCTGCATTTTGGTTTAATTCACTAAACAGAAAGTTCCAGAAGGCAGTAATTTTCATTTATATTCTGATTTTTAAAACTGTAATATCCTGACTTAAATTACAATCTGAAAACAACTTTTACTTAAAAAGAGAAGAACTTATCTTAGAAAAAACCAATTTTCTGCAAATAAATATCCAAGAGTAAGCTAATTATATGCTGCATATTTTGCATCACAGGCAGTTTTTAGGACTTCAAGTGTTGTCTCCAAGAGCCCCAAGTGCACTGTGCCTGCAAGTGGAAACCAAAGGCCAGAGGGCCCACGGCCTGGACTCCAGCAGCCTTGGAAGCCAAGAGCAGTACCGGGCACTCGCTGAACGCCTCCCCAGCCATTCCAAGGCCGCCAGGCACCCCCTACCCAGACGCCGCCCTGCCCCCACCCAAGGAGAAGAGTCCTGGCCTCAGGCTCTCCACACCAGGGAGTGGCTGAGCACCCCATGAAGGGACACCCACACAGCTTTGGTCCCATTTGTAGGGACTCTTCAAAAGATACCTCCCAGAGCAGAGGGAACAAAGACACTCCATGCGACTCTGAGGGCAATCAGCTGACACTGTCCAGCCATTGCTCCCTACCATAAGCCAACAACGGCAACATGATGAAAACGACTCCACATCTCTAAGGAGACCAGGCTGCACCAGTGAAGCTAATGCTAATGGTCTAGAATGAAAACGAAGCTAATACAGGAAAAACCCGCAACAGAAATTATCCAAATGAAACAAAGAGACAAAAAAAGACTGAAAAAAAATCAGTGAGCTGTGGGACCCCAAATGGTGCATGTGCACGAGTGTGTGTGTGCGTGTGGTGTGTGTGCACACGCGTGCGCGTATACATATACATATTTGGAGTCCCAAAGGAGAAGGAAGAACAGAAAAATATTAGAATGACCAAACATTTTTAGAAATTAGATCAAAATTATAAACCCAAAAAGCCCAAGAAAACCCAAGCACAAAAAATATGAAGAAATCTACACCAAAGCATATCATAATCAAACTGCTAAAAACCAGTGATAGGCCAGGCACAGTAGTTCACACCTACAATCCCAGCACTTTGGGAGGTCAACGTAGGAGGATCACTTCAGGCCAGGACTTTGAGGCCAGCCTGGACAACAGTGAGACCGTCTCTACAGAAAATTTTAAAATTAGCCAGGAGTGGTGGCATACACCTGTAGTCCCAGCTACTCAGAAGGCTGAGGCAGGAGGATCACTTGAGCCCAGGAGTCCGAGGCTGCAGTGAGCTATGATCGTGTCACCACACTCCCACCTGGGCGACACAGTAAGACACTGCCTTTGAAAAAAAAAAAAAAGCAGTGATAAAGAAAAAAATCTTAAAATGCCAAAGGAAAAAAGATTATTTACATACAAAATAAAAAGAAAAATGAAAGATTTTGTGTGGGGCAACAACGTAAGCCTAAAGACAGTGGAATAACATCTTTAAAGTTTTAAAAGAAAAACTGTCAAGCTAGAATGCAGTAAAAATATTTTTCAAAAATGAAGGCAAAATAAACACATTCTCATATATTCAAAAGCTGAAAGAACTTACAACCAAAAGACCTGCACTGCAAGAAAAGTTAAAGAAATCCAGCCGGGCACGGTGGCTCACGCCTATAATCCTAGCATTCTGGGAGGCCGAGGTGGGTGGATTGCTTGAGGTCAGGAGTTCAAAACCAGCCTGAGCAACACAGTGAGAGCCACACCATAAAAAATAAATAAAAAATGAGAATCTGCACCTACGCAAAGGAATGGAGAGCAATGGAAATGGTAATTAAATGGATAAATATAAAAGACATGTTGTCTTATTTTAAGTATCTTTAAAACATAATTGACTAAAGCAAAACTAGTAATAATGTGTATGACAACAGCAACTCCAACGGCCAGGAGGGAGAAGGAGGAGGTACACTGTTGCAAAGTTCACGCATGCGGTGCATGCCGCCATGTAACACTAGTTGAAGCAAGAATGCGACAAGTTACAGTATACTATAAACTCTAAAGCTGCTAGTGAGATAACACAACAAAGAATTTTACTTTTAAATCTAAAATCCTAAATGTTATCAACTTACTCCAGAAACCTTTTTATATAGATGATAACAAAGACTCTAAAAAAAATGCCCCCCCATTAGAATGTAATTTTAAGGAAAAAAACTCAATCAAAATGGCCACAAAAACTAAACCTAACAATAAAAATGCAAGACTTTCATTAAAAATATTATAACACATTACTGAAGGACATAAAAATGGCAAAAAGAATAGAAAAACACACCATGTTCCTGAATCTGAGAAGATAATTGATTTAAATTCTTCCCAAATTGACTGGGATTGGGATTGGAAATTTATTCATGGCAATCCCAATCAAAATGTCTCCAGCCTTGTCTTTTTTCAGCTGGTGTTCCAGTTATCTACTGCTGTGTAGAACATTTCATGGGTCACAGATCTACAACCTAGAGAGGATTTGGTGGGGACAGAAGTCTCTGCACCACCTGGTATCAGCTGCAGCGCTTTAAGGCTGGGAGCTAGGTGATCTCTGCTGGGAGGGGCTGAATACCTCGAGGTGGCCTTCCCAAGGAGATGCTTGGCTTCCTCACAGCATGGTGGCTGGGTTCTTAGAACAAGCATCCCCAGAGAATCCTTCTTGGTAAAAGATGAATTATCTTTTACAACTTAGTCTCGAATATCACAGTGTCACTTCTACCTCAGGCAGAGGCCTACCCAGACTCAATTGTAGAAAATTCAGACCCAGGCTCTCAAAGGAAAGTCACTGTCATGTAGAAGGGAGCATGGGGATGGGACATGTTAGAACAGCCATCTTCAGAAAACAATTTGCACACTTGACATATGGAAGAGAAAATGTATACTAACCAAGAGGCTTATTTTAAAAGAGCAGTTATCAATACATAGCATAAACATGTAATAAGTACAAGTCTGATTCTGACACAGAATAGACAATGATCAGTAAAACTGAAATGCCCAGAATATTGTGCATACGGGATGCTGGTTTAAAATAAAGGTGATATTTCCAATAAGTGGAGAAAAGACGGACTATTATGAAATAGTGGTAGGCACCTAAATGCTTCATTTAAAATGTAAAATTAGACTCTCAACTTCCACAGCTTCTACCTATATAAAAATATCTTGAAGCTAAACAGGTACAAATATAAGACACAAATTATAAAATTATTAAAAGAAAATAGAGGAGATAATCAGTTACCTTCAGATAGACATTATCCACACACCATTTTTAAATAACATATTTCACTCCATAAAAATTACAATAGTTATAAATATCTATACACCAAATAGCACATCAACCACCTACACAAAACAGGAATTACAGAGGAATAAAAAACACACCAATAACAGACTTTGCTATATAACTGTCAGTTAAAGATAGGCCAAAAGGACAAAAATTAAAATCTCAGTGACCTAACCAACACAATCAGTAAATAAGATCTTATGGATAAATATTTAACATTATAATCTGGAAATAAAGAAAATACATTCTCAAACACACACAGAATACCCACAAAACTTGATCATTTATTAGGTCACACAGAAAAAATAAGTTTTTATAAAGCAGAAATACTATAAACACTTTCTGATCATAGGACAATAAAACTAGAATACTTTAATGAAATTTTTTTTAAAATGTCTTTCTGGAAACTACAAAAACTTTGTTAAATAACATTGGATGAAAAGGGAAATACAAACAGAAAATGAAGATTTTCTGGAGAATGTTTAAAGCAGTAACCAGAGAAAAATTCATAACTGTAACGACCTATAACAGTAAAAATTAAAGAAGAAAAATAAATGCACTCCAAAGTAAAAAAAAATTATAAAAAAAAAAAAGCAAACCATAAGAAAACAAAAAGGGCTGGGTGTGGTGGCTCATGCCTGTAATCCTAGCACTCTGGGAGGCGGAGGTGGACAGATCGTTTGAGTTCTGGAGTTCAAGACCAGCCCTGAGCAAGAGTGAGACTCCGTCTCTACCAAAAAAATACAAAGAAATTAGCTGGATTTTTAAAATTATCTTAAATTAAAAAAATAATTTAAAAAAAGTTTGACAAAAAAGAAAACAAAAAGAAGGAAATAATAAAAATAAAAGCGTAGAAATTAATGAGCAGAAAACAGAATAGTAAATCAGATTAATAAAAATCCTGGTACTCTGGGGAAAAAAAAATCAAAAATCAAAAAAAATCAAACAACTAGTTAATTTAATCAAGGAAGAAAAAGAAAAAGCACAAATATACAAAATAAGAAATAATGATGGGGAAATAACTACTGACACAGAGCACGTATTAAAAGTGAAACAGAGACCACATCATATACTTCAATGAAAACAAATTTTAAGGCCAGGTGTGGTGGCCCACGCCTGTAACCCCAGCAATCTGGGAGGCCAAGGCAGGAGGACTGCTTGAAGTCAGGAGCTCTAGACCTGAGCAAGAACGAGACCCAGTCTCTACTAAAAATAGAAAAAAATTAGCCGGTCAACTAAAAACAGAAAAAAAAAAAATAAGCCAGGCATCCAGGACAAGGGTACCAAGCTACAAGAACCAAAATACCTTGTTATACCTACAAGGTTCTTATACCTTGGTTCTTATACCAAGTTACTAGAAAGTGCTCAAAAGGACATAGGACCCAGCTTGAAGTGACTCTCATCAGCCAAATCTGGGACAACTCGAGCACCAGAATAAGTAAGGGTAACTGACTACACCCACTGAGCACACCGAGATCCATGGACTCCTCCTCCTAGCAGAGCACTGGCTGACAGAGCGGGCGGAGTAAAGTTAGCAAGCCTTAGTAAAGACGGCTTCAGCAGAGAGTCACTGCTAGATGCTAAATCTAAGTAGGAAAGCTGGATAAGGAGCAGGATACTCACATGCTCTTAGAGTGAGTGGCTCCCCAGCGATGGCTTATTGAGCACAAGGGGAAAAAAGTGACCATACCATGGAGCAACCACACATTTCCTTGACCAAGTGACCAAATCTAATGTCACCAACGAGAGGTCAGCAGAGTTCACACGGCAGGCCTAGGATGGCCATCCTTAGCTGCTTCCAAGGCTGGCCCTTGGCTACTCTGGGAACTCGGATTTGGGAGGGTCCCCAGCAGCCTGCACCGTCTGTGCACACAATGCGGCTCGTACCCCGCTGGCTTTCCTGCAGGGAGGCAGAGTCTTGGCGAGTGCCAGGCGGGGGCCTATGTGACCAGCCTCAACAAAAGCCCTGAGCAACATGTCTCCAATAAGCTTCGCCGGTAGAAAACACCTCACGTGTGATCACACGCGTTGGTGAAAAAGCCATCCTGTGTGGCTCCCCTGGGAAAGGACACAGAACAAAATCAGCAAGAGGAAGGGCATGTGGGGTGAAGTCCGAGGAAAACCAAGCACAGGCTTCCAGAGGCCTGTCTCATTAAAATCACAAAAAAACTACCCCTGCATCCTCAGATCTAGGCTAAACGTCAGTGTGTAGTGATTTATGTGCTTTGTGTAGTGCTAAATGCCTGCTTTACTAGAGTCAAAAATACACAAAATGACTCACAGAATTTTCTATTATTTCATGACAGAAGATTTCTGCCAAGAATGAAAAGGTTCTTTCTGGGTTCGTGAATACACCACTGGGAAACAGGAGCGAAGCTGCCATGCCCGCGCACGAAGGTGCCCGCACTTGGCGGAGGCAGGGAGCACTCCCTGAGCGCACTGTGACAGTGACAGCGGCCGCCCTCTGCATTTCACAGCCACGCAGCAGAGACAGCACGGACTATCGCGTACAACAAGGGGCACGAGGGTGAACACATGAAAACACAACTGAAAGTAAAGACTAAAGAGTTAAAGCTGACTGAACCCAGCAGCCACGAGGGCACAGGGAGACTCAAAACACAGGAAGTGCAATTATATCCTGTGACAATGGCATGAGTGCAACACACCAGACCAGAGCAGAAACGTGCCTTGACAAAGCCACCCACTGGATGAAGAACGAAGGGAATACCCACATAAAGAGGACACTGAACAGGAAATTCGAAAAATTATAGCTGTCTTAACAAAACCTCAACCCATGAATTTTTAACCATATTCCAACACACTCTCCTTTCCCCCACCAAGTGAATACTTACACAGCATTCTGTCCAATAAATATGAAGGAAGGGGAAAGTGAGCAGAGCTTTGTTTCCTTCTTTGGGCAGCAGCTCCTCTTTGAACTGAACAAAGTTAGACTCTAGGTGAATCATCTTTGGAGCCCGGCCATAGGACCTATAAACAATTTTTTAAACATCGCTGAGAAAAATTCAGAAGTATACATAATATTAACCCTGAATCATAACTATAATATTCTGCCCCAAATCACTCTGTGAATTATTTTTTTTTTTTTTTTTTTTTTTTTTTTTTTTTTTTTGGAGACAGAGTCTCACTTTGTTGTCCAGGCTAGAGTGAGTGCCGTGGCGTCAGCCTAGCTCACAGCAACCTCAAACTCCTGGGCTCGAGTGATCCTTCTGCCTCAGCCTCCCGAGTAGCTGGGACTACAGGCATGTGCCACTATGCCCGGCTAATTTTTTTTTTATATATATATATATCAGTTGGCCAATTAATTTCTTTCTGTTTATAGTAGAGACGGGGTCTCGCTCTTGCTCAGGCTGGTTTTGAACTCCTGACCTTGAGCAATCCGCCCGCCTCGGCCTCCCAAGAGCTAGGATTACAGGCGTGAGCCACAGCGCCCGGCCTCTGTGAATTATTTTAAACACAGTTCACATGTACATGTCAAAGTTCTCTCTCTGTAAAATCTTTCATTTTACTCAAGGATAAAAGCATCGTAATACATTTAACCGGGGCCACACAGACTTCTGAAAACAATGGGTTTTACTCGCAGTGTAACTCAATCTATACGCCACTACAAAAGACAGAAAGTACGTCCCACATGTCCAAAATGCAGTTTTAATTTATTAAAGCTTTAAAGCACATGGATACTTTTGGGACAACCTGTATTATCCAAGAAACAAAATTATTTGGTGAAAAGAACAGATTTTTAGTTGTAGAGCTCAATAAAATAGAAGTACGAACCTCCATTTTTCCCTCCTCTAAAGAACAAACCCATAGAGAAACCCCACAGCAGCATGCATCTCATCCAGGGCTGTCGGAGGGCACGGCCACTGCTCTACTACACCTCTGAAATCAAACGCGCCACACGCACCTTGTCACCACACCTTTATTCTCCTCTCTAGTAGCTGTGTCTCCTTTAAGCATCAACAGCTAGAGTTTTCATATTTGTATCCAATCTAAGGATGCTTTGTGTTTAACAAATTAAAACCAGCCATGATTCACGTGATTCTGCTTGTGCTGGAACCTGTGTATTCACTGTGTGCAGGCTATTTTTTCCTGTCCTTTGTGAGATTAATCAAGTTGTCTTTTTCCATTCTTTTTCTATGCTGGTTTGAAAGCTTAATCATCTACTTCTATTCTACTTTTGGTTTCATTTTAATTCTTAATATGCACAAACCTGTTTTTTTTAAACTAAAGTTTAAAAAAAAAGTCTATGCCCACTTTTCTCTGATCTCCTTCCCACACACCTGAAATCTTAGATTTTTTTCATTGTTTAAAGGCCTGACACTCTAACTCACATAAAATATTTTTATGACTTGTTTGCTGGTAGTTGCTTCTTTCATCCTGCGATTTCTGGGTTCATTTCTCTTCTTGTTGGGATACATCCTTTCATTATTTCAGAAGGGTGGGAAGGTTCCTGATCTCACAGATGTCTAAAAATGTTTTTACTCACTGCAGTGCTTCCCAAATACCTCCATGTCGTGGCAAGCAGTGAAAATAATATTAGAATGGCACCCAGGAGTAGACACACATGAGTTTTTGCAGCCAGAGTGATTAAGCAGGCCCAGCCATCCTGTGTCCCGGTTGGCCTCCCCACGGCCTCTGAGGAACAAACTTTCTCAGCACCCATGTCTCAGGCAAGGCCCTCAGGGTGGGAGACACTGACCCAGTCTTCCCTCTTGAACAACAACGTGAATAAAGAATTCTAGGTTCAAACGTATTTTCCCTCAGTACTGTCAGAAGATTGTTTTTAAATGTTGTCTTTTATGTTGCATTTTAAACATAAAATGTGTGTTAGAAACTATACATTTGGTTCTTCTTCTTTTTCTGACTCCTTGGCCTGGTTTCAGTTTGCTTTGTGCTCCTTCCGTTCTGCTTGGCATCGAGTGGGCCCACGCAGCACCCGGACTCCCACGGGGAAACCCTGACAGTAGCTCTTCAACTGCGCCTGCACGCCACGCTCTCCACGGCCTCCTTCAGAAAGGCCTGGTGCGTGGAGCACACCTCAGCTTTTCCTCCACGCCTTCTCCCATGCTTGGCGTTCCTCTCCTGAGCTTCTCAGCTCAACCTTCCGACTCAATGATCCGCTCTTCTGTGACACAGCTGGTCAGTGCAGCTGGTAAAGTTTCTGTTTCAACATTTTTTCATTTCTAAGATCTAATCAATTTTTAATTTTCACTCTTGATCAAGCTAATATAGACATACTTTAAAACATCAAATAGTACTAAAAAGCTTTTCTCACCTGCACATACACAGACACCCCTACACCCATGTCTTAGTCTGTTTTCTTATGCTGTAACAGAATATCATGGACTAGGTAATTTATAAACAGCAGTTTATTCAGCTCATAGTTTAGAGGTTGGGAAGTCTAATGTCAAGGTGCCAGTATCTGGTGAGAGCCTTCCTGTTGCATTATAACATGACAGAGGGCATCGCCTGGCGAGAGGGCAAGAGCCAGAGAGCCAGAGAGAGCTCACTTTTGTGACAAAGCCAGTCCTAGGATAGAGAACCCACTCCTCATAACAGTGACATCGATCCATTCATGTTGGCAGAGGCATTAAGTTTCCAACACATGAACTTTTGGGGAATGCATTCAAACCACAGCACCCCACAACAGCAGGTGCCTGCCCCATCCTTCCCCACCTCCCCTCCTAAGTGAGTTTCCTGGAGCTGCCACAACAAATGACCACAAACTTAGAGGCTTAAAACAACAGCAGTTCACCCTCTCACACTTCAAGAGGGCAGGAATTTGGAATCAGTGTGTCAGCAGGGTTGGTTCCTTCCAGCAGCTCTATGGGGGGTGCCATGCCTCTCTCCCAGCTCCTGGTGGCAGCTGGCAGTCCTTGGTGTTCCTTGGCTGTGGCTGCATCACTCTAATCTCTGCCTCCACCTTCACATGGCCTTCTCCCCGTGTATCTCTGTATCTGCTCTTCTGTCTCCCATAAAGACATGTGTTTTTGGATGTTCTCATATTGACAGGACGATCTCATACTGACATCCTTATCTTAACTATACCTGCAAAGACCCTTATTCCAGTGCAGCCACATTCTGAGGTTTCAGGTGGACGTATCTTCCCTAAGATGATGCATCCCTTTGCTAATTTTGACAGTACACATCCTCTGTCGTTTCCGAAAAGGAGAACACACAGTCTTTTTTCTGGGGCTATCCAATTTCCTGAGATGAATTCTCTATTCTTTCGCCTAAGAAGCATGGATCCATCACTTCTCGGCCTTTTAGCTAAGATCAAGTGTAGAAGCATGGATCCAGCTACAGAGTTCTTGGACCTGAGCTGTGTCCTGTCCAGAACTTAGACTTGCTGGCTTTAGAATGGCACTTCTGCAGTGCCTCTTACCCAAGGCTCCTGAAGAGGGGACTAGAGTAATCGCTTCACTACAGATGGGAGTGGGGGCCCTCTGTCAAACCTCCCCGTCCACCCCTCTACTGAGCCTCCCCAACCCTGCTCTCATCCCGGCCTTCCAAGCTCTGCGCATTTTCACCTGTCAGGGACTCGCCAGCTCTCATGGAGCCACCTCTGCGGACTCAGGGGGGTTGACTTCTCGGCTCTCTTTCCTAATCCCTCCACCTGTCCTCCTCCCCCCACACACACACCCCTCTCTCGGCTGCTGCTGCCTCCTCTCCCTGCCTCTGTCCTTGCATATTTAGGCCTTTTTAGTCCTTTATGTCCTGTTGCTTAGTATTTATTTGGTCCATTTTTTTCAGTGCATTTATTTGTTTAGTATTTATTTGATCCATTCAGCAGGGTTTCAGAATGGTGAAGAGATAAATACATACATTAAACTTACACAGTTTATTTCAGTTTTTTTCTCATAACCCCCTCTCTTGTATCACGGACACATTTTTCTTCTTTTATCTTTCTAAATGTTTAAATAATATATACTTAGATAAAACCCTTTATAGATTACTCCACTTCTTCAGGTATCAAATGACTCTATTTGCTAAACTTATTAATATTTTCTCTCCTTCACAGCACTGGACCTCCTCATATGTTGAGAAATTTTTCTCTTACCTTCTTTATACTCTTTGTATCAAATATTAGTAGCTAAATGCATACTTTATATGACACTATTATCAGGCACAGAAATTAGACTATCTTCACTAGAGAGCCGGGGTAAGTCACCCCTAGAAAGCCACATTAACTCCTGACGTTACCAGGGCACAACCTGGTGGTCAGAAAGGAATGATGCTACAGGAATCAGAACCACATGCACAAGAATAACAACAGAGTATTCTATGCATGCACCCTGGGTAAAATCAGATTACTTGTATTGATAAGACAAAATCCAAACATTTTCCACAAATAATATTTGCTCTTATCAGAAATAAGTTTTCTAAGATGATCCCCAGTCAATGACAGATGACCAATTATATACACACAATAGAGCTACTCGAATGTCTGTTCTGGCTTCTCTTCTAATTTTTAAGTAATACCTTTCTGTATAACTTTCCATCCTTAATAAAAGTGCACAGGAGCTCAGGGAGGAAGGGGGCTCCTGTCAGAAGGTAGATACAAGCCCATATCTCTGCTTTAGGTAGAATCTAAGTGAAGCCCTGTCTCCTTTGTAAACTGCTTGTGCCTCTAAGACATTCTGACTAACCATGAAGAGTCATAGGTCATTCCTATTAAAGTGTTTTTTTGTTTTGTTTTGTTTTTTTTGAGACAGAGTCTCACTTTGTTGCCTAGGCTAGAGTGAGTGCTGTGGCTTCAGCCTAGCTCACAGCAAACTCCTGGGCTCAAGCAATCTTTCTGCTTCAGCCTCCCAAGTAGCTGGGACTACAGGCATGCACTACCATACCTGGCTAATTTTTTCTATATATATTAGTTGGCCAATTAATTTCTTTCTATTTATGGTAGAGGCGGGGTCTCGCTCTTGCTCAGGCTAGTTTCGAACTCCTGACCTTGAGCAATCCGCCCGCCTCGGCCTCCCAGAGAGCTAGGATGACAGGCGTGAGCCACCGCGCCCAGCCTAAAGTGAGTCTTTAACTCAGAAGAATTGTCTTGTTTTTACCCCCAACGTCTCATTAAGAAAATCATCCTATCCTGTAAAGAATAAGACCCACAATTATATGAAGCCATTCCGTTTCTTTACAACAGACTTTAGACCTTGGGCTTTTAACTTGTGCTACTTCACTAGCAAAAAACCAGAAAACAAACACACCATACCTCCTCCATTCCATTGGTTCTCTTGGAAGCTGCTGGGAAAGCGTTGGGTAAATAGAGGTAAATAAATTCTGATCTCCAGCACCTACAAAAGGAATAAAGAGAAATTCAGTTATCATACTTTTAGGTGAATACAGGCAAGACAGGTCTAAAGTTTATTAAATTGGTATTTTTAGGTAATTTTATATTTAATATTAATAAAATGACATCACAAGATTGTTTTGTACCTATAAATGCCTAGTCTCAAGAAAACCCAGCGCTAGGCCTCGAAGAGTGAACTTAGCCCTCACGATGCCTCCAACGAGGTGCATGTAACTTTCCCAGGAGGAGAGTGAGGGCCACAAGAGGTGAGTCACTTGCCCATGAAAACAAAGCTAAGGAGGCACAGAGCTAGCTCAATGGCAGCCAGTTTCGCTGCACTCTGTAGCCACTGCTTCTCCAACGTCAAGAGAACAGCCCAAAAACCCCATGCAGAAAAGGAAACCCAGAGCAGTGACCATACACAGCTTCACCAAAATAAACTCAGTGTCCACCCAAATGCCAGCTGGAGGTAAAATCTATACCAGGCAAACACTATACCAGGTACCTGCCAGGCACCCTCTCATTCAGTCTTCACCATAAATCCTGAGAGGAAAGGCACAAACACAACCCTGATTTACAGACAGAAAGTAAGGTTTGAAAGGTCAATGTGTTCAGAGCACAAAGCTGGCTAGTGGCAGATACTAGTCATCCATCCAGTTGTGTCTAACTTTATGCTGCACACTTGGTTGTTAATTTAGCTCTTTTATCCTAGCTTTAATAGAAATGAAAAATCCATTTAGTTTTCATAAAATGATAGTATAACTGTATTATACTTAAGCTAAAAAGAACCTTTTAATATAGATGACTAAAATTCTTATACTCAGAGGATCCTCTTACTTTAAGCAAAACCATTTTCCAAATTGCTTTTATATTGATCTTTAAGAAATCACTGGGAATTGATGTGGGCCATTAACACATTTGCTTATTTTGCTATCATGAACCTAAAAATAAAACCTCTGAAATTCACATAATGTCAAGTCACTGCAGAGAGCAATGCCATTTCTGGACAGATGGCGTGGTGGCTGGGCGGGGCCTGGGAGCCTGACTGCCCAAGTCCCTGTCTCCACACCACCCCTGACCAGGTGCCTGTGCTGGGAAGACCATTCACCCTTCCTGGGCCTCGGGCAGCACACATGAAATGGGAAAATAAGAACACCACCTCCTCAACAGGGCTGTGGTGAGGACTAAATGAGCCAGTACGCATAAACTGCCTGGAATAAGGCCTGACACATAGTACTTAAAAAGGGTTACTGGTACTATATTTCTGTTAGATAAATGTAATTTTTATGTTTTAGCTTATCACTTTTCACCTTGCTCCTTTATTTGGTAGTCATCTTAAAAATCAATAAACTAAAAAACCTTCAGTTAGCTTCAGGTTTCTTATCTTTGCCAATTTCTGTTGCCTCATTAAAAGGTTCTAAGATTAATGTATAAATTCCACTTAGCTCTTTGCTAAGTGGAAAGTGAGCCAACTAAATGGAGGCTTTCTCCTCCCTCACTTGGTTTTCTATGTAAAACTACGCGCACTCTCTTGCTCTCTGTCCTTGCAATAAAGTCCCCATAATTGCAAAGTCCCCCTCCAAGCTCATCTCTCCCAGGAAACCTGCTCACAATAAGCCCGATCCAAACGGAGACCACAGAGTTAGTTCCCCTTCTCCCATATTCCATCATGGACCGAGCTTTAACCTGTGTAAGTCTGATGACAGCTCAGTCAGCACATCTGCCAAGGGCAAAGATGTCATCTGATGTGACTGGGGATTCAGCCCGTGCCCACTGGCCTCAGCACCTGTCATGGGCTGATTTGTGTCCCCCACTCCTCAAATCCATACAAGGAAGCCCGAACGCCCATACCTCAGAACATACTTGTATTTGAAGATAAGGTCTTCAGTTAGTAAGGTACATAAGTTAAAACAAGGTCTTTAGGGTAGACCTAATCCCACATGATGGGTGTGCTCATAACTGAAAACGTGAACACAGACATCAGGGGTGCAGCAGGGCCACATGGAGATGGAGAGAAGACGAGCCAGGGAGAGAGGATCAGGAGAACTAGGTTTAGTTTATGAAGCCGAGAGCTTCACTTTGGACCTTTAGTCTCCAGAACCATGAGACAATAAATGTCTGCTAAGCCACGCAGTCTGCAGTATTTTGTTATGGCAGCCCTCGTAACCCTAATTTAGATTTGAAGGCCAAATTCTTCTAACCCATTGGAGCTCTACATTGATTGAATAAGCATGTGAAGAAAAACCACCACAATTTTCTCAGAATACATAGCCATTATTAATTAATAAATTCTTAAATCTTTATATCCAGCTTTATGAAAATGAGAGGTACCTTTGAAAATGGGGCATAGAGAATCAGCACATGAAAGATGGGGCAGAGCTTAAGTGTAAAACCCCAGAAGAATTCAACTAAGCTCAAATGATAGGTAATTAAATTAACAACATAAACTCTGCAGTTTCCTCATATATAATCCGGCCACTACGTAGAAAAGTCATTAGGGCATTTAGGGCTGAACTACAAGAGCAACTTCCAAGCTGATTTTTCATTTTAACCCCATGGGTAACAGAGGCGTGGGCAAAACCAGTAAGGATGGACTTGTTCATAAAATAGCTACTAAAAGCAAAAATGAGGCTTAAGATTGAAGCACCTATGTTCAGAGAATTGTGTTCAGAAAATTGCTGTTTATTGGCCAGGTGCAGTGGCTCACGCCTGTAATCCTAGCACTCTGGGAGGCCGAGGGGGGGGCAGGGATTGCTCGAGGTCAGGAGTTCAAGACCAGTCTGAGCAAGAAAGAGACCCTGTCTCTACTAAAAATAGAAAGAAATTAATTGGCCAACTAAAAATATATAGAAAAAATTAGCCGGGCATGGTGGTGCATGCCTGTAGTCTCAGTTACTTGGAGGCTAAGGCAGGAGGATCACTTGAGCCCAGGAGTTTGAGGTTGCTGTGAGCGAGGCTGACACCACGGCACTCTAGCCCAGGCAACACAGTTTGTCTCAAAAAAAAAAAAAAAAATGATTCCGTGATTTAGAACAACAGGTAAATTTCAACAAACTCAATGTCCCAGCGTTAGTCAGTCAGTCAGGGCTGCCATAACAAAACGCCATAGACTAGGCTGCTCATGAACAGCAGACACTTATTTCTTAGTTCGGGAGGCTGGAAGCCAGAGATCAAGGCAGCAACAGATTTAGCGCCTTGCTCTTGCTGTGCCCTCACATGGTGGAAGGGGTGAGAGAGCTCTCAGGGGCCCTCTTTTATAAGGACACCAATCTCTTTCATGGGGGCTCTGACCACATGACCCAATCACCTCCCAAAGGCCGGGTCTCCTAATAGCATCACATCGGGATGACAGCAGAGAGAGAAGCTGCTGGCTAACAGAAGTCAGGAGAAGGGCCATCTGTTTACTGCCCCCATACAGACAGCACCAGGGCTGCACGCCCTAAGCACTTCCCACAAACTCACCGAACCTTCACCTGGAAACCAAGGCACTGAGAAGTCCCCTAGTTGGCCCAAGGGCAAGCAGCAGATGGGGGCCAAAGCTGGGATTCAAACCCGAGCAGCCAGGCTCTAGACTCTATTCTTTGCTACTGCTCTGTGCTGCTTCTCAATTTCTTCATGTGATTAAGCTTACTAGTTAATCTGAGGCAGTTATATTGACGACGATTGGCTGAAAATACAGGTTCCAGAAGACCTTCTGCAGACAGAGTGAACATCTGCTTTCCATCGTACCAATTCTTAAACATATAAAGCTGTGTAAAGGTCTTACCACAAAAGTATAAAAGGATCAGGAAATTATAACCATGAGAGAGCACCAAAGAAAAATAAAACGCTCAATTTGTACCTGGTACAAATTCTGAAATACCTGCTACCATATATTTTCAAGATCGGTATTTTTATTTGGAGATTTATGTTGGGTAAAAAACATTACTTAAAGATTCTAAATATTTGATTCTCTGACACAGTATAATTTTCTTTCAAATTCTTTAGTATAGTTTTAGTAAAAGGAAACAGTAACTTTATCAATAAAGTATATCTCTCACTTTATCTTATATTGAAGACATCTGGAGTATTTCAGCCTGTTAACAAGACAGCTGTCTTCAGCTAATGGACTAATTCTTTTTTTGTGAGACAGAGTCTTGCTTTGTTGCCCAGGACAGAGTGCCATGGCGTCAGCTGGACTAAGTCTTAATTTTAAAAGGTCAGATTTATTTCATGGGGGCTTTGTGGCTTGGGAGCTCTAATCGGTGGACAAGACAGCAGGATGGATCTTAGTTCAACATAAGACGTGCTGTGGTCCCAGCAAGAACTTGCACTCGGGGCGGTGCCAGCAAGTGTCCCACATCTCAACCCTCAGCCAGGGGCTAAATGATCTCCTAGTTGGGACCTGAGAGAGACTTGAAACAGCAGTGGAGTGACTGGACTCAGACTAGAGATGACCTAACTTTAAGGCCCTTCCAAGCAAGATTCTATGATCTTGTTTTTGAACAAAAAAGTCAAAGGAAATATATAATTTTTCTAAGATTTGCTTTGTAGAAAAATTTGCAGAAATAGCCATTCTTTGAGCACAGTGTTAACAAAGAGAAAACTGTACCATTAGGCAGTTCATTCATGTTTGAAAACAATGTGTTATAGAGGGCATTGTCTTTCAGCCTAAATCTAAGGTTGCCCATAGACTGCACATTATTTTTCCTCAACAGCTTTTGGTGAAAGAGACTTTCAAGACTTTCAAATGGACGATAAAAACATCCAAGGTCACAAACTGAGAAGTCATCTCAGCCTGTTCAATAATGCATAGAGTAGATTTGCTATAATTCAGGTATAATGTCAATGCAGTAATGAAAATTAATGCTTCAAATTAGAGCTCTTTCATGGGAAAACAAATATCAAATTCGTAATGGTGAAGCAAGGAAACCCTCCCCAGCAGCCCTCTCCGAGTATCAGTCTATGAAAGAAAGGCTTTCATATTTGGAGCTGGGGCAGGGAGTGAAGGTCAATGAAAAAGCACAACAAAGGATGCAGATGGTATCCAGACTCCGTAGGTAGAAAGCAAGGTTCAGTCCTTCCCTCTATACCAACCAGGCAACTGACTCCCCGTTTCCATAAATAAACATCATCCTCCCTTTATTGGAAGGTATATATTTGAGAAGTAAAGCAAATGACACTCCCACAGATCCTAACCTCAAAGTTCCGAGAAGTTTAAAGGCCGAGTTCAAGGAAGTCACTCCTACAATGGACATGATGGGGATCACCTCCATTGGGTTGCCAGCTGTCACTGATCTCCTGTGTCAGGTCTGCCAAATGACATCGATTTAAAATCCCAGCTCAGTAAACCCTGCCATTTCATCACCAGCATTCCGTTACACCGACTCCAGCTAGCTTCCTCCAGGTCCTCACTGTGCTCTCCACTTGTCAATCCTCATGCGTAAGCACACACACACTCTCCCAGCACCCAATCTGTATAACAATTACTACCCCCAGAAGGTATAACCAAAAGAAAAACTGTACATTAGTGTTCAAGCTTTTGAGTTTTTAGGGCTTTTTTTTGAGACAGAGTCTCACTCTGTCGCCCGGGCTAGAGTGCTGTGGCGTCAGCCTAGCTCACACCAACCTCAAACTCCTGGGCTCAAGCGATCCTCCTGCCTCAGCCTCCCGAGTAGCTGGGACTACAGGCATGAGCCACCATGCCCGGCTAAGTTTTTCTATATATTTTTAATTGTCTGGCTAATTTCTTTCTATTTTTAGTAGAGACAGAGTCTCGCTTTTGCTCAGGCGGATCTCGAACTCCTGACCTCAAGTGATCCTCCCACCTCGGCCTCCCAGAGTACTAGGATTACGGGCGTGAGCCACCTCGCCCGACCTAGTGTTCAAGTTTTATACCGTGGAAGTCTGCAGAAAAGGAACCACAGCCAATACCCACAGACTAGTCACAAGATGTAAGGTCCCCAAATCTTTTCCTGTTTTAACTTAAAAGACAACTGAACACATGCCAAGGATGCTCAGAGGCCTGAATGAACTCCTCCAACCAGGGAAACAAGTCACCTTCTCTAGTTCTCAGAGACCAGACTTATGCAGAGTTTAAAAAGGAAGATTGGATAACTGTAGCAAAATAGAAGAATATTGAAGAATCAGCCTTTAACAGTTTATATATTTTTAAAATAAAGAAAACATAGAATTATTATAGCAGTTTGAATCATAGTACCATAGTCACAAGTTAAAAAGACAGCCAGGCATGGTGGCACGTGCCTGCATTCCCAGCTACTCAGGAGGCTGAAGCGGAAGGATCACCTGAGCTTAGGAGGTCAAAGCGAGCTATGATCATGCCACTGCACCTCCAGCCTGTGTGACAGAGTGAGACCCCATTGCTCAAAACAAAAAGAAGAGAGAGACCCTGCCTGCTCCTGGCATGCCCAGTCTTGGGGCTTTGGACAAAAGAGTTATCAAACAGCTATTTCCCCAGATTTCCCCTTCACTACTTAAAGCCTTTGTTCAAGGATCACTTCCAGGAGGTCTAATTGCAGTTTCCAAATGACGTAACCTTTAAGGAGGGGAATTTGGCAACATCCAGCAAAATTACACAAGCATTTACCACAGCCCTAGCGATCCTCCCAACAGATACACCAGCAAGGTTAAAAGACAGATTATTTGACACAGCACTACTGGAAAAAGGAAAAGACAAAAACAACTCAAATTCCACCACGGGGGCTGAGCAGAGTAAATCACGGGACATCTACATAACAGAGTATTACACAACTGTAATAAGGAAAGAGAAAAGGTGGCTCACACTTGTAATCCTAGCACTCTGGGAGGCCAAGGTAGGAGGATCACTTGAGGCCAGGAGTTCAAGACCAGCTTAAGCAAAAGCCAGACCCCATCTCTACCAAAAATAGAAAAATTAGCCACGTGCAGTGGTGCACGCTACTCAGGAGGCAGAGGCAGAAGGCTTGCTTGAGCCCAGGAGTTGGAGATTGCAGTGAGCTGTGATGACGCCACCATAGCACTCAAGCCAGGGGGACACAGTGAGATTCTGTCTCCAAAAAAAAAAGTAATGAGAAAGATCTCTATATACTTCTATAGGGTGGAGTGCAGGGAAAAAAAGCGAGGTGGGAAAAAAAATGTATGCAGTTGGCAATCTCTCATTTAAGAAAGGAAAATACAAATATTTCCCTTTTTATGTAGAAGGATAAACCACAAATATTTGTGATGGAATACTCAGATAAAGGAGGGGTTACAGAAATGAACACATGCTAGATTTCTTTAAATATACCTTGTTTTGTAAATTTTATTTTGGAAACAAATATTTTATACAATTATAGCACAAAATTAAATTTTAAAAAGGTTTTCCCTAAAAATATTATGAAAATTAAAACAAATGAACTTAAATGTACACACACCACATATCTGTGGTATAACCTCAGAGAAACTGTGACAAGTGACTTTAAAACTACAGTAATGAGGCCAGGCGTGGTGGCTCATGCCTATAATCCTAGCACCCTGGGAGGCCGAGGTGGGCAGATTGCTCGAGATCAGGAATTCAAAACCAGCCTGACCAAGAGCGAGACCCTGTCTCTACTAAAAATAGAAAGAAATTAATTGGCCAACTAAAAATATATAGAAAAAATTAGCCAGGCATGGTGGCGCATGCCTGTAGTCCCAACTACTCGGGAGGCTGAAGCAGGAGGATGGTGTGAGCCCAGGAGTTTGAGGTTGTTGTGAGCTAGGCTGACGCCATGGCACTCTAGCCTGGGCAACAAAGTGAGACTCTGTCTCAAAAAAAAGAAGCTAACTAGAAAGAGATTCTTTCTTTTTGGCCAAAGATGGAACAATCTGCACATCAATGAGGCAACAGCTTTAATGGACTGAAACATATCAACTATGTTCATAATAATTAAGTTAATAAAGATATGTTTAAAAACTGCTAATTGATCACCATCAAAGGAGGCTAGTGAACAATTCGTTTTGAAACCAGTTACATAAAGGGAAAGAAACATGCAATGCCTCGCTATGCCACTGGGTAGCCTACCAATTATTATACATGCAAGTATGTATGTGTGTACATGTATATACACATACACATTCTTTACAGAAATATTTCAGCTAATAAATGAAAAAGAAATGGCAAAATGAGAATATCACCATTTTGTAGCCTTTAGGGAATTAGTGATATGAAAGTAAATGGCTGCTAACAAACATTACAAAGAGAGACAGACATTAATGCATCTGCTGAAGAAAGAACACCCACCAGCTATGAAACAATATTGCAAAAAATAAAATAAAATCCAACCTGAAGCCAATTTCGTCTCCTACTTTAACTACCGAAGTCTAGATAGTGCCACCTCTTCAGGACAAACAAGCTGGATTTGTCAATAAAGTATAAGAAAGAAAAGAGAGATGGAAAGGAAATGAAGATTTTAAGACAGACACAACTTATCTAAAAACTTTATTTAGATGCTAGTTCAAACTGTTTTTTTAGAAAAATATATTTAAGACATACAGGAAATTCATGCACTGAGTATTTGACAATAAGAAATAGTTTTAGGTGTGATTTTAAAAAATACCATAGATTGGGTGGCTTAAACAATAGAAATTTATTTTCTCAGAGTTCTGGAGGCTGGGATGCCCAGGGTCCAGTTGTCAGCAGATTCAGTTTCTGGTCAGGGCCTGCTTCCTGAATTGCAGATGGCCACCTTCTTGCTATTATCCTCAGGTGGCCTCTCCTTGGTACAAAGGTGGGGTCCTCTCTCTTCCTACAAAGCCAGTAACTCCATTACGACAGGCCCATCCTCCTGACCTAATCTAACCCTAATTACTTCCCAAAGGCCCCACCTCCCAATACCATCACACTGGGAGTTAGGGCTTCAACATATGATTTTGGAGGGGACACAAACATTCAGTCCATAACATACATTTATAGATAAATTACATAATGTCTGAGATTTGTTTCAAAATAATATAAGATTGGGGAGAATGAGGGGTTTAGAGAAGGAAGACTGGGAAATTCACCCAATTGTTGAAGTTGTATGAAAGATCTGTAGGGTTTATACTATTCTATTCTACTTCTGCATGTATTGCAAGTTTCCATAAATTTGAATTGTTAAAATTCTCCTATTTCCCTTATCCTTTTCTTTTTTTCCATAGCACTTATCACCTATTATATAATTTATTATTTATGCATATTGCCTATCTCCCATAGACAACGTAAGTAAGTTCTCAGAGGGCTGGGATCTTTGCTGATGTAACCCAAGCCCCTACAGCAGTGCCCAGCGTGGAACAGTAGCTCAGTAAAATGTGCGGACTGATGAATATAGCCCAGCTCCTCCATACTCTACGCTAAACCCAGGAACCCCACAGGTCAGGATATGCTACTGTGCAAGTAATGACAGTGCTGGATTATCAAGTTCTCAGAATATGAATTTAATTTTGGAATGAATAAGATTATACTAAAAATTTCTAGTGTATTGCTTAGTTCTTAGAATGCTGAAGTAAAGGAAAGTAACATCTTTATTTTATTCAACTCTATGGCAAAGGCTTTCTCTGAAAGATAATTTTAGGGACAAACCTCCCCCCTTCCATGTGAGCAGATGGCGTGTGACTCCCTAAGTACTTGGTAGAGCCCGGCAATAGAGGAGGACTCAGACACCTTGACACTGGCCCAAGAGGCTCTATTCAACAGCAATGACTGATCAGGCACAGCACAACTGGCCCTCAGCGCTTCAACTTCAAAATGACCTCCAATGGCCATTCTCATCACTAGCTGTCCAGGTGAACTAGAAGTGCCCACAGCTGCCATGCTACATACAGATTTAGTTAAAATTACTACCCAGACGGGTTGCTGTCATTTCCAAGGCTCTACCTAAAATTTCAATTCTGAAATTTAGGCAGACTTCTAAATGCTAACTGATCTCAGTTAAAAGTAAGAAAAATTGAGGCTATAGTGGCTCACATCTGTAATCCCAGCACTTTGGGAGGCTAATGTGGGAGGACCACTTGAGGACAGGAGTTCAAGACTAGCCTAAGCAACAGAGTGAGACCTTGTCTCTACAAAAAAAAAAAAAAAGAGAGAGAAAAATTAGCCAGTGTAGTGGCATGCACCTTTTAGTACCAGCAACTTGTAAGACTGAGGCAGGAGGATTGCTTGAGCCCTGGAGTTTCAGGTTGCAGTGGGCTGTGATGATGCCACTGCATTCTAGCCCAGGCAAACGAATGAGACCCTATCTCAAAAAAAGAAAAAGAAAAAAGAAAAATTTCCAAATATACAACAGTTCCTGGTAAACCCAGGGTCTAAACCTATTGCCAGTTTCTCTATCATTTCTCTACTTTTTTTTAATTTTGGAAACAAGGGCCTAAAATAATACTGAGAAATGAAACATCATGTCACATATGTCCAGAAAGCTATGTAAGGCATTTATCACTCTAGGGGGAAAAAAATAACGGAGAAAGAGAGTGCAGAAGAGGTTCATCTTTTTCTAAAAAGAGATCACCCCACCTTGTGTCCACATCTAGAACCCAAAAGCCCAGATGCCAAAAAACCGTTCCCTTCCTCAGGAGTAAAGGGAGGACAAACCTCCAAAGATAAAAGATACAAAACCAAAGACACATGATGAATGCTGGCCAATATGCACTCAGCACATAACACAGATACTTGGGGGGGGGGATGGTGTCCCCCCCAAAAGAAATGTCTACATCCTAAGCCTCTGAACCTGTGAATATGACCTTATTTGCAAAAAGGGTCTTTGTAGATGTAATTAAGTTCAGGAGCTCAAGATGTGATCATCCCAGATTATCCAGGTAGGCCTACATATAGCTGGATTCCAGATATATTTCAAAGATAAAGATATTTACTAATGGACAACTGATGATCAGTTGAGAGAGGGAAAAAAAGGAGTCACAAATGACCCCAATTAATTTAAGACCAAAACATTGTAACTATATTTAAAGTAAATGTTAGGAGCAGATACAGAGGAAAGATCTGATGAGGACAGAGGGAGGGCAGACAGAAGGAGAGAAAGCCACGGGAGGCCGGGAGGCAAACAGCACAGTGGCTAGTACCAAGGGGGCTATGTTTGGCACTAACAGTGCAGTCTTCACCAATCCTGGTCTATAACTCCAGAATGTGGGGACAGGAAAGGCAGCCCTCAGAGATCAGCGTGTGATTCCTCATGCAACCACGTACTTACACACTAAATCATGTGATTTGCATGAAGATGCTCTGTCAACTGGCAAAAAGCTTTTCTAGTACAAAAAATCCTTAAGTCAGTCATTTGCATTTCCACTGAAAGACAACCAACTTCAGCCTTTCTTGTCTCTCCCTGGATGGACTGCAGAATCATGTCATTACCAGGGCTCTGGAGGAAAGGCAGTAAAAAAAAAACAAAAAAAAAAAAACTCCTTTCAAGGGAAAGACTGGATCATGTGTTATGCCCATCATGCTTGCTTATTTCAGAGATTCTTCATCTTCAATACTTACAAAAAAAAAAAAAATCAGTGCCGGGCGCAATGGTTCATGCCTATAATCCTGGCACTCTAGGAGGCTGAGCCAGGAGCATCACTTGAGGTCAGGAGTTCAAGACCAGCTTTAATAAGAGCAAGACCCCATTCTCTACTGAAAAAATAGAAATTAGCCAGGTAGCTAAAAAAAATATATATATATATGTATATGTGTATATGTATATGTATGTATATATAAAAAAATTAGCCAGGAGTGGTGGCACACGCCTGTAGTCCCAACTACTTGGGAGACTGAGGTAGAAGGATTGTTTGAACCCAGGAGTCTGAGGTTGCTGTGAGCTAGGCCTAGCCCAGACAACAGAGTGAAACTCTTGTCTCCAAAAAAAAAAAAAAAGTCAGACCCTTAGATTTCATTTGCATAAACCAGAATTTACTTTACTAGAAATTCTTAAGAAACAACATCTTGTATATTAGGCATGTGAGCTGAATAGAAAAGGAAGCTTTTCACTTGTAATTATCAGTTCAAATCCACCCTAGAATTGGTCCAATAATGCTAGTAGCCTGGGTTCCCAAACTGTGTGACCAGGCTTCCCAGCGTACCAAGGCAGAGCCAGAGAGGCACCAACAGATACTTTAACTTATGAGGGAAACCGCACCACTTGAGATGTACAGACCTCAACTGGGGCTTTCAGTTTCAACAGATTGAGCTACATGTCTTTCAATGATGTCACTATCATCACAGCAAAACAGCGTGGTTGTTCTGATGAAAGGCAAGTACCACAAAAAAAAAATCAAAGAGAATAGCAGTGTTCAATCTCATTCCCAGGTTAGAGAAGTCATGCAGCACCCAACAGGAACAACTATCCCATCAGCATATTTCTGTGGTTGTCTAAGAATGATATAAATTTTTTTTTCTTACTATTTAGGTATATTATTTTTTTCAAACAGCTACTGTCAGGACATAATACCTGATAAATAAATTATTGGGACCCAACTACTTAATAAATGGAATTATTAGGTATTTCTTTAAGCATAGGGGTGGGTGTCATGAAAAAAAAACAGGCAGATTAAATAAACATTTTTTTGCACACTGACTATATTCTCAGCATTCTTCTGACTTTCTAAACATTCACTCTTTAAACCCTTATCAGCCCTATGAGATTGGTACTCTAACCCTGTTTCACAGCTGAGGACCAGTGAGGTTATATAACACCCAAGGTCACGCATCCAAGACATAAATGTTTTTATCCATGCTGAGGTGGAAATGACATATAAAGCAAGTTAAAAAAATATGCTACCAGCCGGGCGCGGTGGCTCACGCCTGTAATCCTAGCACTTTGGGAGGCCGAGGCGGGCGGATTGCTCAAGGTCAGGAGTTCGAAACCAGCCTGAGCGAGACCCCGTCTCTACCAGAAATAGAAATAAATTAATTGACCAACTAAAAATATATATACAAAAAATTAGCCAGGCATGGTGGCGCATGCCTATAGTCCCAGCTACTCGGAGGCTGAGGCAGTAGGATCGCTGAGCCCCGGAGATTGAGGTTGCTGTGAGCCAGGCTGACGCCACAGCACTCACTCTAGCCTGGGCAACAAAGTGAGACTCTGTCTCAAAAAAAAAAAATGCTACCAAGCAGGGCATGGTGGTTCTTGCCTGTAACCCCAGCACTTTGGGAGGCCGAGGCAGGAGGATCACTTGAGGGCAATTCAAGACCAGCCTGGGCAACAGGGAGACCTCATCTCTACAAAAAATAAAACAAAAAATTAGTCAGATGTGATGGCACATGCCTGTAGTCTTAGCTACTTGGGAAGCTAGGGAAAAAAGAAATTCTCTCTCTCTGGAACTGAGGTTCCTAAGGAAAAATGTTTCTCTCACTTCTTAATCATTGGCTCAATATTGGCTTGAGAATTCAACATGGACTATAATCTGCATTTAATGTTTATCAATTTAAAAAGATATTTAAATTTTACTTTTCTACTAATGAAACTGATGATAGTTAAATCACAAGCACCATATCTTCAGGCTTGGTGGAAAATGGTGATGTGCAAATTTAAAAACTTTAACCTACAGGGGGAAAACCCAAAGTCCAACCAGTTATAAAGCCATTACGGATCTGCTAGTTTCTGTGGCCTTCTTCCCCTTTCAAAGTGTATAACGTCAGACCTAGAACCTCAAATACAGAGATTCAGAAAAAAGAAACAGGCAATATAAGATATGACTTATGAAAACAGATTATCTGGGAAAGTACTGTTGTTTTCAGATACTATACAATTCCAAGTTGACAGTTACGTGCTATTTTAGGCATAATGCCGAACAGTCAACAAAGAAAAGCCACAATCAGTGAAATTACATTAACTTTGTCCACTGAGTGAGACAGCTAGAAAAGGAACATGTGTTTCCCAACACACCCTTGGGTCAGAAACACAAGTCTTTATGCTTAAACAGAGAAATGACCCTGTGGCTGGGGGAAACAAAAATCTAAGCTAAAACTTAAATTCAGATAAAATGGATATGCTGGATTTGTTTCAGTTTCACTGGACATTTTTCATGATTAATAAATTATATTACAAGTATTCAAATTGCTACAATTTGGTAGTTAATTCATTACCCAACCCCATCAAAGTATTTGTTTCACTAACTGTTCAGCTGATATCCCTGTACATTTCAGATATACTCTTCAGTATTTACAAGCTTTACCTAGTTTTGGGTTTAAGCAGATCTCCTACTGAAGTAGTCCCTCTTCAACAGAGGCAGTTAGGCAGGAGTTTAATTATGGACAAAAGTCTACTAAAACGTTTAGGAAGCTTCAAAATATTATTAAAATAATTCAGCAAGTTTTCAATGATCTATTTATCCCTAATGTATGGAAACTTTTCATTCTTTTATGACCACCTATAAACAGTCCTTAAGTTTATCTGAACCAGTTACATGCAATATACTTCCCTTCTAGAAAGGTCTAAGAACAATTCATTTCCACTAAAACACAATGATATAAATTTTATGAAAAAAATTGGTAACAACCATAAACTTTGCTTTCATTTTAAAATGAACACATATCTCAAGTAATGTTTCAAGTAAGATGTAAACAAACTTTTGAAAATAAAAATGTTGCCTATTCAGGTAACTACTAAAAAGTTGTGAAGAGTTAATTAGCCTCTGAGCAGATTTTTTTCAAGCAATTTTCCTACCCTTGATCACACTGCTTACTTACATAGCTTCTCCTTTCAAAACGTGTACAACTGAAAGAAAGGACAAGATAAAGGTATGAAGTGAAACCAGGACAAGTGCTTCCCAAAGCTACAGTCCCAGATATACCAAAATGCAATTTCAAGTGTGAAATAGGAAGTTAGCTTTTCTAAAAGTAAAAAAAAAAAAAAATCTGTACTTTTAAAGTGATCTTTTTTGTTTTTCCAGCTAACTTTTCTCTGAAAGTTTACTGAAGTCACTTTCTTTTCTGAGATTCCAACGAATGAAAGGTTATACCTTCCAAGACAGTGATACCATCAGTGCAGATAACATTCATCATACTGCTTAAACACAGCAAAAATCTCCACCAATACATGATCTTCCAGTAAATCTGTAGGAAAGGTAACTGCATCCTTTAGCTGTCAATCACATATGCATGTGTGAAATTAAACTTTAAACATGTATTTCTATCAAGGAAACAAATGTTACTCCTTTAGTTACATTGAATCCAGTAGAGTTTTCAAAACTTTCCCTTCAGGCCAGGCAGGTGACTCACACCTATAATTCTAACATTCCAGGAGGCCTAGGCAGGCAGATCGTTTGAGCTCAGGTGTTCGAGACCAGCCTGAACAGCGAGACCCTGTCTCTACTGAAAATAGAAAGGAATTAGCTAGACAACTAAAAACATATAGAAAAATTAGCCGGGCATGGTGGCACATGCCTGTAGTTCCACTCGGGAGGCTGAGGCAGAAGGATCGCTTGAGCCCAGGAGTTTGAGGTTGCTGTGAGCTAGGCTGACGCCACGGCACTCTAGCCCCAGCAAGAGAGTGAGACTCTGTCTCAAAAAAAAAAAATTTTCCTTCAGAAATGTATTTACATAGAAAATGTTGCCTATGGAAACATATTGTTACTGAAAGGTAAGTAAACGAAGAAGTAGGAGATATAATTAGATGTGTAGATGCCCATACAAGCAATAAATATTTATACAGCACTCATAACATGCACAGCACTTTGGGAGAAAAAAATTCATGATCTGGAAGACACTGAAACCTAACATGAACAAAGAATGGCTTCATCTTCCCTGAGAATTCAGAAAGTACCTGGGAACTTCAGGGCCTTCAAACCAGCTCTACCCATACCTGTCCTCTGGGACCGAAGGTGCTGAGTTGGGAAAGACTTTCAGATGATAAATATTCTGAGGGGGAAAAAAAAAAACAGCTACTGCTGAACTATGCAAGTCTCCCAACTTATATAAGTGAGATACAGCCCACTTCCCTAAGAAAGTCTATCATCTAAAGATGAAGCAACAAATTTCACCCTTACATATAAAATTTTCCTCCAGGAATCTGACTGGAGGGAGCATAAAAACAGCATGCCCATAATCAGAAGGAAGGAAAAAAGAAACAGAAAAAGAAGAGTGCTCAAGACATATAGAATTGTCTACCCCGGCCTAGGCACCCAGATTTTGCGATTGAAAAAGAGCGCTTCCTTTCAAAGCATGAAAGACAACTGCGAAAAAATAAACTGCATAAATTCACGAAAATACACAATATTGCCAAAGGTCAAAAACCCTGTTTCAAATATCTCTCTGCAAGACATCAAAATGCTAGCCAACATTTCAAAACTTCCCACAAGTGTTTTTAAAAGCATGATTCTAAAGTTACACTTGCAAAAACTAGGGTAAAATTTTTCTGTAACATAAAAATAGTTCCTTTGCATTAAAGGGGGGGATTGACACCCAAAGAGGCACTAGTCGAGTTGTGCAGAGCGTGCACTCGCCAGTGAGACTGTTAACCGTGAGCAGCTCACCTAACCCCCTGAACTGCGGCGTTCGCCTCGGTACAACTGTCTGAGGGGGCTGCGGGGAAGACTCAAGGAGCCAAGAGCTAGTCCCAAGTCGCAGTCCGAGCTCTACTCCCGTGCTGGGGTGGCGCTGACCACCACCCACATCCCCCAAGAACACACCTGGTCCTACCTGCTCAACGCCCGCAACCGAGAGCCCCCAGGACCTCCCGGGGAGAGAGCTGGGAAAAGACGGCCCCGGTCCGGGGCGCGCAGCTCGGCCTGGCCGGACGGGCCCCCGCTCCTCGCCCTCGGCCCTGGCCGCGCGCCACGTCCCGGGCGGAGTCCGGCGGGTTCTGCCCAACTGCAGCCGGCCGGGAGGACGACCCCGCGGCCGGAGGGCCCCGCCGCCGCCGCCGCCCCGGCCACACCTCCAGGAAGCGGCCGGCCCAGAGCGCGCCGGCCGGGCCCTGGGGCGTGGGGCCCAAACGATCGGGGCCCAAGAGGCCGGGGCCCGGGCCCACCCCGCGGCCGCCGCGCCCGTCCTGCCGGGCACTCACAGGTGACGATGGGCTTGTTCTCCATGGTGTAGATCACCGGCGGCAGCGGCTCCTCAGGGGCGTCCATTGGCGTCCGGGGTCACCGGCCTGGCCCCTTGCGCCCCATGGGCAGCCCCGAGGCCGCGCCGGGCCCAGCCCGAGCCCGACCCTGAGCGGCGCCGCCGGCCGTGACAGCGACGCCCGCCCGGCCGCGCGAGGCAGCTCCTGAGCCGGCCGCGCCGCCGCCGCCGCCGCCCGCTGCCCTCCGCCGCATCCACTTCCGGTCTCGGCGCCGCCGCATGACCACTTCCGGGGCGCGCGAGGTTGAAAGGGGAGGGGCTTCCCTCCGCGCGTCGGGCGACGGGAAGTGGGCGCAGGCCGGTGCGCGCTGCAGGAAAGCCGGCTCGCTAGGGCTGAGCGAGGTCGCAGGGCCGAACGGGGGGCCTGGCAGGACGTTGCGTGGGGAGAGCGGCCGCGGCTGCCGCGCGGAGCACGGTGAGGTGCCTCTCGCTGCGGCCGGCGGCGCTCCCCACAGCCAGACCGCACGTCCCTTCCGGGTGTCCCGGGGCCCGAGCTTCCCTCTGCCCGTGCTCCTCCGGCCCCGCCGCGCCCCGCACCCCACGCGGGGCTTCCACTCTGGGAAGCGGTGCACACTTTGCGAACGCCGCGAAATAAAGCCTCCCTTTTAACTGTGTCTAAACTTCTTGTGCAAGTAAACTGGGTTTGAGATTAAGTAAATTGCCGACCTAAAATAATCAAGGGGGTCAGAATCTGAAGAGTTTATTCAAGCGCGAAGTTTGGGGACAGGAAGCACAGATTCCACAAATTGGGAAGTCAGTGTTCCCAAGTATAGAAATTTGAGGTCCTTTATATAGACAAAGCTAAGGGAAGCTGGACAGAATTTCAACATCTCTGCATGGCATAGTTTCAGTGATATGATAAGTTTGTTTTTTCTTTCAGGAGCGGTATATTTAACATTCCACACTGAAGATGTAACTGTCATGGGGTCCTGTGCTCATCTGGTCTGAGTTAGATACAGGACAATAAAGGAGGCAGTTAATCTGCAACAAAGATCAGTGATTGGAAGGAGTCATCCCGGTCTCTGGTCTCTCCTAGTCATTTACAGAGCAGAGAACACTGAGGAAAAGAGTAAATCTATAATCTACGAAGTAGAATTGCAAACATACTACCTGACTCAGTCTCCAGGGCTTAACTTCCCCCTTAGCATAGCAAATTTAGAAGTCCTGAATTTTTTTCTGTTGCGAAATGTTTGTGTGAAATAGTTCGAGTGTGAACGCAACTGCTAAGTGTGCGTGCATGGTATAGCTTGGTGCATTGTAGCTGTGTGAGAGGCAAGACCAGACCCCAGGGCTGCTGAAGCAGCAGGTCCTGGCAAGTCAGAACACTGAAAAGGAACAGACGGGGAGCCACAAGTCCACCTGGGAGGGTCCCTGAAAGTCCTTGGCCTCGGCTGGGCTAAGCACGTGCAGGATGCGACTCCATGGAACTTACCAGGAAGTAGCTGCTAACAAAGTTGAGAATGGCACAAGAACTAGAGGTCAAGCAGTGCTATACGAAAGACCTTTCTAATAGCATGGGCCTTGAGGACATTCAGCTTAAACACTAGATTGAGGACCACATCCCCAGGGATCAGCAAACTTTATCTGTAAAGGCCCAGATGAGTATTTTAGGTTCTGCAGGCCACATACAGTTTTTGTCCCCGCTCCCTTTTTTTTTGAACAAGTCTTTAAAAAATATAAAAACCATTTTTAGCCCAAGGGCTATACAAAAACAGGCCATGGCCAAATGTGGCCTGCGAGCCATAGATTGCCAACCTCTAGCCCAAAATAAAGCCTACTGTATACCTGCCTTAACAAAGCCTAAATAAAAGCCTTCCCAAAATCTGCAAGAAAGAGAGAGTTTGGAGAGTAAGTCCTGCCAAGTTAGGCTTGGGAAACACCTTGGGCATTAGAGCCAACTGAACAAAGCATAAAACTAAACCCACACAAGCCCATGATGATAAATACAAGTAATTAAACTACAAACTAGAACAAAAATCAAGATTCTTCAGTGGAAAATAATTCAGCATTTATACGATTTGTTATTTGCCAATGTCCAATATACACTAAAAAATCAATAGACATGCAAAGAAACGGGAAAATATAAACCGCACTTGAGGAAAAAAGGCAGTCAACCAGCCTCCTGATGGCCCAGATGTTGTATTTACAAAGACCTCAAAGCAGCTATAAAAAAATGTGTTCATCTTTCTCCACTTTTGGAGAAAAAAAAATACATATATATATATATGTTCAAAGGATTAAATGAAAACAGTCTTAATGAGTAAAGAGATAGGGACTCACAGCAGGGTAATAGAAAGTACTTAAAAAGAATCAACTGAATATTCTAGAACTGAAAGGTACAATAACAGAAATAAAAATTTCACTGAATTGTATTAACAGAAGATTGGAAATATCAGAAGGAGTTAGTGATTTTGAAGACCAATAACTAGAAATTATTCAATCTGAAGAAGAGAAAAAAGATTGAAGAAAAATAAATGGAACCTCAGAGACCTGAGGACAGTGTAAAATGCCCAAAGCACGTGTAACAGGAGTTCCAGAAGGAGAAGAATGTAAGACTAGGGCAGAAAAACATTTTTGCAAAATAATGGCCCAACTTTGATTTACAGGTCAAGGAACTCAGCAAAACCTGATAGGACACATACAAAGAGAATCGCTGGGGGGAAAGGGCATTTATTGAAACCTTAAAATCTGTACCCCCATAATATGCTGAAATAAAAAAAAAAAACCAAGAAAATTGCATGCAAGCACATCACAGTCAAACTGCGGAAAGTCACAGGCCAAGAAAATCTTAAAAGCAGCCAGCAAGGAAAGACTTTATATTCAGGGGAACAATGGCTAGAAGACACTGACTTCTCATCAGACACATTGAAGGCCAGAAAGCAATGGTATAAATCTTTAAAGGGCTAAATTTTAAAAAACTGTCAACCTAAAACTCTATATTCAGCAAATGTGCTCTTCAAAAAATGAGGGCAAAATTGAAGATATTTTCAGATAAAGTCGAAAGAATGTGTGGCCAGCAGGCAAGTAGTACAAGAAATGCTGAAGTGAAGGGTGAAAGCAAGTGACATCAGACACATACTTGGGTGTACAGCAAGGAAAGGAGAGTCCCGGAAGTGACCAGCAACTGGTAAATGTTAAATACTATGCTTTTCTCTTCCCACAATTTCTTTAAGAGACAACTGACTGTTTAAAATGAACACTAATCAGAAAAAGTACCAAAATGTGGGTAGAGGTAAAAGGCAAGGTAAGAATGGCATGAAGCATAATGGGAAAAGGACATCACACAGTGATAAGCTCATTACTTTTGTGAAGGGTGAAGTTGCAGGTGTGAAAGGTTATGTATGAAGAGAGAAGATTGAAGTGATGCCATATTGACTCTATGCCAGACGTGGTAGTTAAGGACACATATTTTCTGCACTAGAGCAAAGCAACCAGAAAAAAATAAGTGAAAGAGGTTTGGCTAGGAAGCCAGTAGAGAAAAAAGAATGGAATAACAGAAAACATTTGATTAATCCAAAAAGAGGCTGGAAAAGAACAACAGAAGAATAAAAAATAAAAGGGACAAACAAAAAAGTCCAGTTTATCACACAAAAAGCTGCTCAACATTGATTAGACATCAGGGAAATGCAAATAAAAATGAAAATGAGAAACCATTTCACATCTACTCAAATAGCTAAAATTAAAACTAAAAACCCTGACAGTACCAAGTATAGACTCCGAGCTGAGGAATCTCCATGGCTTTAGTCTGTTCTCACGGAGAACTAGGTCCAGCTACCCAGGAAACAGAAACTAACAATTCCCTGGTCCACAAAGACATGGACACAGTGTTGTGGCCACAGTAGGCAGCTCCTGCATGGAACAGTTTTCTTTCTAGGGGGAGGGGGGGAGTAAGGCAAAGCTTTCCTGCCCCATCCTAGGCAGTGCTCCGGCTAGTGGGCAGGAAGCAGATTGTGGGCTGTTTTCCCTCTGAGCAGACCTATTAGAGATCTTTTCTTTTCTTTTCTTTTTTCAACACACAGGAATTTGTTTGAATTCAGCACACATACTGGTTTAGCAATTTCTTTTAATTATGGTGAAAATGATACTTTTCCTGTTAATTGATGTCCATGCTTTTTTTAGATCCTTTTCTCATGAGACAGCATTTGGGGGTTTGTTATCTGTGGTTTTGTTTTGTTTGGAAAAGTTGCTGGAATTTGAGCTCAAATGGTCTTTCCTGGTAGCCCATTACGATGGCTCCAGGCTGCAGGAGCCTATTAAATTATGTATTGGGACATTGTATTTGCTCTATCTAACGGGAGGCACAGCAGGATTTGCTCAGGCCCTCTCCACAAATGGCTAGGGCGAAAAGAATGTCAAGTCAGTGGATGTCCATGGCAGGTTACCCTGCTGTGTAACTGGACACAGTCCAGATGTCCTTTAATGGATGAATAAACAAAATGCAGTACATCCATACCACGGAATACTACTCAGCAATAAAAAAGAACAAAGTGGCCAGGCATGGTGGCTCACACCCATACCAGCACTTTCGGAAGCCAAGGCAGAGGATCCCTTGAGCCCAGGAGTTTGAGGCCACCGCAAGCTATGATTGTGCCACTGCACTCCAGCCTGGGTGACAGAGACCCTGTCTCAAAAAAAAAAAGAAAAAGAATAAACTATTGACACACACAAGGACCTGGATGAATCTCCAGAGAATAATGCTGAGTGAAAACAATCCAACCCCACGGCTTACATGCCGTGTGGTTGCACTTACCAAACATTCTTCAAATAGCAAGATTATTCACGTGGAGAACAGGCCAGTGGCTGTCAGGGATTAAGGGGGATGTGGGGCTATGAAAGGGCAGCAGGAGGGGTCCTTGTAGAATGGGTGGAATGTTCTGGATCTGCACTGTGTCAATGTCAACACCTGTGTCAATGTCACAGTGTCATTGTGCTATGATTTTACAAGATGTTTCCACTAGGGGACACTGGATAACAGGGTGCACGGGACTCCTCTTACGACAGCAGGTGACTCTATATCATCAATTTCAATAGTAACAAAAAACCGAACTGCCTTTATAGTGACATGTGAGTTTTCAAACAACCCAT